>NC_088330.1:38615000-38922500 GCF_036884655.1 Musa acuminata AAA Group
GATGATTCTTCTTGTCTATGTTGACACGTACATTAGGAACGGCTAACATCGTTCTTGACAAGGAAAAGGAGACGGACGGGTCTCCAACCGGTATGTCGTCGTAATCAAATGTCAAGTCGATGACGAAAGCAATCATTTATGCTTGGACTTGTAACGTTTCTATTTGTTATAATCTTTCGTATCGTTGGGGGTTTATAAATCCATTCTTTTTTGTGGCTTCGAAATTATCTATTTTATCTCTATAAATTTTAATTTTTTTCTGTATATTAAATTTAGATTACGAGTATAAACAAAAAATCGCTATATAAACATCGTATTGCGACGACTGAGATATAACAGCATAAACATATATCATCATATATTATATTACGTACATTACGCATAGGGGAGAGGAAGTGACATGACGTTTACCTCATTCCCCCTTCTTATCCGTTATCTATTACCGTTACCAAATGACATCTTGCAACGAGAGTGACTATATGCATAGGAAATTACATAATAGAGCAGGAATAAGAAGGGTCCTACTCGAGGACGATCTTGTAGCCGTCACCCTCGTAACAGTGACGGCCGTCGGACAGCGGGCCGCAGGAGCAGCAGCGGCGGCACCCGCGGCGTGGCTCGGGGCACGGCTGGCAGCAGCGGATGGGCCACGCCGAGGGCGGGAAAACACACACGTGGAGCTTCACCACCACCTCAGGCGGCGGCGGCGGTTTATCGGGCTTTGGTTTTTCGTCCTTGGGAGGAGAAGAAGGTGGGGGTTTCGGCGGTTTGGTCTGGACGTCTTCGATCGCCTTGCAGGCGAGGCAGCGAAGCTTCCTGATGAAGCACTCAGGGTTGAAGGGGCCGGATACTGTGACGGTGTTCTTCTTCTCGTCGTAGACGATTGATTCGATGTTGAACCAGTCTCCGACGCATCGACCAATTTCCACACAAATTTGTCAGCACCAAGAGAGAGAGAGAGAGAGAGAGAGAGAGAGACGGTAGCTTACTTTGGAGCTTGCACAGAGCTTTCTTGATCTTCTTGGAGTTGGAGCAGCAGTGCAGGTCAACCTTGATGATTACGGTGGCTATCTGTGTCAAGGCGAGCAAGAAAAGCACATGCAAACAGACATGTATCAGTTTTGGCTTCCATGAACAAAAGTTTCAGCCTTCTTTTTCTTGTGTTGTGGAGCTTTTGACTCGGTAGAAAAGTCTATGAATGTTGAAGAACATCATGTTGATTCCAAAGTCCAAGAAAATCTAAACCAAGCAGAGAAATTTTATCTAAAAGAAGAAGGGTCAAATCCACAAGACCGATCTGTTTTTGATCATCCGGATTGCATGATGTGAGTTATCCAATTAACAAAGGACACATCAAAGAAAAACACAGCATGAAGTTGACCAACGCATAAAGATCCATGGCTGACAATAAATTCATCTTTATCCAGACAACTGGCTCACCACAGTGAAGACAGATCTTTAAGAGAGAGAGAGAGAGAGAGAGAGAGATGAACACCTCTGCCATCTCTCGAAAGTTATGAGATCCCACGCTGGGGGAGAAGCGGATAACCAAAGGCCCCCTTTATAGAGGCAGTCGACGAGCCAGGTAAACCGTTTTTTACTATTGTAATATAATTCTATCTTGATGTCCTTTATGACCAGGAGAAAGCGGCTGCCATTGCTTCTAGTTCTCCTTTTTGACTATTCTGATATAATTCTAACTTTTGCTTACAAAACACTGTTGCTTTCTATGATTAAAGCATATATTGGGTTTATTTTCTAACAACTTCAGATTTTAGAATATGTGATCTTTTGCTTATCAGACCAAATCACGGGTTAGAATACATAATAAATATTTGTGATGTCTAGATCAATCCGACTAATATGAAACTTTGAATATTTAAATATTTATTCGATAGTTGAGAAAGCCTTGGATGTTTGATCCGTATCAAAAACGAGTTTGGATGAAAAAAAGATTTTTTGTGAAACAGTGATTAACAGTATGACTAAATAATTGTTGCCCAAGACCTCCTCGGCCACATCTTGCCCAAGACCTCCTCGGCCTCCAGCTCCCAAAACCACGCCTGCGCGGCTCGCCCGCCTGCGTCGTGCTCCTCGGCTCCTCGGCTTTACGCCACCCAAGACATACTTGGCCGCTCCTCGGCTCTTCGGCTTTACGCCCCCCAAGACACGCGACCGCTCCTCAGCTCTTCGGCTTTACGCCACCCAAGACACACCTAGTCGCTCCTCGGCACTTCGGCTTTACGCCACCCAAGACACACCCGCGCGGCCAGCCCACCTGCGTCGTGCCCCTCGGCTCTTCGGCTTTACGCCACCCAAGACACACCCGGCCACTCCTCGGCTCTTCGGCTTTACGCCACCCAAGACACACCTGGTCGCTCCTCGGCTCTTCGGCTTTACGCCACCCAAGACACACCCGCGCGGCCAGCCCACCTACGTCGTGCCCCTCGGCTCTTCGGCTTTACGCCACCCAAGACACACCCGGCCGCTCCTCGGCTCTTCGGCTTTACGCCACCCGAGACCACACCTGCGCGGTTTACCCGCCTGCGTCGTGCCCCTCGGCTCTTCGGCTTTACGCCACCCAAGACACACCCGGCCGCTCCTCGGCTCTTTGGCTTTACGCCACCCGAGACCACACCTGCACGGTTTACCCGCCTGCGTCGTGCCCCTCGGCTCTTCGGCTTTACGCCACCCAAGACACACCTGGCCGCTCCTCGGCTCTTCGGCTTTACGCCACCCGAGACCACACCTGCGCGGTTTACCCGCCTGCGTCGTGCTCCTTGGACTCTAGATCCCGAGACCACACCTGCGCAGTTCACCCGCCAGCGTCGTGCTCCTCGGCCTCCAGATCCCGGGACACACCTACGCGGTTTACTCGCCTGCGTCGTGCTCCTCGGCCTCCAGATCCCTAGACCACACCTGCGCGGTTCACCCGCCAGCGTCGTGCTCCTTGGCCCCTACTCTCGAGACACACCTGCGCGGCCAGCCCGCCTGTGTCGTGTTCCTCGGCCCCTCGGCTCCATTCTCCCCGAAACCTCGTCCGCGCGGCCAGCCCGCCTGAAGACAGAAGCCATGCATCAGATTCCTCTTACAACAACCGATGCATAGCTCCTTTCGGGGGGGGGAATATGTTATGGGCAAAAATGGCAACCTGCCGACCATGACGTCAGCCACCCCAGGTGGACGCACTGCCCAAGGAAGCAAGCTTTAATGATGACCTGATGGGAGCACGTCGACCGAGGCTCACCCATACCCTGCGGCAGCTCGGCTCTCCACGCAATACCCACGACGACGTCAGATGCCATCAGAGGTACGGCCCTGCCTCGGCAAGCGGGCACGTCAGGTAACATCAAACTCATCTATAAATACCCCAGCGTTCTTAACGCCACGTGAGGCCACTTCTTCACTGGGAGCAACACAAGCACCACACACACTCGGAGGCTTCTCTTCCTCCAAAACCCTCTCCGCTTTCACTTACTTGATCGTCGGAGGGGTCGGACCGAGCTCCCGGCCCGACTTGTGTGCAGGTGCTGAGACGGTGTCGCCTCTTCCTAGCGCTGCGGCGGAGCTTCCACCCGACCCGAACTGTCGACCCGAACCGACCTGCCGACCCGAACTGCCGACTCGAACCACGGTGCCAGGCCGTCGGGAGACCCCGAGGAGCTGCGCTAGAGACCCCCACATTTCGGACCCCAGAACCGAGCCGCGTCGGCCCCGAGGCCACAGCTTAAACAGATGCCCCTCGCATCAACCCGTATGATAAACAAGACTGGATGGATTTTTCGATGAGATCTCTCCGATACCTAAGTTAATAACGAACCATAGATTTTTAGTAAAACAGTGACTGACCTTAATAACTATGACCAGATAATTGTTGTATTCTGCATGATAGGACCACAATTTATGTTTGTCCACTCGAGTTTTATTTGATTCTCGATCTGTAATGGACCATTTTACCCTTTGTTGTGCAACTATTCAGAGCTTGTAAAGTCTGTTTGTAATTTGCATTGTCTATAAAGTGTTTTTCGGAGATGTTTGCTTGTGGATCCCGAGTGAGGCCTTTTCTCTGTCCTGTTCTCTCTTTTTTGGGACCTAAGGGACCATGGGAGGCTTCGGGGAGGTTGACCTTTGCGGACGGACACGCAAGGGTGCCGCACGACTTAGGCGAAACCAGCTAAGTCCGTGACAAATGGTATCAGAGCGGGACAAGCACTCATAGAAACACTTAGCATGCAAACGTGGGGGACCTAGCGGGGCTGCATTGAGGGCAGTCAGCACACGCGTGATCGTTTGGTAGAAAACGGGCATGGAGATGTAGGGAAAAGGAGTCGATTAGAGGAGCGAGCATCTGAGATTGGCATTCAGAGGAATGGCCAACCCTCCGCACAAGAGGCACCACGAGAACAGACAAGCTTGGAAGAATGTGAAGCGCACAAAGGTTATTTTTGTGGCAATGCGATTCACACAACCTAGCCCCGTGAGGGACTTGATCATACGGAGGTATGATCGGGAGCTACTGGAAGCTCCACTTCGGTGAACAACACGACGGCAAGAAGGGCTATGGATTCAAGGAGTGAAGGCCATGGTACCGCAGAGGCGGGTCTTCCGTACGAGCATCGAATTTTGCATCGGATGAAAGCCTTGATCATCAGCATATGAGGGCTGTGTTCCACTAAGGAAAAAGTCCGGTATGATTGAAAAGAATATTTAAATATTTGTTCCATAGTTGAGGAAGACTTGCATGTTCGTATGAAAAACGAGGTCGGATGAAAAAGAGATTTTTTGTGAAACAGTGATTAACAGTATGACTAAATAATTGTTGCCATTGCCCTTTTAATTCATATGAGATCAGGAAAAACACATACATTTATGATTTTTCGACTTGTATTCTGTCGTGATATGATCACATTTTATGTTTATCCTCTAAAGTTTTATTTGATTCATTACCTTTGTCCACATCCAATGTTTTGGATCTAAACTATATTATTGAAGTGCATTATTGTGCCATGTGACAGTCGACGGCAGATCTTTTATCAAATATGACATCATTTTCATCAATAAAAACAATGTAAGTTTGATTGGCAGCATCGAAGTAAATGCAACCTTATCATTATGGCAGATCTAAACTAGCTTTCTCCTGGATGCTTGTTTTGTGTTTAGTCTGCCTTTTTGCTAATACAGAATAAAGGAGAGGAATTTAGAGGGAAGCAATGGTCATATTTCTTAGAGACAGTAATAGTGATCCTGCCATTCTCAATCTCCAGGAAGCTTTTAGAGGAACATACTTGGAAGTAAATCTGGGGACGCAGAATGTGCCATGGCCTGACCGACGATATCCGTGCCGAGGCTGGTAGTGTGGGAGGCCACCGAGCCGAGGATAGAGACAAGAAAAGACGACCAGACGTGTGGTTCACCATTGGCGGCCACCATTGACCGGCAGTCACCGAGCGTTGTCGCTGCCATCGTCATCAGGGTAGGTAATGCATCTCAATCCCAACCTGCGGTGAGATCATCTTTCTCGTCAATGTCGAGATGGACGGGAAAGTTTATTTTATGAAAGGTTTACTATAATTGAGATGTTCCTTCTTGTATTTTTTTTTTAAAGAATAACAACATATATTAATTTCTTTTTGATAGATTAAGCTGTTGGAATTGATAAATAATTACTCAATTCAATTCTTGAAATAATATAATTATTTTATGATATCTTCAAGAAAAGAAAACTATATTCCTTTTGAATCATATCTCAATCCTATTTGTTATAATCTTTCATGTTGTTGGGGGTTTATAATAAATCTATTCCTTTTTGTGGCTTCGAAATTATCTATCTGTTTTATCTGTATAAATTTTAATATATTTTTTTATTTTTATTTTGTATGTATATTAAATTTAGATTACGGGTATGAACCAAAATCTCTATATAAACATCATATTGCGACGACTGAGATATAACAGCATAAACATATATATCATCACATACGTACATTGCTGACAGAGGAAGTCACATGACGTTTACCTCTGTCCGCCTTATCCGTTATCTCTTACCCAATAACATCTTGCAACGAGAATAAGAATACGTATAGGAAACTACATAATAGAGCAGGACTGACAAGGCTCCTGCTCGACGATGATCCTGCAGCCGTCAAACTCGCGACAGGGACGGCAGGAGGCGGACGGCGGGGGGCCGTCGCAGGCACAGCAGTTGGGCCACCCCGGGGGCGGGAAAACACACACGTCTAAATTCACCTCCACCTCCACCTTAGGCGGCGGCGGCGGCGGCGGTGGCGGTGGCGGTGGTTTGACGGGTTTCGGCTTGATCTGGACACATATGATCACCTTGCAGGCGAGGCAGCGAAGCTTCTTGATGAAGCAGTCAGGGTTGAAGGGGCCGGATACTGTGATGGTGTTCTTCTTCTCGTCGTAGACGATTGATTCGATGTTGAACCGGTCTCCAACACAACGACCAATTTCCACAGAAATTAGTCAGCAAAAAGAGAGAGAGAGAGGGAGAGAGAGGGAGAAGGTAGCTTACTTTGGAGCTTGCACAGAGTTTTCTTGATCTTCTTGGAGCAGGTGCAGCAGTGCAGGTCCACCGTGATAATTACCGTGACGATCTGTTGTGTCAAGGCGAGCAAGAAAAGCACAAGCAAACAGACATGAATCAGTTTTGGCTTCCATGAACAAAAGTTTCAGCCTTCTTTTTCTTGCACGGTGGAGCTTTTGACTCGGTAGAAAAGTCAATGAATGTCGAAGAACATAATGTTGAATCCCAAGTCCAAGAAAATCTAAACCAAGCAGAGAAATTTCATCTAAAAGAAGAAGGGTCAAATCCACAAGACCGATCTATTTTTGGTCATCCGGATTGCATGATGTGAGTTATCCAATTAATAAAGAACACATCAAAGAAAAACACAGCATGAAGTTGACCAACACATAAACATCGATGGCCGACAATAAATTCATCTTTATCCTCACAATTAGCTCACCTCAGTGAAGACAGATTTTTAAGAGAGAGAGAGAGAGAGAGAGAGATGAACACCTCTGCCATCTCTCGAAAGTTAAGACCCCAGGTTGAGAAGCGGATAACCAAAGGCTCCCTCTATATAGCCAGTCGACGAGTCATCGATACAGTGACTGATCATTAATTGTATACTAAAGCCAGTACCACTCAATCATTATACTGATCATTAATTGTATATATTAGTTTTTTTCTGATAGATTAAGCTGTTGGAATTGGATAAATAATTACTCAATTCAATTCTTAAAATAATTATATTATTTTATGATATTTTCAAGAAAAGAAATTTATATTCTCGATAAGGAAAAGGAGAACGACGGGTCTCCAACCGGTATTATGGCGTTATCACATCTCAAGTCGATGACGAAAGCAATCACGTGACACAACTGCATCCACCATTTTCTACTGTATTTACTTTCTCGGTGGCCTCTTTTTCTCCGCCCACACATTCCAAATTTGTCATGTGAGTTTGTTGGCCATCCATCCTCATTTCCTTCACCATCGATCACTTCTTTATCGTTCTTCTTTTTGTCTCCATTTTCATTTACTTCACCTTTCTTCGTTTCGTCTCCATCTTCTACTTCTTCACCTTTCTTCGTTTCGTCTCCATCTTCTACTTCTTCACCTTCCTTCTCCCCATCTCCACCTTCCCTTTATTTCATCCCCATCTATTTCCCCTTCCTTCTTTTTATCTCCATCATCTTCTATTTCACCTTCCTTTTTTTCCTCCCCCTCTTTGGTTTCGCCTTCCTTCTCTTCCTCGCCATCCTCTTCTGCTTCACCTTCCTTCTTTTCTTCTCCACCCTCTTCTAAAACATGGTCATCTTCGTTCACATCCTTCTTGCCTTTGCTTTTCTCCTGTCCATCGGTCGGTGTCCGTTTCTTTGGTTTGCTTCTTCCCTTGCACTGTCCGCATGTAGCTGTGCCTTCTTCAGTCATTTCAACTGCATTGAAAGCTATATTATATATTAGCTACCAGATAGAGTGGCCGCCGGAAACAATGCAAAGAGGACTTTGCCAGCGACCAATCGGCGCATTTATAGCTAATGGTATGAGAATTTGCACAAATTGTAAAAGGAAACAAAATCAAAACAACGAATGGTATGAGAATTCAACATCAAAGACCAAAAACAACAAGAGCAAAAACAGGAGTAACACGAGTAGTAAAAACCCTACTTCCATCTCTAACAAGAAAGCGTCTGTCAAACGTCGCGCCAATGTGTAGCACCAAATACATACGTAATAGTCGGTGGGATAGATCCTGAAACCAACAAAAAAAGTAAATGCAACCCCGCTAAAGAGCACAGGAGCATGTTCTTGATAACCCCAGAAACACACACCCCATAAAGTAGGCAACTTTACGGCATCGAGCATCTGATACCAGGTTCTACGATCACCAACACTCGGAATTACCTTCTAAATCGATCCAAAACTTTCGAAACAAGTTTCCAGAAACATTAAGAATCACGAAATAGCAAGAAGGCGAACATCCGTGGGCAATTCACGGAACCCTAGCTGGATCGAGCCAATTTTATCTCGTTCGGAAGAGGCATCCCAAGTATGGTATGAAATTTAAGCCACGACGAGATTGGTGTCGAAGAAGAGACGTACCTGATGGAGACCACGGCGCTTCGAGCGATCGAAACGTGCCAAATAGAGAGAAGAGTACGAAAACCCCTTCCCGGAATCGGAAAGGGCACCTTTTCTTCCCTCTTCCCCGCCCGGCTTAATAGGTCGGATCACCTGTTCCATCCAATGCAGAATACAGTGTACTCTCCATGCAAAGGCATGGGTACCACCACTTCGAGACGGAGGCAGCACCCTAGATCAGTGTTTCCTGATTTGGAGTATACAGGCAGTGTCCTTTCCGGACCCCAAACCCGAGTTCAATGTGGTTTCGCGGCCGTGGTCATTGGCCGATTACTTCCGCCTTGAAATGATGCGGATCCTCTCCATAATGCACCTTTAAATTGAAACCGTTCAAGTCCCCTTACCATGTGGCTATCCACTGAGACTGGCCCCAGCTTTCCATATGTATGGTCCCCTGTGTATGCTGGAATCGCATTGGCATTGGAGGGGATCCTTGGGTGTCCTCGGAAGAACCCAATGGTGCCGCCATCCCAGAGTAGTTCCACATGGCATGGCAAGGAGATTCACTTGTCCCAGTGTGTTTTTACCCGTTTCTGGCCCTATGCGGAAGAAACGTGCCTCCTAATTGGCGGCAGGCATGTAGGGGGCATGGGTCCACCTCTCCATAAGAGGGACAAACGTGTCACGTACGCATCACATGATAACGATCGGTGCCTCGTCGGGAAACGGATCGGGTACCATTAGGAAGACTATAGTACGAACCCGACTCTGGTATTCGAATCCGAACCCAGTCTACCCGAACCTGATTCGAGCGGGTTGGATGGACTTGAATACCGAAATGTCCGACTCGTTGTGACCCCAAGTTGGGGATTTGATACGTAAGCCAACCGGGAGGTCGTCGTCAAGGTCGAGTTGGTTTCGCTTTGGCATTCTGGTAAGCACCTTCTGTTCGCTTTCCAATCTTGTAGCTGTCGATCCCACTTCGTTCTTTTCTTCTTCCTGTGTTCTTGTGTTTGGGCCGCTGTTTTATTAATGCCGGCACGGTGTACAGCGAGAGGATTATTGTTGAAACTGTTCGATCCAGAAACGTCAGATGTTAGCACTCGGTGCTTGTTTGTTGAATCACACAAGGTACCGTTCATTAGTCTCCAGCAGTGCAATCAATTCCCAGTTTTTGGATCGTTTGAATCTGCATATTTGTCCAGTAGAATGTTCCAAGCACAACTTATAGTTCTCCTTTATGACTATTCTAATATAATTCTGACTTGTTGTGCAGGTAAATCCTTACAAAACACTTTTGCTCTCTATGATTAAAGCATATATTGGGTTTATTTCCTAACAACTTCAGCTTTTAGAATATGTGATATTTGGATATCAGAGCAAATCATGAGTTAGAATACATGATGGATGGATGTTGGTGATATTTAGACCAACCCGATTCAAGTCGTGTATAAGAAATCTGATGTGATTGTAGAGTAGGTTCGAATATTTGCTTGATAGTTAAGGAAGCTCGGATTCTTACTTCATGATCGACCCGTATGATAAACAAGACTGGATGGATTTTTCGATGAGATCTCTCCGATACCTAAATTAATAACGAACCAGAGATTTTTAGTAAAACAGTGACTGACCTTAATAATTATGACCAGATAATTACTGTATTCTGCATGATAGGACCACAATTTATGTTTGTCCACTCGAGTTTTATTTGATTCATTAACTTTGTCCCCGATCAATGTTTCGTATGGATCTAAACTACATCGTAGAAGTGCATTAATGTGCCAGATTGTCACGAACAAACTTCTAAACAGGATGTTTGATTTAATACTTATGTATGTCCGTGTCTTTTGGTGTGTTCATGCTTTATACAGCATGTAGAGGGACGACCGAAGGCTTAATAGTCTCATTTTAGTTGGGATGGGGGCCGCTTTAGGCTTGTAAATAAAGGATGTGTCATGTGGACACGTGTGAGTGATTCTCGGTCTGTAATGGACCATTTTACCCTTTGTTGTGCAACTGTTCGGAGCTTGTAAAGTCTGTTTGTAATTTGCATTGTCTATAAAGTGTTTTTCGGAGATGTTTGCTTGTGGATCCCGAGTGAGGCATTTTCTCTGTCCTGTTCTCTCTTTTGTGGGACCTAAGGGACCATGGGAGGCTTCGGGGAGGCTGACCTTTGCGGACGGACACGCAAGGGTGCCGCACGACTTAGGCGAAACCAGCTAAGTCCGTGACAGATTGTATCAGAGCGGGACAAGCACTCATAGAAACACTTAGCATGCAAACGTGGGGGACCTAGCGGGGCTGCATTGAGGGCAGTCAGCACACGCGTGACCGTTTGGTAGAAAACGGGCATGGAGATGTAGGGAAAAGGAGTCGATTAGAGGAGCGAGCATCTGAGATTGGCATTCAGAGGAATGGCCAACCCTCCGCACAAGAGGCAACACGAGAACAGACAAGCTTGGAAGAATGTGAAGCGCACAAAGGTTATTTTTGTGGCAATGCGATTCACACAACCTAGCCCCGTGAGGGACTTGATCATACGGAGGTATGATCGGGAGCTACTGGAAGCTCCACTTCGGTGAACAACACGACGGCAAGAAGGGCTATGGATTCAAGGAGTGAAGGCCATGGTACCGCAGAGGCGGGTCTTCCGTACGAGCATCGAATTTTGCATCGGATGAAAGCCTTGATCATCAGCATATGAGGGCTGTGTTCCACTAAGGGAAAAGTCCGGTATGATTGAAAAGAATATTTAAATATTTGTTCCATAGTTGAGGAAGACTTGCATGTTCGTATGAAAAACGAGGTCGGATGAAAAAGAGATTTTTTGTGAAACAGTGATTAACAGTATGACTAAATAATTGTTGCCATTGCCCTTTTAATTCATATGAGATCAGGAAAAACACATACATTTATGATTTTTCGACTTGTATTCTGTCGTGATATGATCACATTTTATGTTTATCCTCTAAAGTTTTATTTGATTCATTACCTTTGTCCACATCCAATGTTTTGGATCTAAACTATATTATCGAAGTGCATTCATGTGCTGGATGGCACATCTAAACTATATCACTGAGGTGCATTATTGTGCCATGTGACACTTCTTAGGGGAATAATTGAAGATGTCTCTTTTATTAAATATGATATCATTTTCATCAATAAAAATAATGTAAGTTTGTCATCTTGATTTGTAGCATCGAAGTAAATGCAACCTTATCATTATGGCAGATCTAAACTAGCTTTCTCCTGGATGCTTGTTTTGTGTTTAGTCTGCCTTTTTGCTAATACAGAATAAAGGAGAGGAATTTAGAGGGAAGCAATGGTCATATTTCTTAGAGACAGTAATAGTGATCCTGCCATTCTCAATCTCCAGGAAGCTTTTAGAGGAACATACTTGGAAGTAAATCTGGGGACGCAGAATGTGCCATGGCCTGACCGACGATATCCGTGCCGAGGCTGGTAGTGTGGGAGGCCACCGAGCCAAGGATGGAGACAAAGAAAAGACGACCAGATTGGCGGCCACCATTGACCGGCAGTCACCGAGCGTTGTCGCTGCCATCGTCATCAGGGTAGGTAATGCATCTCAATCCCAACCTGCGGTGAGATCATCTTTCTCGTCAATGTCGAGATGGACGGGAAAGTTTATTTTTCTTTTTCTTGCACGGTGGAGCTTTTGACTCGGTAGAAAAGTCAATGAATGTCGAAGAACATCATGTTGAATCCAAAGTCCAAGAAAATCTAAACCAAGCAGAGAAATTTTATCTAAAAGAAGAAGGATCAAATCCACAAGACCGATCTGTTTTTGGTCATCCGGATTGCATGATGTGAGTTATCCAATTAATACAGAACACATCAAAGAAAAACACAACATGAAGTTGACCAACACATAAACATCCATGGCCGACAATAAATTCATCTTTATCCTCACAATTAGCTCACCACAGTGAAGACAGATTTTTAAGAGAGAGAGAGAGAGAGAGAGAGAGAGAGAGAGAGAGAGAGAGAGAGAGAGAGATGAACACCTCTGCCATCTCTCGAAAGTTAAGACCCCAAGCTGGTTGAGAAGCGGATAACCAAAGGCTCCCTCTATATAGGCAGTCGACGAGTCACCAATACAATGACTGATCATTAATTGTGTACTAAGGCCGGTAGCACTCAATCATTATATAGATTTTTATTTTTTATTTTTATTTTTAAAAGGGTTACAACATATATTAATTTTTTTCTGATAGATTAAGCTGTTGGAATTGGATAAATAATTACTCAATTCAATTCTTAAAATAATTATATTATTTTATGATATTTTCAAGAAAAGAAATTTATATTCTCGATAAGGCAAAGGAGACGGACGGGTCTCCAACCGGTAGCATGCATGGGGCATGGGTCCACCTCTCCATAAGAGGGGCAAACGTGTTACGTACGCATCACATGATAACGATCGGTGCCTCGTCGTGAAACGGATCGGGTACTAGTACGAACCCGACTCTGGTACTTGAATTCCGAAATGTCCGACCCGTTGTGACCCCAAGTTGAGGATTTGATATGTAAGCCAACCGGGAGGTCGTCGTCAAGGTCGAGTTGGTTTCGCTTTGGCATTCTGGTAAGCAGCTTCTGTTCGCTTTCCAATTTTGTAGCTGTCGATCCCACTTCGTTCTTTCTTCTTCCTGTGTTCTTGTGTTTGGGCCGCTGTTTTATTAATGCCGGCATGGGGTACAGCGAGAGGACTATTGTTGAAACTGTTCGATCCAGAAACGTAAGATGTTAGCACTCGGTGCTTGTTTGTTGAATCACGCAAGGCACTGTTCATTAGTCTCCAGCAGTGCAATCAAGTCCCAGTTTTTGGATCGTTTGAATCTGCATATTAGTCAAGTAGAATGTTCCAAGCACAACTTCTAGTTCTCCTTTTGTTACTATTCTAATATAATTCTGACTTGATGTTCAGCTAAATCCTTACAAAACACTTTTGCTTTCTATGATTAAAGCATATATTGGGTTTATTTCCTAACAACTTCAGCTTTTAGAATACGTGATATTTGGATATCAGAGCAAATCATGAGTTAGAATACATGATGGATAGATGTTGATGATGCTTAGATCAATCCGATTCGATTCAAGCCCGTCGTGCATAAGAAGTCTGATCTGATTGAAGAGAATGTTCGAATGTTTGCTTGATAATTGAGGAAGCTATCGGACCCTTATTCCATGGTCGACAAATCAAGATGATAAACTAAGAAGTTCCATCTACTATTCACGTAAGAAGTTCCATGGTCGACAAATCAAGATGATTCACTCTCTCTCTCTCTCTCTATATATATATATATATATAATCACCGAACATCGTATAGCGACGACTGAGATATAACAGCATAAACATATATCATGACATATTATATTACGTACATTACTGACAGAGGAAGTCACATGACGTTTACCTCAGTCCACCATCTTATCCGTTAACTATTACTGTTATCCAATAACATCTTGCAACGAGAATAACTATACGTATAGGAAATTACATAATAGAGCAGGACTGATAAGGCTCCTGCCCGACGATGATCTTGCAACCGCCAACCTCGCAGCCGGGACGGCAGGCGGCGGACGGCGGGGGGTCGTCGCAGACCCAGCCGCAGGAGCAGCAGCGGCGGCACCCGCTGCGTGGCTCGAAGCAGGGGCACGGTTGGCGACAGCAGTTGGGCCACCCCTGGGGCGGGAAAACACACACGGGCGGCCTCACCCCGGCCTCCGGGAACGGCCTACATGGTGGCGGTGACGGGACGTCGCAGATCCAGCCGCAGGTGCAGCAGCGGCGGCACCCTTGGCGCGGATCGACGCAGGGGCACGGCTGTTTGCAGCAGACGGGCCACCCCGTGGGCGGGAAACCACACATGGGCGGCCTCACCACGGCCTCCGGCAACGGGACTGGATTGGGCCTCCATGGTGGCAATGACGGAACGTCGCAGATCCAGCCGCAGGTGCAGCAGCGGCGGCACCCTTGGCGCGGATCGAAGCAGGGGCACGGCTGTTTGCAGCAGACGGGCCACACCGAGGGCCGGCAAACACACACGTGTGGCGGGCAAACACACACGGGTGGCGGGCAAACACACACGGGTGGCAGGCAAACACACACGGGCGGCGGCGGTGGCGGTGGCGGTGGCGGCGGCGGCGGTGGCAGCGGCGGTTTTGCCGGCTCTTTGATATGGACGCCTTTGATCACCTTGCATGCGAGGCAGAGAAGCTCCTTGATGAAGCAGTCAGGGTTGAAGGGGCCGGATACTGTGACGGTGTTCTTCTTCTCGTCAAAGACGATTGATTGGATGTTGAACCATTCTCCAACACATCGACCAATTTCCACAAAAATTTGTCAGCACCGAGAGAGAGAGAGAGAGAGAGAGAGAGAGAGAGACGGTAGCTTACTTTGGAGCTCGCACAGAGCTTTCTTGATCTTCCTGGAGCAGGTGCAGCATTGCAGGTCAACCTTGATAATTACCGTGACTATCTGTGCCAAGGCGAGCAAGAGAAGCACATGCAAACAGACATGAATCAGTTTTGGCTTCCATGAACAAAAGTTTCAGCCTTCTTTTTCTTGTGTTGTGGAGCTTTTGACTCAGTAACAGAGTCAAAGAATGTTGAAGAACATCATGTTGAATCCAAAGTCCAAGAAAATCTAAACCGAGCAGATATTTTTTATCTAAAAGAAGAAGGGTCAAATCCACAAGACCGATCGATATCCTGTTTGTTTTTGGTCATCCGGATTGCATGATGTGAGTTATCCAATTAATAAAGAACAAATAAAAGAAAAACACAGCATCAAGTTGACCAACACATAAACATCCATGGCTGACAATAAATTCATCTTTATCCTCACGATTAGCTCACCACAGTGAACACAGATTTTTAAGAGAGAGAGAGAGAGAGAGAGAGAGAGAGAGAGAGAGAGAGATGAACACCTCGGCCATCTCTCGAAAGTTTTGAGACCCAAGCTGGTGTAGAAGCGGATAACCAAAGCCTCCCTTTATAGAGGCAGTCGACGGGCCACCAACACAATGACTGATCAAGAATAAAGCTTTTCTCGTATCTACCCTCGCACGATTCATGGCCATGTTTAAAGCACCCTTACCTTCGCGAGTACTGCTTCCGGAGGTTGTTCGAACGTCACGAGTCACACGAAGAAGCCAT
The DNA here is from genome assembly GCF_036884655.1 of Musa acuminata AAA Group. Taxonomy (NCBI): domain Eukaryota; kingdom Viridiplantae; phylum Streptophyta; class Magnoliopsida; order Zingiberales; family Musaceae; genus Musa; species Musa acuminata. The sequence goes on from NC_088330.1 coordinate 38,630,788, forward strand.
GTGTGGTGCGGCTGAGCGTTCTCAGTGTGCGTTGTATATGGCACTGTTTATCGAGTCTGGAAAATGAGCCAGTAAAGATTCAGAGCCAATGTAGTTTGAGAGAGATTATTTTCGTGACTCAAACAAATACTCTGGTTTTTCGGGTTGCAGAAGAACAAGTTTACCGTCCCAAGACTGAAAACTCGACATACAGAAGAACAAGTACTCAAAACCAATCTTTCGTTCTGTCTTCTTCCTGTGTTCCTTGTGTTTGGGGCGCTGTTTTATTACTGCCGGCACGGGGTACAGGGACAGGATTCTTGTTGAGATAACTCACTACTGTCTCCATTTTGTTCATGGCCTCGCGGCCATTATCACTCGCTACTTGTTTGTTGAATCACAGAAGGCACCGTTCCTTCGTCTCCGGCAGTGCAATCGATACTAAATTCATCTTTATCCAGACAACTGGCTCACCACAGTGAAGACAGATCTTTAAGAGAGAGAGAGAGAGAGAGAGAGAGATGAACACCTCTGCCATCTCTCGAAAGTTATGAGATCCCACGCTGGGGGAGAAGCGGATAACCAAAGGCCCCCTTTATAGAGGCAGTCGACGAGCCAGGTAAACCGTTTTTTACTATTGTAATATAATTCTATCTTGATGTCCTTTATGACCAGGAGAAAGCGGCTGCCATTGCTTCTAGTTCTCCTTTTTGACTATTCTGATATAATTCTAACTTTTGCTTACAAAACACTGTTGCTTTCTATGATTAAAGCATATATTGGGTTTATTTTCTAACAACTTCAGATTTTAGAATATGTGATCTTTTGCTTATCAGACCAAATCACGGGTTAGAATACATAATAAATATTTGTGATGTCTAGATCAATCCGACTAATATGAAACTTTGAATATTTAAATATTTATTCGATAGTTGAGAAAGCCTTGGATGTTTGATCCGTATCAAAAACGAGTTTGGATGAAAAAAAGATTTTTTGTGAAACAGTGATTAATAGTATGACTAAATAATTGTTGTCATTGCCCTTTTAATTCATATGAGATAAGGAAAAACACATGTATTTATGATTTTTCGACTTGTATTCTGCGTGATAAGATCACATTTTATGTTTATCCTCTAAAGTTTTATTTGATTCATTACCTTGGTCCACATACAATGTTTTGGATCTAAACTATATTATTGAAGTGCATTATTGTGCCATGTGACAGTCGACGGCAGATCTTTTATCAAATATGACATCATTTTCATCAATAAAAACAATGTAAGTTTGATTGGCAGCATCGAAGTAAATGCAACCTTATCATTATGGCAGATCTAAACTAGCTTTCTCCTGGATGCTTGTTTTGTGTTTAGTCTGCCTTTTTGCTAATACAGAATAAAGGAGAGGAATTTAGAGGGAAGCAATGGTCATATTTCTTAGTGATCCTGCCATTCTCAATCTCCAGGAAGCTTTTAGAGTAACATACTTGGAAGTAAATCTGGGGATGCAGAATGTGCCATGGCCTGACCGACCATATCCGTACCAAGGTTGGTAGTGTGGGAGGCCACCGAGCCGAGGATAGAGACAAGAAAAGACGACCAGACGTGTGGTTCACCATTGGCTGCCACCATTGACCGGCAGTCACCGAGCGTTGTCGCTGCCATCGTCTTCACGGTAGGTAATGCAGCTCAATCCCAACCTGCGGTGAGATCATCTTTCTCGTCAATGTCGAGATGGACGGGAAAGTTTATTTTATGAAAGGTATACTATAATTGAGATGTTCCTTCTTGTATTTTTTTTTTAAAGAATAACAACATATATTAATTTCTTTTTGATAGATTAAGCTGTTGGAATTGATAAATAATTACTCAATTCAATTCTTGAAATAATATAATTATTTTATGATATCTTCAAGAAAAGAAAACTATATTCCTTTTGAATCATATCTCAATCCTATTTGTTATAATCTTTCATGTTGTTGGGGGTTTATAATAAATCTATTCCTTTTTGTGGCTTCGAAATTATCTATCTGTTTTATCTCTATAAATTTTAATATATTTTTTATTTTTATTTTGTATGTATATTAAATTTAGATTACGGGTATGAACCAAAATCTCTATATAAACATCATATTGCGACGACTGAGATATAACAGCATAAACATATATATCATCACATACGTACATTGCTGACAGAGGAAGTCACATGACGTTTACCTCTGTCCGCCTTATCCGTTATCTCTTACCCAATAACATCTTGCAACGAGAATAAGAATACGTATAGGAAACTACATAATAGAGCAGGACTGACAAGGCTCCTGCTCGACGATGATCCTGCAGCCGTCAAACTCGCGACAGGGACGGCAGGAGGCGGACGGCGGGGGGCCGTCGCAGGCACAGCAGTTGGGCCACCCCGGGGGCGGGAAAACACACACGTCTAAATTCACCTCCACCTCCACCTTAGGCGGCGGTGGCGGTGGCGGTGGTTTGACGGGTTTCGGCTTGATCTGGACACATATGATCACCTTGCAGGCGAGGCAGCGAAGCTTCTTGATGAAGCAGTCAGGGTTGAAGGGGCCGGATACTGTGATGGTGTTCTTCTTCTCGTCGTAGACAATTGATTCGATGTTGAACCGGTCTCCAACACAACGACCAATTTCCACAGAAATTAGTCAGCAAAAAGAGAGAGAGAGAGGGAGAAGGTAGCTTGCTTTGGAGCTTGCACAGAGTTTTCTTGATCTTCTTGGAGCAGGTGCAGCAGTGCAGGTCCACCGTGATAATTACCGTGGCGATCTGTTGTGTCAAGGCGAGCAAGAAAAGCACAAGCAAACAGACATGAATCAGTTTTGGCTTCCATGAACAAAAGTTTCAGCCTTCTTTTTCTTGCACGGTGGAGCTTTTGACTCGGTAGAAAAGTCAATGAATGTCGAAGAACATAATGTTGAATCCAAAGTCCAAGAAAATCTAAACCAAGCAGAGAAATTTTATCTAAAAGAAGAAGGGTCAAATCCACAAGACCGATCTATTTTTGGTCATCCGGATTGCATGATGTGAGTTATCCAATTAATAAAGAACACGTCAAAGAAAAACACAGCATGAAGTTGACCAACGCATAAACATCCATGGCCGACAATAAATTCATCTTTATCCTCACAATTAGCTCAGCACAGTGAAGACAGAATTTTAAGAGAGAGAGAGAAAGAGAGAGAGAGAGAGAGAGAGAGAGAGAGAGAGAGAGATGAACACCTCTGCCATCTCTCGAAAGTTAAGACCCCAAGCTGGTTGAGAAGCGGATAACCAAAAACTCCCTCTATATAGCCAGTCGACGAGTCATCGATACAGTGACTGATCATTAATTGTATACTAAAGCCGGTACCACTCAATCATTATACTGATCATTAATTGTATATATTAGTTTTTTTTGATAGATTAAGCTGTTGGAATTGGATAAATAATTACTCAATTCAATTCTTAAAATAATTATATTATTTTATGATATTTTCAAGAAAAGAAATTTATATTCTCGATAAGGCAAAGGAGACGGACGAGTCTCCAACCGGTGTTATGGCGCTATCACATCTCAAGTCGATGACGAAAGCAATCACGTGACACAACCAACCTTTTTCTTCATCTTTGACGTCATCTACATCCACCATTTTCTACTGTATTTACTTTCTCGGTGGCCTCTTTTTCTCCGCCCACACATTCCAAATCTGTCGTGTGTTGTCGGCCATCCATCCTCATTTCCTTCACCATCGATCACTTCTTTATCTTTCTTCTTTTTGTCTCCATTTTCTTTTACTTCACCTTTCTTCGTTTCGTCTCCATCTTCTACTTCTTCACCTTCCTTCTCCCCATCTCCGCCTTCCCTTTATTTCATCCCCATCTACTTCCCCTTCCTTCTTTTTATCTCCATCATCTTCTATTTCACCTTCCTTTTTTTCCTCCCCCTCCCTCTTTGGTTTCGCCTTCTCTTCCTCGCCATCCTCTTCTGCTTCACCTTCCTTCTTTTCTTCTCCACCCTCTTCTAAAACATGGTCATCTTCGTTCACATCCTTCTTGCCTTTGCTTTTCTCCAGTCCATCGGTGTCCTTTGGTTTGCTTCTTCCCTTGCACCGTCCGCATGTAGCTGTGCCTTCTTCAGTCATTTCAACTGCATTGAAACCTATATTATATATTAGCTACCAGATAGAGTGGCCGCCGGAAACAATGCAAACAGGACTTTGCCAGCGACCAATCGGCGCATTTAAAGCTACAAATCACTGAAGCTACTAACTATAGATAAATGCAAATTACCACAAAAAAAAACAATGGCAAAATATATTAATTCGCACAAATTGTAAAAGGAAACAAAATCAAAGCAACAAATGGTATGAGAATTCAACATCAAAGACCAAAATCAACAAGAGCAAAAACAGGAGTAACACGAGTCGTAAAAACCCTACTTCCGTCTCTAGCAAGAAAGCGTCTGTCAAACGTCGCACCAATGTGAAGCACCAAATACATACCTATTAGTCGGTGGGATAGATCCTGAACCCAACAAAAAGGTAAATGTGACCCCGCCAAAGAGCACAGGAGTATGTTCTTCATAACCCCAGAATCACACACCCCATAAAGCAGGCAACTTTACGGCATCGAGCATCTGATACCAGGTTCTACGATCACCAACACTCGGAATTACCTTCTAAATCGATCCAAAACTTTCGAAACAAGTTTCCAGAACCATTAAGAATCACGAAATAGCAAGAAGGCGAACATCCATGGGCAATTCACGGAACCCTAGCTGGATCGAGCCAATTTTATCTCGTTCGGAAGAGGCATCCCAAGTATGGTACGAAATTTAAGCCACGACGAGATTGGTGTCGAAGAAGAGACGTACCTGATGGAGATCACAGCGCTTCGAGCGATCGAAACGTGCCAAATAGAGAGAAGAGGACGACAACCCCTTCACGTAATCGGAAAGGTTAACTTTTCTGCCCTCTTCCCCGCCCGACTTAATAGTTCGGATCACCGGGGTTCTGATCACCTGTTCCATCCAACACAGAATACAGTGTACTCTCCATGCAAAGGCATGGGTACCCACCAGTTCGAGACGAACGCAGCACCCTCGATCAGTGTTTCCTGTTTTGCAGTATACAGGAAGTGTCCTGACAGGACAGTTCTATGTGGTTTCGCGGCCGTGGTCATTGGCCGATTACCTCCGCCTTGAAATGACGTGGATCCTCTCCAAGACGCACCTTTAAAAGGAAACCGTTCAAGTCCCCTTATCATGTGGGGCCCCCTGTGATGCGTACAGGCATTGGCATTGGAGGGGATCCCTCGGGTCCCCGGAAGAACCCAATGGTACCGCCATCCCAGAGTACTTCCACATGGCATGGCAAGGAGATTCACTTGTCCCAATGTGTTTTACCCGTTTCTAATCCTATACGGAACATACCTGCCTCCTAATTGGCGGCAGGCATGCAGGGCGCTTGGGTCCACCTCTACATAAGAGGGGCAAACGTGTCACCTACGCAACACATGATAACGATCGGTGCCTCGTCGGGAAAAGGATCGGGTACCATTAGGAAGACGATAGTACGAACCCGACTCTGGTATTCGAATCCGAACCCAGTCAACTCGAACCTGATTCAAGCGGGTTGGATGGACTTGAATACCGAAATGTCCGACCCGTTGTGACCCCAAGTTGGGGATTTGATGCGTAAGCCAACCGGGAGGTCATCGTCAAGGTCGAGTTGGTTTCGCTTTGGCATTCTGGTAAGCACCTTCTGTTCGCTTTCCAATCTTGTAGCTGTCGATCCCACTTCGTTCTTTCTTCTTCCTGTGTTCTTGTGTTTGGGCCGCTATTTTATTAATGCCGGCACGGTGTACAGCGAGAGGATTATTGTTGAAGCTGTTCGATCCAGAAACGTAAGATGTTAGCAATCGGTGCTTGTCTGTTGAACCACACAAGGCACTGTTCATTAGTCTCCAGCAGTGCAATCAATTCCCAGCTTTTGGATCGTTTGAATCTGCATATTTGTCGAGTAGAATGTTCCAAGCAAAACTTATAGTTCTCCTTTTTTTTACTATTATATATATATATATATAAATATATATATATATACATATATATATATATATACATATATATATATATGTTTATATATATATGTATATATATACATATATATGTATATATATATGTATATATATACATATACATATATATACATATATATATATATACATATGTATATATATACATATATATATATATATATACATATGTATATATATGTATATGTATATATATATAAATATATATATATGTATATATATATATATACATATATATATATATATACATATATATATATATATACATATATATATATATATATATATATATATGTATATATAGATATATATCTCAACATGATTCACTCTATATATATATATATATATATATATATATATATATATATATATATATATATAATCACCGAACATCGTATTGCGACGACTGAGATATAACAGCATAAACATATATCATCACATATTATATTACGTACATGACTGACAGAGGAAGTCACATGACGTTTACCTCAGTCCACCTTCTTATCCGTTAACTATTACTGTTACGCAATAACATCTTGCAACGAGAATAACTATAAGTATAGGAAATTACATAATAGAGCAGGACTGACAAGGCTCCTGCCCGACGATGATCTTGCAGCCGCCAACCTCGCAACCGGGACGGCAGGCGGCGGACGACGGGGTGCCGTCGCAGACCCAGCCGCAGGTGCAGCAGCGGCGGCACCCTTGGCGCGGATCGAAGCAGGGGCACGGCTGTTTGCAGCAGACGGGCCACCCCGTGGGCGGGAAACCACACATGGGCGGCCTCACCACGGCCTCCGGCAACGGGAGTGGAATGGGCCTACATGGTGGCAATGACGGGACGTCGCAGATCCAGCCGCAGGTGCAGCAGCGGCGGCACCCTTGGCGCGGATCGAAGCAGGGGCACGGCTGTTTGCAGCAGGAGGGCCACACCGGGGGCCGGCAAGCACACACGGGTGGCGGGCAAACACACACGGGTGGCTTCTGCTCAGGCGGCGGCGGCGGCGGTGGCTTCGGCGGTGTCGGCGGCGGCGGCGGCGGTTTGATCTGGACGTCTTTGATCACCTTGCATGCGAGGCAGCGAAGCTTCTCGATGAAGCGCTGAGGGTTGAAGGGGCCGGAGACTGTGACGGTGTTCTTCTTCTCGTCAAAGACGATTGATTGGATGTTGAACCGTTCTCCAACACATCGACCAATTTCCACAAAACTTTGTCAGCACCGAGAGAGAGAGAGAGAGAGAGAGAGAGAGAGAGAGAGAGAGAGACGGTAGCTTACTTTGGAGCTTGCACAGAGCTTTCTTGATCTTCCTGGAGCAGGTGCAGCACTGCAGGTCAACCTTGATAATTACCGTGGCTATCTGTGCCAAGGCGAGCAAGAGAAGCACATGGAAACAGACATGAATCAGTTTTGGCTTCCATGAACAAAAGTTTCAGCCTTCTTTTTCTTCGTGTTGTGGAGCTTTTGACTCAGTACAAAAGTCAAAGAATGTTGAAGAACATCATGTTGAATCCAAAGTCCAAGAAAATCTAAACCGAGCAGAGATTTTTTATCTAAAAGAAAAACACAGTGAACACATCAAAGAAAAACACAGCATGAAGTTGACCAACACATAAACATCCATGGCTGACAATAAATTCATCTTTATCCTCACAATTAGCTCACCACAGTGAACACAGATTTTTAAGAGAGAGAGAGAGAGAGAGAGAGAGAGATGAACACCTCGGCCATCTCTCGAAAGTTTTGAGACCCCAAGCTGGTGGAGAAGCGGATAACCAAAGGCTCCCTTTATAGAGGCAGTCGACGGGCCACCAACACAATGACTGATCAAGAATAAAGCTTTTCTTGTCTCTACCCTCGTGTGATTCATGGCCATGTTTAAAGCACCCTTACCTTCGCGAGTGCTGCTTCCGGAGGTTGTTGGAACGTCACGAGTCACACGAAGAAGCCATGTGTGGTGCGGCTGAGCGTTCTCAGTGTGCGTTGTATATGGCACCGTTTATCGAGTCTGGAAAATGAGCCAGTAAAGATTCAGAGCCAATGTACTTTGAGAAAGATTATTTTCGTGACTCAAACAAATACTCTGGTTTTTCGGGTTGCAGAAGAACAAGTTTACCGTCCCAAGACTGAAAACTCGACATACAGAAGAACAAGTACTCAAAACCAATCTTTCGTTCTGTCTTCTTCCTGTGTTCCTTGTGTTTGGGGCGCTGTTTTATCAATGCCGGCACGGGGTACAGGGACAGGATTCTTGTTGAGATAACTCACTACTGACTCCATTTTGTTCATGGCCTCGCGACCATTATCACTCGGTACTTGTTTGTTGAATCACAGAACGTACCGTTCCTTCGCGGCAGTGCAATCAATTCTCATAGCCGAGGATGGAACCAAGAAAAGGTACCGTTCCTTCGTTCTCCATTAGCCGCCACCATCGACCGCTACTCACCACACGTCGCCGCCGCCATCGTCATCACGGTAGGTAATGCAGCTCAATCCCAACCTGCTGCGAGATGATCCTTCTTGTCCATGTCGAGATGGATGGCAAAGTTTATTTTATGAAAGGTTTACGATAAGATGATATTTAGGAGAGATATTATAAGTGAGATGATTCTTCTTGTCTATGTTGACACGTACATTAGGAACGGCTAACATCGTTCTTGACAAGGAAAAGGAGACGGACGGGTCTCCAACCGGTATGTCGTCGTAATCAAATGTCAAGTCGATGACGAAAGCAATCATTTATGCTTGGACTTGTAACGTTTCTATTTGTTATAATCTTTCGTATCGTTGGGGGTTTATAAATCCATTCTTTTTTGTGGCTTCGAAATTATCTATTTTATCTCTATAAATTTTAATTTTTTTCTGTATATTAAATTTAGATTACGAGTATAAACAAAAAATCGCTATATAAACATCGTATTGCGACGACTGAGATATAACAGCATAAACATATATCATCATATATTATATTACGTACATTACGCATAGGGGAGAGGAAGTGACATGACGTTTACCTCATTCCCCCTTCTTATCCGTTATCTATTACCGTTACCAAATGACATCTTGCAACGAGAGTGACTATATGCATAGGAAATTACATAATAGAGCAGGAATAAGAAGGGTCCTACTCGAGGACGATCTTGTAGCCGTCACCCTCGTAACAGTGACGGCCGTCGGACAGCGGGCCGCAGGAGCAGCAGCGGCGGCACCCGCGGCGTGGCTCGGGGCACGGCTGGCAGCAGCGGATGGGCCACGCCGAGGGCGGGAAAACACACACGTGGAGCTTCACCACCACCTCAGGCGGCGGCGGCGGTTTATCGGGCTTTGGTTTTTCGTCCTTGGGAGGAGAAGAAGGTGGGGGTTTCGGCGGTTTGGTCTGGACGTCTTCGATCGCCTTGCAGGCGAGGCAGCGAAGCTTCCTGATGAAGCACTCAGGGTTGAAGGGGCCGGATACTGTGACGGTGTTCTTCTTCTCGTCGTAGACGATTGATTCGATGTTGAACCAGTCTCCGACGCATCGACCAATTTCCACACAAATTTGTCAGCACCAAGAGAGAGAGAGAGAGAGAGAGAGAGAGAGACGGTAGCTTACTTTGGAGCTTGCACAGAGCTTTCTTGATCTTCTTGGAGTTGGAGCAGCAGTGCAGGTCAACCTTGATGATTACGGTGGCTATCTGTGTCAAGGCGAGCAAGAAAAGCACATGCAAACAGACATGTATCAGTTTTGGCTTCCATGAACAAAAGTTTCAGCCTTCTTTTTCTTGTGTTGTGGAGCTTTTGACTCGGTAGAAAAGTCTATGAATGTTGAAGAACATCATGTTGATTCCAAAGTCCAAGAAAATCTAAACCAAGCAGAGAAATTTTATCTAAAAGAAGAAGGGTCAAATCCACAAGACCGATCTGTTTTTGATCATCCGGATTGCATGATGTGAGTTATCCAATTAACAAAGGACACATCAAAGAAAAACACAGCATGAAGTTGACCAACGCATAAAGATCCATGGCTGACAATAAATTCATCTTTATCCAGACAACTGGCTCACCACAGTGAAGACAGATCTTTAAGAGAGAGAGAGAGAGAGAGAGAGAGATGAACACCTCTGCCATCTCTCGAAAGTTATGAGATCCCACGCTGGGGGAGAAGCGGATAACCAAAGGCCCCCTTTATAGAGGCAGTCGACGAGCCAGGTAAACCGTTTTTTACTATTGTAATATAATTCTATCTTGATGTCCTTTATGACCAGGAGAAAGCGGCTGCCATTGCTTCTAGTTCTCCTTTTTGACTATTCTGATATAATTCTAACTTTTGCTTACAAAACACTGTTGCTTTCTATGATTAAAGCATATATTGGGTTTATTTTCTAACAACTTCAGATTTTAGAATATGTGATCTTTTGCTTATCAGACCAAATCACGGGTTAGAATACATAATAAATATTTGTGATGTCTAGATCAATCCGACTAATATGAAACTTTGAATATTTAAATATTTATTCGATAGTTGAGAAAGCCTTGGATGTTTGATCCGTATCAAAAACGAGTTTGGATGAAAAAAAGATTTTTTGTGAAACAGTGATTAACAGTATGACTAAATAATTGTTGCCCAAGACCTCCTCGGCCACATCTTGCCCAAGACCTCCTCGGCCTCCAGCTCCCAAAACCACGCCTGCGCGGCTCGCCCGCCTGCGTCGTGCTCCTCGGCTCCTCGGCTTTACGCCACCCAAGACATACTTGGCCGCTCCTCGGCTCTTCGGCTTTACGCCCCCCAAGACACGCGACCGCTCCTCAGCTCTTCGGCTTTACGCCACCCAAGACACACCTAGTCGCTCCTCGGCACTTCGGCTTTACGCCACCCAAGACACACCCGCGCGGCCAGCCCACCTGCGTCGTGCCCCTCGGCTCTTCGGCTTTACGCCACCCAAGACACACCCGGCCACTCCTCGGCTCTTCGGCTTTACGCCACCCAAGACACACCTGGCCGCTCCTCGGCTCTTCGGCTTTACGCCACCCAAGACACACCCGCGCGGCCAGCCCACCTACGTCGTGCCCCTCGGCTCTTCGGCTTTACGCCACCCAAGACACACCCGGCCGCTCCTCGGCTCTTCGGCTTTACGCCACCCGAGACCACACCTGCGCGGTTTACCCGCCTGCGTCGTGCCCCTCGGCTCTTCGGCTTTACGCCACCCAAGACACACCCGGCCGCTCCTCGGCTCTTTGGCTTTACGCCACCCGAGACCACACCTGCACGGTTTACCCGCCTGCGTCGTGCCCCTCGGCTCTTCGGCTTTACGCCACCCAAGACACACCTGGCCGCTCCTCGGCTCTTCGGCTTTACGCCACCCGAGACCACACCTGCGCGGTTTACCCGCCTGCGTCGTGCTCCTTGGACTCTAGATCCCGAGACCACACCTGCGCAGTTCACCCGCCAGCGTCGTGCTCCTCGGCCTCCAGATCCCGGGACACACCTACGCGGTTTACTCGCCTGCGTCGTGCTCCTCGGCCTCCAGATCCCTAGACCACACCTGCGCGGTTCACCCGCCAGCGTCGTGCTCCTTGGCCCCTACTCTCGAGACACACCTGCGCGGCCAGCCCGCCTGTGTCGTGTTCCTCGGCCCCTCGGCTCCATTCTCCCCGAAACCTCGTCCGCGCGGCCAGCCCGCCTGAAGACAGAAGCCATGCATCAGATTCCTCTTACAACAACCGATGCATAGCTCCTTTCGGGGGGGGGAATATGTTATGGGCAAAAATGGCAACCTGCCGACCATGACGTCAGCCACCCCAGGTGGACGCACTGCCCAAGGAAGCAAGCTTTAATGATGACCTGATGGGAGCACGTCGACCGAGGCTCACCCATACCCTGCGGCAGCTCGGCTCTCCACGCAATACCCACGACGACGTCAGATGCCATCAGAGGTACGGCCCTGCCTCGGCAAGCGGGCACGTCAGGTAACATCAAACTCATCTATAAATACCCCAGCGTTCTTAACGCCACGTGAGGCCACTTCTTCACTGGGAGCAACACAAGCACCACACACACTCGGAGGCTTCTCTTCCTCCAAAACCCTCTCCGCTTTCACTTACTTGATCGTCGGAGGGGTCGGACCGAGCTCCCGGCCCGACTTGTGTGCAGGTGCTGAGACGGTGTCGCCTCTTCCTAGCGCTGCGGCGGAGCTTCCACCCGACCCGAACTGTCGACCCGAACCGACCTGCCGACCCGAACTGCCGACTCGAACCACGGTGCCAGGCCGTCGGGAGACCCCGAGGAGCTGCGCTAGAGACCCCCACATTTCGGACCCCAGAACCGAGCCGCGTCGGCCCCGAGGCCACAGCTTAAACAGATGCCCCTCGCATCAACCCGTATGATAAACAAGACTGGATGGATTTTTCGATGAGATCTCTCCGATACCTAAGTTAATAACGAACCATAGATTTTTAGTAAAACAGTGACTGACCTTAATAACTATGACCAGATAATTGTTGTATTCTGCATGATAGGACCACAATTTATGTTTGTCCACTCGAGTTTTATTTGATTCTCGATCTGTAATGGACCATTTTACCCTTTGTTGTGCAACTATTCAGAGCTTGTAAAGTCTGTTTGTAATTTGCATTGTCTATAAAGTGTTTTTCGGAGATGTTTGCTTGTGGATCCCGAGTGAGGCCTTTTCTCTGTCCTGTTCTCTCTTTTTTGGGACCTAAGGGACCATGGGAGGCTTCGGGGAGGTTGACCTTTGCGGACGGACACGCAAGGGTGCCGCACGACTTAGGCGAAACCAGCTAAGTCCGTGACAAATGGTATCAGAGCGGGACAAGCACTCATAGAAACACTTAGCATGCAAACGTGGGGGACCTAGCGGGGCTGCATTGAGGGCAGTCAGCACACGCGTGATCGTTTGGTAGAAAACGGGCATGGAGATGTAGGGAAAAGGAGTCGATTAGAGGAGCGAGCATCTGAGATTGGCATTCAGAGGAATGGCCAACCCTCCGCACAAGAGGCACCACGAGAACAGACAAGCTTGGAAGAATGTGAAGCGCACAAAGGTTATTTTTGTGGCAATGCGATTCACACAACCTAGCCCCGTGAGGGACTTGATCATACGGAGGTATGATCGGGAGCTACTGGAAGCTCCACTTCGGTGAACAACACGACGGCAAGAAGGGCTATGGATTCAAGGAGTGAAGGCCATGGTACCGCAGAGGCGAGTCTTCCGTACGAGCATCGAATTTTGCATCGGATGAAAGCCTTGATCATCAGCATATGAGGGCTGTGTTCCACTAAGGAAAAAGTCCGGTATGATTGAAAAGAATATTTAAATATTTGTTCCATAGTTGAGGAAGACTTGCATGTTCGTATGAAAAACGAGGTCGGATGAAAAAGAGATTTTTTGTGAAACAGTGATTAACAGTATGACTAAATAATTGTTGCCATTGCCCTTTTAATTCATATGAGATCAGGAAAAACACATACATTTATGATTTTTCGACTTGTATTCTGTCGTGATATGATCACATTTTATGTTTATCCTCTAAAGTTTTATTTGATTCATTACCTTTGTCCACATCCAATGTTTTGGATCTAAACTATATTATTGAAGTGCATTATTGTGCCATGTGACAGTCGACGGCAGATCTTTTATCAAATATGACATCATTTTCATCAATAAAAACAATGTAAGTTTGATTGGCAGCATCGAAGTAAATGCAACCTTATCATTATGGCAGATCTAAACTAGCTTTCTCCTGGATGCTTGTTTTGTGTTTAGTCTGCCTTTTTGCTAATACAGAATAAAGGAGAGGAATTTAGAGGGAAGCAATGGTCATATTTCTTAGAGACAGTAATAGTGATCCTGCCATTCTCAATCTCCAGGAAGCTTTTAGAGGAACATACTTGGAAGTAAATCTGGGGACGCAGAATGTGCCATGGCCTGACCGACGATATCCGTGCCGAGGCTGGTAGTGTGGGAGGCCACCGAGCCGAGGATAGAGACAAGAAAAGACGACCAGACGTGTGGTTCACCATTGGCGGCCACCATTGACCGGCAGTCACCGAGCGTTGTCGCTGCCATCGTCATCAGGGTAGGTAATGCATCTCAATCCCAACCTGCGGTGAGATCATCTTTCTCGTCAATGTCGAGATGGACGGGAAAGTTTATTTTATGAAAGGTTTACTATAATTGAGATGTTCCTTCTTGTATTTTTTTTTTAAAGAATAACAACATATATTAATTTCTTTTTGATAGATTAAGCTGTTGGAATTGATAAATAATTACTCAATTCAATTCTTGAAATAATATAATTATTTTATGATATCTTCAAGAAAAGAAAACTATATTCCTTTTGAATCATATCTCAATCCTATTTGTTATAATCTTTCATGTTGTTGGGGGTTTATAATAAATCTATTCCTTTTTGTGGCTTCGAAATTATCTATCTGTTTTATCTGTATAAATTTTAATATATTTTTTTATTTTTATTTTGTATGTATATTAAATTTAGATTACGGGTATGAACCAAAATCTCTATATAAACATCATATTGCGACGACTGAGATATAACAGCATAAACATATATATCATCACATACGTACATTGCTGACAGAGGAAGTCACATGACGTTTACCTCTGTCCGCCTTATCCGTTATCTCTTACCCAATAACATCTTGCAACGAGAATAAGAATACGTATAGGAAACTACATAATAGAGCAGGACTGACAAGGCTCCTGCTCGACGATGATCCTGCAGCCGTCAAACTCGCGACAGGGACGGCAGGAGGCGGACGGCGGGGGGCCGTCGCAGGCACAGCAGTTGGGCCACCCCGGGGGCGGGAAAACACACACGTCTAAATTCACCTCCACCTCCACCTTAGGCGGCGGCGGCGGCGGCGGTGGCGGTGGCGGTGGTTTGACGGGTTTCGGCTTGATCTGGACACATATGATCACCTTGCAGGCGAGGCAGCGAAGCTTCTTGATGAAGCAGTCAGGGTTGAAGGGGCCGGATACTGTGATGGTGTTCTTCTTCTCGTCGTAGACGATTGATTCGATGTTGAACCGGTCTCCAACACAACGACCAATTTCCACAGAAATTAGTCAGCAAAAAGAGAGAGAGAGAGGGAGAGAGAGGGAGAAGGTAGCTTACTTTGGAGCTTGCACAGAGTTTTCTTGATCTTCTTGGAGCAGGTGCAGCAGTGCAGGTCCACCGTGATAATTACCGTGACGATCTGTTGTGTCAAGGCGAGCAAGAAAAGCACAAGCAAACAGACATGAATCAGTTTTGGCTTCCATGAACAAAAGTTTCAGCCTTCTTTTTCTTGCACGGT
This sequence comes from Musa acuminata AAA Group, assembly GCF_036884655.1. Classification (NCBI taxonomy): domain Eukaryota; kingdom Viridiplantae; phylum Streptophyta; class Magnoliopsida; order Zingiberales; family Musaceae; genus Musa; species Musa acuminata. The sequence goes on from NC_088330.1 coordinate 38,646,175, forward strand.
GGAGCTTTTGACTCGGTAGAAAAGTCAATGAATGTCGAAGAACATAATGTTGAATCCCAAGTCCAAGAAAATCTAAACCAAGCAGAGAAATTTCATCTAAAAGAAGAAGGGTCAAATCCACAAGACCGATCTATTTTTGGTCATCCGGATTGCATGATGTGAGTTATCCAATTAATAAAGAACACATCAAAGAAAAACACAGCATGAAGTTGACCAACACATAAACATCGATGGCCGACAATAAATTCATCTTTATCCTCACAATTAGCTCACCTCAGTGAAGACAGATTTTTAAGAGAGAGAGAGAGAGAGAGAGAGATGAACACCTCTGCCATCTCTCGAAAGTTAAGACCCCAGGTTGAGAAGCGGATAACCAAAGGCTCCCTCTATATAGCCAGTCGACGAGTCATCGATACAGTGACTGATCATTAATTGTATACTAAAGCCAGTACCACTCAATCATTATACTGATCATTAATTGTATATATTAGTTTTTTTCTGATAGATTAAGCTGTTGGAATTGGATAAATAATTACTCAATTCAATTCTTAAAATAATTATATTATTTTATGATATTTTCAAGAAAAGAAATTTATATTCTCGATAAGGAAAAGGAGAACGACGGGTCTCCAACCGGTATTATGGCGTTATCACATCTCAAGTCGATGACGAAAGCAATCACGTGACACAACTGCATCCACCATTTTCTACTGTATTTACTTTCTCGGTGGCCTCTTTTTCTCCGCCCACACATTCCAAATTTGTCATGTGAGTTTGTTGGCCATCCATCCTCATTTCCTTCACCATCGATCACTTCTTTATCGTTCTTCTTTTTGTCTCCATTTTCATTTACTTCACCTTTCTTCGTTTCGTCTCCATCTTCTACTTCTTCACCTTTCTTCGTTTCGTCTCCATCTTCTACTTCTTCACCTTCCTTCTCCCCATCTCCACCTTCCCTTTATTTCATCCCCATCTATTTCCCCTTCCTTCTTTTTATCTCCATCATCTTCTATTTCACCTTCCTTTTTTTCCTCCCCCTCTTTGGTTTCGCCTTCCTTCTCTTCCTCGCCATCCTCTTCTGCTTCACCTTCCTTCTTTTCTTCTCCACCCTCTTCTAAAACATGGTCATCTTCGTTCACATCCTTCTTGCCTTTGCTTTTCTCCTGTCCATCGGTCGGTGTCCGTTTCTTTGGTTTGCTTCTTCCCTTGCACTGTCCGCATGTAGCTGTGCCTTCTTCAGTCATTTCAACTGCATTGAAAGCTATATTATATATTAGCTACCAGATAGAGTGGCCGCCGGAAACAATGCAAAGAGGACTTTGCCAGCGACCAATCGGCGCATTTATAGCTAATGGTATGAGAATTTGCACAAATTGTAAAAGGAAACAAAATCAAAACAACGAATGGTATGAGAATTCAACATCAAAGACCAAAAACAACAAGAGCAAAAACAGGAGTAACACGAGTAGTAAAAACCCTACTTCCATCTCTAACAAGAAAGCGTCTGTCAAACGTCGCGCCAATGTGTAGCACCAAATACATACGTAATAGTCGGTGGGATAGATCCTGAAACCAACAAAAAAAGTAAATGCAACCCCGCTAAAGAGCACAGGAGCATGTTCTTGATAACCCCAGAAACACACACCCCATAAAGTAGGCAACTTTACGGCATCGAGCATCTGATACCAGGTTCTACGATCACCAACACTCGGAATTACCTTCTAAATCGATCCAAAACTTTCGAAACAAGTTTCCAGAAACATTAAGAATCACGAAATAGCAAGAAGGCGAACATCCGTGGGCAATTCACGGAACCCTAGCTGGATCGAGCCAATTTTATCTCGTTCGGAAGAGGCATCCCAAGTATGGTATGAAATTTAAGCCACGACGAGATTGGTGTCGAAGAAGAGACGTACCTGATGGAGACCACGGCGCTTCGAGCGATCGAAACGTGCCAAATAGAGAGAAGAGTACGAAAACCCCTTCCCGGAATCGGAAAGGGCACCTTTTCTTCCCTCTTCCCCGCCCGGCTTAATAGGTCGGATCACCTGTTCCATCCAATGCAGAATACAGTGTACTCTCCATGCAAAGGCATGGGTACCACCACTTCGAGACGGAGGCAGCACCCTAGATCAGTGTTTCCTGATTTGGAGTATACAGGCAGTGTCCTTTCCGGACCCCAAACCCGAGTTCAATGTGGTTTCGCGGCCGTGGTCATTGGCCGATTACCTCCGCCTTGAAATGATGCGGATCCTCTCCATAATGCACCTTTAAATTGAAACCGTTCAAGTCCCCTTACCATGTGGCTATCCACTGAGACTGGCCCCAGCTTTCCATATGTATGGTCCCCTGTGTATGCTGGAATCGCATTGGCATTGGAGGGGATCCTTGGGTGTCCTCGGAAGAACCCAATGGTGCCGCCATCCCAGAGTAGTTCCACATGGCATGGCAAGGAGATTCACTTGTCCCAGTGTGTTTTTACCCGTTTCTGGCCCTATGCGGAAGAAACGTGCCTCCTAATTGGCGGCAGGCATGTAGGGGGCATGGGTCCACCTCTCCATAAGAGGGACAAACGTGTCACGTACGCATCACATGATAACGATCGGTGCCTCGTCGGGAAACGGATCGGGTACCATTAGGAAGACTATAGTACGAACCCGACTCTGGTATTCGAATCCGAACCCAGTCTACCCGAACCTGATTCGAGCGGGTTGGATGGACTTGAATACCGAAATGTCCGACTCGTTGTGACCCCAAGTTGGGGATTTGATACGTAAGCCAACCGGGAGGTCGTCGTCAAGGTCGAGTTGGTTTCGCTTTGGCATTCTGGTAAGCACCTTCTGTTCGCTTTCCAATCTTGTAGCTGTCGATCCCACTTCGTTCTTTTCTTCTTCCTGTGTTCTTGTGTTTGGGCCGCTGTTTTATTAATGCCGGCACGGTGTACAGCGAGAGGATTATTGTTGAAACTGTTCGATCCAGAAACGTCAGATGTTAGCACTCGGTGCTTGTTTGTTGAATCACACAAGGTACCGTTCATTAGTCTCCAGCAGTGCAATCAATTCCCAGTTTTTGGATCGTTTGAATCTGCATATTTGTCCAGTAGAATGTTCCAAGCACAACTTATAGTTCTCCTTTATGACTATTCTAATATAATTCTGACTTGTTGTGCAGGTAAATCCTTACAAAACACTTTTGCTCTCTATGATTAAAGCATATATTGGGTTTATTTCCTAACAACTTCAGCTTTTAGAATATGTGATATTTGGATATCAGAGCAAATCATGAGTTAGAATACATGATGGATGGATGTTGGTGATATTTAGACCAACCCGATTCAAGTCGTGTATAAGAAATCTGATGTGATTGTAGAGTAGGTTCGAATATTTGCTTGATAGTTAAGGAAGCTCGGATTCTTACTTCATGATCGACCCGTATGATAAACAAGACTGGATGGATTTTTCGATGAGATCTCTCCGATACCTAAATTAATAACGAACCAGAGATTTTTAGTAAAACAGTGACTGACCTTAATAATTATGACCAGATAATTACTGTATTCTGCATGATAGGACCACAATTTATGTTTGTCCACTCGAGTTTTATTTGATTCATTAACTTTGTCCCCGATCAATGTTTCGTATGGATCTAAACTACATCGTAGAAGTGCATTAATGTGCCAGATTGTCACGAACAAACTTCTAAACAGGATGTTTGATTTAATACTTATGTATGTCCGTGTCTTTTGGTGTGTTCATGCTTTATACAGCATGTAGAGGGACGACCGAAGGCTTAATAGTCTCATTTTAGTTGGGATGGGGGCCGCTTTAGGCTTGTAAATAAAGGATGTGTCATGTGGACACGTGTGAGTGATTCTCGGTCTGTAATGGACCATTTTACCCTTTGTTGTGCAACTGTTCGGAGCTTGTAAAGTCTGTTTGTAATTTGCATTGTCTATAAAGTGTTTTTCGGAGATGTTTGCTTGTGGATCCCGAGTGAGGCATTTTCTCTGTCCTGTTCTCTCTTTTGTGGGACCTAAGGGACCATGGGAGGCTTCGGGGAGGCTGACCTTTGCGGACGGACACGCAAGGGTGCCGCACGACTTAGGCGAAACCAGCTAAGTCCGTGACAGATTGTATCAGAGCGGGACAAGCACTCATAGAAACACTTAGCATGCAAACGTGGGGGACCTAGCGGGGCTGCATTGAGGGCAGTCAGCACACGCGTGACCGTTTGGTAGAAAACGGGCATGGAGATGTAGGGAAAAGGAGTCGATTAGAGGAGCGAGCATCTGAGATTGGCATTCAGAGGAATGGCCAACCCTCCGCACAAGAGGCAACACGAGAACAGACAAGCTTGGAAGAATGTGAAGCGCACAAAGGTTATTTTTGTGGCAATGCGATTCACACAACCTAGCCCCGTGAGGGACTTGATCATACGGAGGTATGATCGGGAGCTACTGGAAGCTCCACTTCGGTGAACAACACGACGGCAAGAAGGGCTATGGATTCAAGGAGTGAAGGCCATGGTACCGCAGAGGCGGGTCTTCCGTACGAGCATCGAATTTTGCATCGGATGAAAGCCTTGATCATCAGCATATGAGGGCTGTGTTCCACTAAGGGAAAAGTCCGGTATGATTGAAAAGAATATTTAAATATTTGTTCCATAGTTGAGGAAGACTTGCATGTTCGTATGAAAAACGAGGTCGGATGAAAAAGAGATTTTTTGTGAAACAGTGATTAACAGTATGACTAAATAATTGTTGCCATTGCCCTTTTAATTCATATGAGATCAGGAAAAACACATACATTTATGATTTTTCGACTTGTATTCTGTCGTGATATGATCACATTTTATGTTTATCCTCTAAAGTTTTATTTGATTCATTACCTTTGTCCACATCCAATGTTTTGGATCTAAACTATATTATCGAAGTGCATTCATGTGCTGGATGGCACATCTAAACTATATCACTGAGGTGCATTATTGTGCCATGTGACACTTCTTAGGGGAATAATTGAAGATGTCTCTTTTATTAAATATGATATCATTTTCATCAATAAAAATAATGTAAGTTTGTCATCTTGATTTGTAGCATCGAAGTAAATGCAACCTTATCATTATGGCAGATCTAAACTAGCTTTCTCCTGGATGCTTGTTTTGTGTTTAGTCTGCCTTTTTGCTAATACAGAATAAAGGAGAGGAATTTAGAGGGAAGCAATGGTCATATTTCTTAGAGACAGTAATAGTGATCCTGCCATTCTCAATCTCCAGGAAGCTTTTAGAGGAACATACTTGGAAGTAAATCTGGGGACGCAGAATGTGCCATGGCCTGACCGACGATATCCGTGCCGAGGCTGGTAGTGTGGGAGGCCACCGAGCCAAGGATGGAGACAAAGAAAAGACGACCAGATTGGCGGCCACCATTGACCGGCAGTCACCGAGCGTTGTCGCTGCCATCGTCATCAGGGTAGGTAATGCATCTCAATCCCAACCTGCGGTGAGATCATCTTTCTCGTCAATGTCGAGATGGACGGGAAAGTTTATTTTTCTTTTTCTTGCACGGTGGAGCTTTTGACTCGGTAGAAAAGTCAATGAATGTCGAAGAACATCATGTTGAATCCAAAGTCCAAGAAAATCTAAACCAAGCAGAGAAATTTTATCTAAAAGAAGAAGGATCAAATCCACAAGACCGATCTGTTTTTGGTCATCCGGATTGCATGATGTGAGTTATCCAATTAATACAGAACACATCAAAGAAAAACACAACATGAAGTTGACCAACACATAAACATCCATGGCCGACAATAAATTCATCTTTATCCTCACAATTAGCTCACCACAGTGAAGACAGATTTTTAAGAGAGAGAGAGAGAGAGAGAGAGAGAGAGAGAGAGAGAGAGAGAGAGAGAGAGAGAGAGAGAGATGAACACCTCTGCCATCTCTCGAAAGTTAAGACCCCAAGCTGGTTGAGAAGCGGATAACCAAAGGCTCCCTCTATATAGGCAGTCGACGAGTCACCAATACAATGACTGATCATTAATTGTGTACTAAGGCCGGTAGCACTCAATCATTATATAGATTTTTATTTTTTATTTTTATTTTTAAAAGGGTTACAACATATATTAATTTTTTTCTGATAGATTAAGCTGTTGGAATTGGATAAATAATTACTCAATTCAATTCTTAAAATAATTATATTATTTTATGATATTTTCAAGAAAAGAAATTTATATTCTCGATAAGGCAAAGGAGACGGACGGGTCTCCAACCGGTAGCATGCATGGGGCATGGGTCCACCTCTCCATAAGAGGGGCAAACGTGTTACGTACGCATCACATGATAACGATCGGTGCCTCGTCGTGAAACGGATCGGGTACTAGTACGAACCCGACTCTGGTACTTGAATTCCGAAATGTCCGACCCGTTGTGACCCCAAGTTGAGGATTTGATATGTAAGCCAACCGGGAGGTCGTCGTCAAGGTCGAGTTGGTTTCGCTTTGGCATTCTGGTAAGCAGCTTCTGTTCGCTTTCCAATTTTGTAGCTGTCGATCCCACTTCGTTCTTTCTTCTTCCTGTGTTCTTGTGTTTGGGCCGCTGTTTTATTAATGCCGGCATGGGGTACAGCGAGAGGACTATTGTTGAAACTGTTCGATCCAGAAACGTAAGATGTTAGCACTCGGTGCTTGTTTGTTGAATCACGCAAGGCACTGTTCATTAGTCTCCAGCAGTGCAATCAAGTCCCAGTTTTTGGATCGTTTGAATCTGCATATTAGTCAAGTAGAATGTTCCAAGCACAACTTCTAGTTCTCCTTTTGTTACTATTCTAATATAATTCTGACTTGATGTTCAGCTAAATCCTTACAAAACACTTTTGCTTTCTATGATTAAAGCATATATTGGGTTTATTTCCTAACAACTTCAGCTTTTAGAATACGTGATATTTGGATATCAGAGCAAATCATGAGTTAGAATACATGATGGATAGATGTTGATGATGCTTAGATCAATCCGATTCGATTCAAGCCCGTCGTGCATAAGAAGTCTGATCTGATTGAAGAGAATGTTCGAATGTTTGCTTGATAATTGAGGAAGCTATCGGACCCTTATTCCATGGTCGACAAATCAAGATGATAAACTAAGAAGTTCCATCTACTATTCACGTAAGAAGTTCCATGGTCGACAAATCAAGATGATTCACTCTCTCTCTCTCTCTCTATATATATATATATATATAATCACCGAACATCGTATAGCGACGACTGAGATATAACAGCATAAACATATATCATGACATATTATATTACGTACATTACTGACAGAGGAAGTCACATGACGTTTACCTCAGTCCACCATCTTATCCGTTAACTATTACTGTTATCCAATAACATCTTGCAACGAGAATAACTATACGTATAGGAAATTACATAATAGAGCAGGACTGATAAGGCTCCTGCCCGACGATGATCTTGCAACCGCCAACCTCGCAGCCGGGACGGCAGGCGGCGGACGGCGGGGGGTCGTCGCAGACCCAGCCGCAGGAGCAGCAGCGGCGGCACCCGCTGCGTGGCTCGAAGCAGGGGCACGGTTGGCGACAGCAGTTGGGCCACCCCTGGGGCGGGAAAACACACACGGGCGGCCTCACCCCGGCCTCCGGGAACGGCCTACATGGTGGCGGTGACGGGACGTCGCAGATCCAGCCGCAGGTGCAGCAGCGGCGGCACCCTTGGCGCGGATCGACGCAGGGGCACGGCTGTTTGCAGCAGACGGGCCACCCCGTGGGCGGGAAACCACACATGGGCGGCCTCACCACGGCCTCCGGCAACGGGACTGGATTGGGCCTCCATGGTGGCAATGACGGAACGTCGCAGATCCAGCCGCAGGTGCAGCAGCGGCGGCACCCTTGGCGCGGATCGAAGCAGGGGCACGGCTGTTTGCAGCAGACGGGCCACACCGAGGGCCGGCAAACACACACGTGTGGCGGGCAAACACACACGGGTGGCGGGCAAACACACACGGGTGGCAGGCAAACACACACGGGCGGCGGCGGTGGCGGTGGCGGTGGCGGCGGCGGCGGTGGCAGCGGCGGTTTTGCCGGCTCTTTGATATGGACGCCTTTGATCACCTTGCATGCGAGGCAGAGAAGCTCCTTGATGAAGCAGTCAGGGTTGAAGGGGCCGGATACTGTGACGGTGTTCTTCTTCTCGTCAAAGACGATTGATTGGATGTTGAACCATTCTCCAACACATCGACCAATTTCCACAAAAATTTGTCAGCACCGAGAGAGAGAGAGAGAGAGAGAGAGAGAGAGAGACGGTAGCTTACTTTGGAGCTCGCACAGAGCTTTCTTGATCTTCCTGGAGCAGGTGCAGCATTGCAGGTCAACCTTGATAATTACCGTGACTATCTGTGCCAAGGCGAGCAAGAGAAGCACATGCAAACAGACATGAATCAGTTTTGGCTTCCATGAACAAAAGTTTCAGCCTTCTTTTTCTTGTGTTGTGGAGCTTTTGACTCAGTAACAGAGTCAAAGAATGTTGAAGAACATCATGTTGAATCCAAAGTCCAAGAAAATCTAAACCGAGCAGAGATTTTTTATCTAAAAGAAGAAGGGTCAAATCCACAAGACCGATCGATATCCTGTTTGTTTTTGGTCATCCGGATTGCATGATGTGAGTTATCCAATTAATAAAGAACAAATAAAAGAAAAACACAGCATCAAGTTGACCAACACATAAACATCCATGGCTGACAATAAATTCATCTTTATCCTCACGATTAGCTCACCACAGTGAACACAGATTTTTAAGAGAGAGAGAGAGAGAGAGAGAGAGAGAGAGAGAGAGAGAGAGATGAACACCTCGGCCATCTCTCGAAAGTTTTGAGACCCAAGCTGGTGTAGAAGCGGATAACCAAAGCCTCCCTTTATAGAGGCAGTCGACGGGCCACCAACACAATGACTGATCAAGAATAAAGCTTTTCTCGTATCTACCCTCGCACGATTCATGGCCATGTTTAAAGCACCCTTACCTTCGCGAGTACTGCTTCCGGAGGTTGTTCGAACGTCACGAGTCACACGAAGAAGCCATGTGTGGTGCGGCTGAGCGTTCTCAGTGTGCGTTGTATATGGCACTGTTTATCGAGTCTGGAAAATGAGCCAGTAAAGATTCAGAGCCAATGTAGTTTGAGAGAGATTATTTTCGTGACTCAAACAAATACTCTGGTTTTTCGGGTTGCAGAAGAACAAGTTTACCGTCCCAAGACTGAAAACTCGACATACAGAAGAACAAGTACTCAAAACCAATCTTTCGTTCTGTCTTCTTCCTGTGTTCCTTGTGTTTGGGGCGCTGTTTTATTACTGCCGGCACGGGGTACAGGGACAGGATTCTTGTTGAGATAACTCACTACTGTCTCCATTTTGTTCATGGCCTCGCGGCCATTATCACTCGCTACTTGTTTGTTGAATCACAGAAGGCACCGTTCCTTCGTCTCCGGCAGTGCAATCGATACTCATAGCCGAGGATGGAACCAAGAAAAGGTAACGTTCCTTCGTTCTCCATTAGCCGCCACCATCGACCGCTACTCACCACACGTCGCCGCCGCCATCGTCATCACGGTAGGTAATGCAGCTCAATCCCAACCTGCTGCGAGATGATCCTTCTTGTCCATGTCGAGATGGATGGCAAAGTTTATTTTATGAAAGTTTTACGATAAGATGGTATTTAGGAGAGATATTACAAGTGAGATGATCCTTCTTGTCTGTGTTGACACGTACATTAGGAACGGCTAACATCGTTCTTGACAATGAAAAGGAGACGGACGGGTCTCCAACCGGTATGTCGTCGTAATCCAAAGCTTTTAGAGGAACATACTTGGAAGCAAATCTGGGGATGCAGAATGTGCCATGGCCTGAACGACCACATTCGTACCAAGGCTGCTAGTGTGGGAGGCCACCGAGCCGAGGATGGAGACAAGAAAAGCCGACCAGACGTGTGGTTCACCATTGGCCGCCACCATTGACCGGCAGTCACCGCGCGTTGTCGTTGCCATCGTCATCACGGTAGGTAATGCAGCTCAGTCCCAACCTGCAGTGAGATCATCTCTCTTGTCAATGTCGAGATGGACGGGAAAGTTTCTTTTATGAAAGGTTTACTATAATTGAGATGTTCCTTCTTGTCCTTTTTTTTATTTTTAAAAGGGTAACAACATATATTAATTTCTTTTTGATAGATTAAGCTGTTGGAATTGATAAATAATTACTCAATTCAACTCATAAATAATATAATTATTTAATGATATCTTCAAGAAAAGAAAACTATATTCTTGACAAGGAAAAGGAGAGACGGACGGGTCTCCAACCAGTGTGTTGAACCATATCTCAAACAAAAGCAATCCTATTTGTTATAATCTTTCAAATTGTTGGGGGTTTATAATAAATCTATTCGTTTTTGTGGCTTCGAAATTATCTATTTTATCTCTATAAATTTATATATATATTTTTTATTATTATTTTGTATGTATATTAAATTTAGATTACGAGTATAAACCAAAATCTCTATATAAACATCGTATTGCGACGACTGAGAGATAACAGCATAGACATATATATCATCAAATATTATATTACGTACGTTGCTGACAGAGGAAGTCACATGACGTTTACCTCAGTCCGCCTTCTTATCCGTTATCTATTACTGTTACCCAATAACATCTTGCAACGAGAATAACTATACGTATAGGAAATTACATAATAGAGCAGGACTGACAAGGCTCCTGCTCGACGATGATATTGTAGCCGTCGCGACAGGGACGGCAGAAGGCGGGCGGCGGGAGGCCGTCGCAGACGCCGTCGTAGACCCAGCAGTTGGGCCACCCCGGGTAAACACACACGCCTAAATTCACATCCACCTTAGGCGGCGGTGGCGGTGGCGGTGGCGGTGGCGGAGTTACGGGTTTCTGCTTCTGCTTGATCTGGACACATATGATCACCTTGCAGGCGAGGCAGCGAATCTTCTTGATGAAGCAGTCAGGGTTGAAGGGGCCGGATACTGTGATGGTGTTCTTCTTCTGGTCGTAGACGATTGATTCGATGTTGAACCGGTCTCGAACACAACGACCAATTTCCACACAAATTAGTCAGCAAAAAGAGAGAGAGAGAGAGAGAGAGAGAGAGAGAGGGAGACGGTAGCTTACTTTGGAGCTTGCACAGAGCTTTCTTGATCTTCTTGGAGCAGGTGCAGCAGTGCAGGTCCACCGTGATAAGTACCGTGGCGATCTGTTGTGTCAAGGCGAGCAAGAAAAGCACAAGCAAACAGACATGAATCAGTTTTGGCTTCCATGAACAAAAGTTTCAGCCTTCTTTTTCTTGCACGGTGGAGCTTTTGACTCGGTAGAAAAGTCAATGAATGTTGAAGAACATCATGTTGAATCCAAAGTCCAAGAAAATCTAAACCAAGCAGAGAAATTTTATCTAAAATAAGAAGGGTCAAATCCACAAGACCGATCTGTTTTTGGTCATCAGGATTGCATGATGTGAGTTATCCAATTAATAAAGAACACGTCAAAGAAAAACACAGCATGAAGTTGACCAACACATAAAGATCCATGGCTGACAATAAATTCATCTTTATCCAGACAATTAGCTCACCACAGTGAAGACAGATTTTTAATAGAGAGAGAGAGAGAGATGAACACCTCTGCCATCTCTCGAAAGTTAAGACCCCAAGCTGGTTGAGAAGCGGATAACCAAAGGCTCCCTCTATATAGGCAGTCGACGAGTCACCAATACAGTGACTGACCATTAATTGTATACTAAAGCCGGTACCACTCAATCATTATATAGATTTTAATTTTTTTTATTTTTAAAAGGGTTACAACATATATTAATTTTTTTTCTGATAGATTAAGCTGTTGGAATTGGATAAATAATTACTCAATTCAATTCTTAAAATAATTATATTATTTTATGATATTTTCAAGAAAAGAAATTTATATTCTCGATAAGGAAAAGGAGAACGACGGGTCTCCAACCGGTATTATGGCGTTATCACATCTAAAGTCGATGACGAAAGCAATCACGTGACACAACTGCATCCACCATTTTCTACTGTATTTACTTTCTCGGTGGCCTCTTTTTCTCCGCCCACACATTCCAAATTTGTCATGTGAGTTTGTTGGCCATCCATCCTCGTTTCCTTCACCATCGATCACTTCTTTATCGTTCTTCTTTTTGTCTCCATTTTCTTTTACTTCACCTTTCTTCGTTTCGTCTCCATCTTCTACTTCTTCACCTTCCTTCTCCCCATCTCCACCTTCCCTTTATTTCATCCCCATCTGCTTCCCCTTCCTTCTTTTTATCTCCATCAACTTCTATTTCACCTTCCTTTTTTTCCTCCCCCTCCTCTTTGATTTCGTCTTCCTTCTCTTCCTCGCCATCCTCTTCTGCTTCACCTTCCTTCTTTTCTTCACCACCCTCTTCTAAAACATGGTCATCTTCGTTCACATGCTTCTTGCCTTTGCTTTTCTCCTGTCCATCGGTCGGTGTCCGTTTCTTTGGTTTGCTTCTTCCCTTGCACTGTCCGCATGTAGCTGTGCCTTCTTCAGTCATTTCAACTGCTTGAAAGCTATATTATATATTAGCTACCAGATAGAGTGGCCGCCGGAAACAATGCAAAGAGGACTTTTCCAGCGACCAATCGGCGCATTTATAGCTACAAATCACTGAAGCTACTAACTATAGATAAATGCAAATTACCACAAAAACAAAAAAAACAATGGCAAAATATATTAATTTGCACAAATTGTAAAAGGAAACAAAATCAAAACAACGAATGGTATGAGAATTCAACATCAAAGGCCAAAATCAACAGGAGCAAAAACAGGAGTAACACGAGCCGTAAAAACCCTACTTCCATCTCTAGCAAGAAAGCGTCTGTCAAACGTCGCGCCAATGTGTAGCACCAAATACATACCTATTAGTCGGTGGGATAGATCCTGAAACCAACAAAAAAAGTAAATGCAACCCCGCTAAAGAGCACAGGAGCATGTTCTTCATAACCCCAGAAACACACACCCCATAAAGCAGGCAACTTTACGGCATCGAGCATCTGATACCAGGTTCTACGATCACCAACACTCGGAATTACCTTCTAAATCGATCCAAAACTTTCGAAACAAGTTTCCAGAAACATTAAGAATCACGAAATAGCAAGAAGGCGAACATCCGTGGGCAATTCACGGAACCCTAGCTGGATCGAGCCAATTTTATCTCGTTCGGAAGAGGCATCCCAAGTATGGTATGAAATTTAAGCCACGACGAGATTGGTGTCGAAGAAGAGACGTACCTGATGGAGACCACGGCGCTTCGAGCGATCGAAACGTGCCAAATAGAGAGAAGAGGACGAAAACCCCTTCCCGGAATCGGAAAGGGCACCTTTTCTTCCCTCTTCCCCGCCCGGCTTAATAGGTCGGATCACCTGTTCCATCCAATGCAGAATACAGTGTACTCTCCATGCAAAGGCATGGGTACCACCACTTCGAGACGGAGGCAGCACCCTAGATCAGTGTTTCCTGATTTGGAGTATACAGGCAGTGTCCTTTCCGGACCCCAAACCCGAGTTCAATGTGGTTTCGCGGCCGTGGTCATTGGCCGATTACCTCCGCCTTGAAATGATGCGGATCCTCTCCATGATGCACCTTTAAATTGAAACCGTTCAAGTCCCCTTACCATGTGGCTATCCACTGAGACTGGCCCCAGCTTTCCATATGTATGGTCCCCTGTGTATGCTGGAATCGCATTGGCATTGGAGGGGATCCTTGGGTGTCCTCGGAAGAACCCAATGGTGCCGCCATCCCAGAGTAGTTCCACATGGCATGGCAAGGAGATTCACTTGTCCCAGTGTGTTTTTACCCGTTTCTGGCCCTATGCGGAAGAAACGTGCCTCCTAATTGGCGGCAGGCATGTAGGGGGCATGGGTCCACCTCTCCATAAGAGGGACAAACGTGTCACGTACGCATCACATGATAACGATCGGTGCCTCGTCGGGAAACGGATCGGGTACCATTAGGAAGACTATAGTACGAACCCGACTCTGGTATTCGAATCCGAACCCAGTCTACCCGAACCTGATTCGAGCGGGTTGGATGGACTTGAATACCGAAATGTCCGACTCGTTGTGACCCCAAGTTGGGGATTTGATACGTAAGCCAACCGGGAGGTCGTCGTCAAGGTCGAGTTGGTTTCGCTTTGGCATTCTGGTAAGCACCTTCTGTTCGCTTTCCAATCTTGTAGCTGTCGATCCCACTTCGTTCTTTTCTTCTTCCTGTGTTCTTGTGTTTGGGCCGCTGTTTTATTAATGCCGGCACGGTGTACAGCGAGAGGATTATCGTTGAAACTGTTCGATCCAGAAACGTCAGATGTTAGCACTCGGTGCTTGTTTGTTGAATCGCACAATGCACTGTTCATTAGTCTCCAGCAGTGCAATCAAGTCCCAGTTTTTGGATCGTTTGAATCTGCATATTTGTCCAGTAGAATGTTCCAAGCACAACTTATAGTTCTCCTTTATGACTATTCTAATATAATTCTGACTTGTTGTGCAGGTAAATCCTTACAAAACACTTTTGCTCTCTATGATTAAAGCATATATTGGGTTTATTTCCTAACAACTTCAGCTTTTAGAATATGTGATATTTGGATATCAGAGCAAATCATGAGTTAGAATACATGATGGATGGATGTTCGTGATATTTAGACCAACCCGATTCAAATCGTGTATAAGAAATCTGATGTGATTGTAGAGTGGTTCGAATATTTGCTTGATAGTTAAGGAAGCTCGGACTCTTACTTCATGTTCGGCCCGTGTTATGGGAAAAAATGGCAATCTGCCGACCATGACGTCAGCCACCCCAGGTGGACGCACTGCCCAAGGAAGCAAGCTTTAATGACGACTTGATAGGAGCACGTCGACCGAGGTTCACCCATACCCTGCGACAGCTCGGCTCTCCACGCAACACCCACGACGACGTCAGACGCCATCAGAGGTACGGCCCTGCCTCGGCAAGCGGGCACGTCAGGTAACATCAAACTCATCTATAAATACCCTAGCATTCTTAACGCCACGTGAGGCCACTTCTTCACTCGGAGCAACACAAGCATCACACACACTCGGAGGCTTCTCTTCCTCCAAAACCCTCTCCGCTTTCACTTACTTGATCGTCGGAGGGGTCGGACCGAGCTCCCGGCCCGACCTGTGTGCAGGTGCCGAGACGGTGTCGCCTCTTCCCAGCGTTGCGGCGGAGCTTCCTCCCGACTCGAACTGCCGACCCGAACTGACCTGCCGACCCGAACTGTCGACTCAAACCACGGTGCCTGGCCGCCGGGAGACCCCGAGGAGCTGCGCCAGAGACCCCCACATTCCGGACCCCAGAACCGAGCCGCGTCGGCCCCGAGGCCACGGCTTAAACAGATGCCCCCCGCATCATTTTGGCGCTTAAACAGATGCTCCTTGGCCCCATGTTCCCGAGACACGCGTGCGCGGTCGACCCCCCTGCGCCGAGCTCCCCGACTGTCCTAAGTAGCTCCTCGGCCACATCTTGCCCAAGACCTCCTCGGCCTCCAGCTCCCAAAACCACGCCTGCGCGGCTCGCCCGCCTGCGTCGTGCTCCTCGGCTCCTCGGCTTTACGCCACCCAAGACATACTTGGCCGCTCCTCGGCTCTTCGGCTTTACGCCCCCCAAGACACGCGACCGCTCCTCGGCTCTTCGGCTTTACGCCACCCAAGACACACCTAGTCGCTCCTCGGCACTTCGGCTTTACGCCACCCAAGACACACCCGCGCGGCCAGCCCACCTGCGTCGTGCCCCTCGGCTCTTCGGCTTTACGCCACCCAAGACACACCCGGCCACTCCTCGGCTCTTCGGCTTTACGCCACCCAAGACACACCTGGCCGCTCCTCGGCTCTTCGGCTTTACGCCACCCAAGACACACCTGGCCGCTCCTCGGCTCTTCGGCTTTACGCCACCCAAGACACACCCGCGCGGCCAGCCCACCTACGTCGTGCCCCTCGGCTCTTCGGCTTTACGCCACCCAAGACACACCCGGCCGCTCCTCGGCTCTTCGGCTTTACGCCACCCGAGACCACACCTGCGCGGTTTACCCGCCTGCGTCGTGCCCCTCGGCTCTTCGGCTTTACGCCACCCAAGACACACCCGGCCGCTCCTCGGCTCTTTGGCTTTACGCCACCCGAGACCACACCTGCACGGTTTACCCGCCTGCGTCGTGCCCCTCGGCTCTTCGGCTTTACGCCACCCAAGACACACCTGGCCGCTCCTCGGCTCTTCGACTTTACGCCACCCGAGACCACACCTGCGCGGTTTACCCGCCTGCGTCGTGCTCCTTGGACTCTAGATCCCGAGACCACACCTGCGCAGTTCACCCGCCAGCGTCGTGCTCCTCGGCCTCCAGATCCCGGGACACACCTGCGCGGTTTACTCGCCTGCGTCGTGCTCCTCGGCCTCCAGATCCCTAGACCACACCTGCGCGGTTCACCCGCCAGCGTCGT
The DNA here is from genome assembly GCF_036884655.1 of Musa acuminata AAA Group. Taxonomy (NCBI): domain Eukaryota; kingdom Viridiplantae; phylum Streptophyta; class Magnoliopsida; order Zingiberales; family Musaceae; genus Musa; species Musa acuminata. Next base: position 38,662,731 of record NC_088330.1, read on the forward strand.
GCTCCTTGGCCCCTGCTCTCGAGACACACCTGCGCGGCCAGCCCGCCTGTGTCGTGTTCCTCGGCCCCTCGGCTCCATTCTCCCCGAAACCTCGTCCGCGCGGCCAGCCCGCCTGAAGACAGAAGCCATGCATCAGATTCCTCTTACAACAACCGATGCATAGCTCCTTTCGGGGGGGGGGGGGGGGGGGGGGAATATGTTATGGGCAAAAATGGCAACCTGCTGACCATGACGTCAGCCACCCCAGGTGGACGCACTGCCCAAGGAAGCAAGCTTTAATGACGACCTGATGGGAGCACGTCGACCGAGGCTCGCCCATACCCTGCGGCAGCTCGGCTCTCCACGCAACACCCACGACGACGTCAGATGCCATCAGAGGTACGGCCCTGCCTCGGCAAGCGGGCACGTCAGGTAACATCAAACTCATCTATAAATACCCCAGCGTTCTTAACGCCACGTGAGGCCACTTCTTCACTGGGAGCAACACAAGCACCACACACACTCGGAGGCTTCTCTTCCTCCAAAACCCTCTCCGCTTTCACTTCCTTGATCGTCGGAGGGGTCGGACCGAGCTCCCGGCCCGACCTGTGTGCAGGTGCCGAGACGGTGTCGCCTCTTCCTAGCGCTGCGGCGGAGCTTCCACCCGACCCGAACTGCCGACCCGAACCGACTTGCCGACCCGAACTGCCGACTCGAACCACGGTGCCAGGCCGTCGGGAGACCCCGAGGAGCTGCGCTAGAGACCCCCACATTCCGGACCCCAGAACCGAGCCGCGTCGGCCCCGAGGCCACAGCTTAAACAGATGCCCCCCGCATCAACCCGTATGATAAACAAGACTGGATGGATTTTTCGATGAGATCTCTCCGATACCTAAGTTAATAACGAACCAGAGATTTTTAGTAAAATAGTGACTGACCTTAATAACTATGACCAGATAATTGTTGTATTCTGCATGATAGGACCACAATTTATGTTTGTCCACTCGAGTTTTATTTGATTCTCGATCTGTAATGGACCATTTTACCCTTTGTTGTGCAACTATTCAGAGCTTGTAAAGTCTGTTTGTAATTTGCATTGTCTATAAAGTGTTTTTCGGAGATGTTTGCTTGTGGATCCCGAGTGAGGCCTTTTCTCTGTCCTGTTCTCTCTTTTGTGGGACCTAAGGGACCATGGGAGGCTTCGGGGAGGTTGACCTTTGCGGACGGACACGCAAGGGTGCCGCACGACTTAGGCGAAACCAGCTAAGTCCGTGACAAATGGTATCAGAGCGGGACAAGCACTCATAGAAACACTTAGCATGCAAACGTGGGGGACCTAGCGGGGCTGCATTGAGGGCAGTTAGCACACGCGTGACCGTTTGGTAGAAAACGGGCATGGAGATGTAGGGAAAAGGAGTCGATTAGAGGAGCGAGCATCTGAGATTGGCATTCAGAGGAATGGCCAACCCTCCGCGCAAGAGGCACCACGAGAATGGACAAGCTTGGAAGATTGTGAAGCGCACAAAGGTTATTTTTGTGGCAATGCGATTCACACAACCTAGCCCCGTGAGGGACTTGATCATACGGAGGTATGATCGGGAGCTACTGGAAGCTCCACTTCGGTGAACAACACGACGGCAAGAAGGGCTATGGATTCAAGGAGTGAAGGCCATGGTATCGCAGAGGCGGGTCTTCCGTACGAGCATCGAATTTTGCATCGGATGAAAGCCTTGGTCATCAGCATATGAGGGCTGTGTTCCACCAAGGGAAAAGTCCGGTATGATTGAAAAGAATATTTAAATATTTGTTCCATAGTTGAGGAAGACTTACATGTTCGTATGAAAAACGAGGTCGGATGAAAAAGAGATTTTTTGTGAAACAGTGATTAACAGTATGACTAAATAATTGTTGCCATTGCCCTTTTAATTCATATGAGATCAGGAAAAACACATACATTTATGATTTTTCGACTTGTATTCTGTCGTGATATGATCACATTTTATGTTTATCCTCTAAAGTTTTATTTGATTCATTACCTTTGTCCACATCCAATGTTTTGGATCTAAACTATATTATCGAAGTGCATTCATGTGCTGGATGGCACATCTAAACTATATCACTGAGGTGCATTATTGTGCCATGTGACACTTCTTAGGGGAATAATTGAAGATGTCTCTTTTATTAAATATGATATCATTTTCATCAATAAAAATAATGTAAGTTTGTCATCTTGATTTGTAGCATCGAAGTAAATGCAACCTTATCATTATGGCAGATCTAAACTAGCTTTCTCCTGGATGCTTGTTTTGTGTTTAGTCTGCCTTTTTGCTAATACAGAATAAAGGAGAGGAATTTAGAGGGAAGCAATGGTCATATTTCTTAGAGACAGTAATAGTGATCCTGCCATTCTCAATCTCCAGGAAGCTTTTAGAGGAACATACTTGGAAGTAAATCTGGGGACGCAGAATGTGCCATGGCCTGACCGACGATATCCGTGCCGAGGCTGGTAGTGTGGGAGGCCACCGAGCCAAGGATGGAGACAAAGAAAAGACGACCAGATTGGCGGCCACCATTGACCGGCAGTCACCGAGCGTTGTCGCTGCCATCGTCATCAGGGTAGGTAATGCATCTCAATCCCAACCTGCGGTGAGATCATCTTTCTCGTCAATGTCGAGATGGACGGGAAAGTTTATTTTTCTTTTTCTTGCACGGTGGAGCTTTTGACTCGGTAGAAAAGTCAATGAATGTCGAAGAACATCATGTTGAATCCAAAGTCCAAGAAAATCTAAACCAAGCAGAGAAATTTTATCTAAAAGAAGAAGGATCAAATCCACAAGACCGATCTGTTTTTGGTCATCCGGATTGCATGATGTGAGTTATCCAATTAATACAGAACACATCAAAGAAAAACACAACATGAAGTTGACCAACACATAAACATCCATGGCCGACAATAAATTCATCTTTATCCTCACAATTAGCTCACCACAGTGAAGACAGATTTTTAAGAGAGAGAGAGAGAGAGAGAGAGAGAGAGAGAGAGAGATGAACACCTCTGCCATCTCTCGAAAGTTAAGACCCCAAGCTGGTTGAGAAGCGGATAACCAAAGGCTCCCTCTATATAGGCAGTCGACGAGTCACCAATACAATGACTGATCATTAATTGTGTACTAAGGCCGGTAGCACTCAATCATTATATAGATTTTTATTTTTTATTTTTATTTTTAAAAGGGTTACAACATATATTAATTTTTTTCTGATAGATTAAGCTGTTGGAATTGGATAAATAATTACTCAATTCAATTCTTAAAATAATTATATTATTTTATGATATTTTCAAGAAAAGAAATTTATATTCTCGATAAGGCAAAGGAGACGGACGGGTCTCCAACCGGTAGCATGCATGGGGCATGGGTCCACCTCTCCATAAGAGGGGCAAACGTGTTACGTACGCATCACATGATAACGATCGGTGCCTCGTCGTGAAACGGATCGGGTACTAGTACGAACCCGACTCTGGTACTTGAATTCCGAAATGTCCGACCCGTTGTGACCCCAAGTTGAGGATTTGATATGTAAGCCAACCGGGAGGTCGTCGTCAAGGTCGAGTTGGTTTCGCTTTGGCATTCTGGTAAGCAGCTTCTGTTCGCTTTCCAATTTTGTAGCTGTCGATCCCACTTCGTTCTTTCTTCTTCCTGTGTTCTTGTGTTTGGGCCGCTGTTTTATTAATGCCGGCATGGGGTACAGCGAGAGGACTATTGTTGAAACTGTTCGATCCAGAAACGTAAGATGTTAGCACTCGGTGCTTGTTTGTTGAATCACGCAAGGCACTGTTCATTAGTCTCCAGCAGTGCAATCAAGTCCCAGTTTTTGGATCGTTTGAATCTGCATATTAGTCAAGTAGAATGTTCCAAGCACAACTTCTAGTTCTCCTTTTTTTACTATTCTAATATAATTCTGACTTGATGTTCAGCTAAATCCTTACAAAACACTTTTGCTTTCTATGATTAAAGCATATATTGGGTTTATTTCCTAACAACTTCAGCTTTTAGAATACGTGATATTTGGATATCAGAGCAAATCATGAGTTAGAATACATGATGGATAGATGTTGATGATGCTTAGATCAATCCGATTCGATTCAAGCCCGTCGTGCATAAGAAGTCTGATCTGATTGAAGAGAAGGTTCGAATGTTTGCTTGATAATTGAGGAAGCTATCGGACCCTTATTCCATGGTCGACAAATCAAGATGATAAACTAAGAAGTTCCATCTACTATTCACGTAAGAAGTTCCATGGTCGACAAATCAAGATGATTCACTCTCTCTCTCTCTCTCTCTATATATATATATATATATATATATATATAATCACCGAACATCGTATAGCGACGACTGAGATATAACAGCATAAACATATATCATGACATATTATATTACGTACATTACTGACAGAGGAAGTCACATGACGTTTACCTCAGTCCACCTTCTTATCCGTTAACTATTACTGTTATCCAATAACATCTTGCAACGAGAATAACTATACGTATAGGAAATTACATAATAGAGCAGGACTGACAAGGCTCCTGCTCGACGATGATATTGTAGCCGTCGCGACAGGGACGGCAGAAGGCGGACGGCGGGAGGCCGTCGCAGACGCCGTCGTAGACCCAGCAGTTGGGCCACCCCGGGTAAACACACACGCCTAAATTCACATCCACCTTAGGCGGCGGTGGCGGTGGCGGTGGCGGTGGCGGTGGCGGTGGCGGAGTTACGGGTTTCTGCTTCTGCTTGATCTGGACACATATGATCACCTTGCAGGCGAGGCAGCGAATCTTCTTGATGAAGCAGTCAGGGTTGAAGGGGCCGGATACTGTGACGGTGTTGTTCTTCTCGTCGTAGACGATTGATTGGATGTTGAACCGGTCTCCAACACACCGACCAATTTCCACACAAATTTGTCAGCACCATGAGAGAGAGAGAGAGAGAGAGAGAGAGAGAGAGAGAGAGAGAGAGAGGGAGAAGGTAGCTTACCTTGGAGCTTGCACAGTGCTTTCTTGATCTTCTTGGAGCAGGTGCAGCAGTGCAGGTCCACCGTGATAAGTACCGTGGCGATCTGTTGTGTCAAGGCGAGCAAGAAAAGCACAAGCAAACAGACATGAATCAGTTTTGGCTTCCATGAACAAAAGTTTCAGCCTTCTTTTTCTTGCACGGTGGAGCTTTTGACTCGGTAGAAAAGTCAATGAATGTTGAAGAACATCATGTTGAATCCAAAGTCCAAGAAAATCTAAACCAAGCAGAGAAATTTTATATCTAAATGAAGAAGGGTCAAATCCACTAGACCGATTGATATCCTGTTTGTTTTTGGTCATCCGGATTGCATGATGTGAGTTATCCAATTAATAAAGAACACATCAAAGTAAAAAAAAAAAAGGAGCTGAATAACTCATGAAACAGAGCATGAAGTTGACCAATTCATAAAGATCCATGGCTGACAATAAATCCATCTATGTCCAGACAATTAGTTCACCAAACACACACAGAGAGAGAGAGAGAGAGAGAGAGAGAGAGAGAGAGAGATGAACACCTCTGCCATCTCTCGAAAGTTTTGAGATCCCAAGCTGGGGGAGAAGCGGATACCAAGCGGCTCCCTCTATAGATGCAGTCGACGGGCCACCAACACAATGACTATGATCAAGAACAAAGCTTTTCTTATATCTACCCTCGCACGATTCATAGCCATGTTTAAAGCACCCTTAACTTCGCGAGTGCTGCTTCCGGAGGTTGGAACGTCACAAGTCACACGAAGAAGGCATGTGTGTTCTCAATGTGCATTATCTACGGCATTGTTTGTCGAGTCCGGAAATGACCCAATCCATCGTCCTTTGAGAGATAGATATTATTTTGGTGACTCAAATTCTCCGCTTTTTCGGGTTGCAGAAGAACGAGTTTAACTCGACATACAGAAGAAATCGTACCCAAGTCTGGACAAGAAGCGCTTTTCTTGCTTGCACTTCCACTGCTCGTATCTGATGATTGGTGGCCTCAACCAAACTTCCCAATTAAAGATGGTACCACAAAGCAATCTTCACATGCAAGAAAAGATACTTTAGTACATGGAGATAATTAAGAGGGTAAAATGAACTGTCACCTAAAACCATCACCATTTTGTTTCTTTAGTCTGTGGCCAAGGAAAGGATGGTGGTCCTCAAAGATAAACATGACATTCCGGATGATGCTTCGACCCTCTCCACACCTTCCTCAAACCTTTTAATCATTGCCAACGTTTATTTTGTGTAAGCCAAACACATTGGTCATACAGAGTAATGTAAGTAATTTACAGAACAAATAACTGATACTTCCTCCACAGTAAATAAAAGAAGCAGTGCTTGTTTCTTGACCTTGAAAGAACCATACCCATGCTCGAGCATTTGAGATATAAAGGTCATCAGGCACCATGGATTTAGGAGATCATGGACTAAGCTTAAGCTGTAAGGATCATGATGCACCATGGATAAAGAAAGGAAGAAGGAGGCCACTGATTCCAACGATCATTGAGATGATAAGACTGCTGAATGGCCAACCAAGGTTGCAGAAATGAGCCAAACATTTCTCCTTTAACAATATGATCAATGTGAGGCTGCTAAGAAGGCACTTTTGTGTCTTGCAAGTGGGTCAATGGACAAAATTAAAATAGCTGACCTGCTAGTGCGAGACTATGTAATTACTAATTAGCAAGTGTGTGATCATGCACTCAACAAAGAATCATTGATGTATTTATTAGTGAGGGTGTTTGAGATGACAAGTAGGTAGACTGGCCTAGGAGGGACCTTCATGGTTGTTCATCTTAGAGAGAGAGAGAGAGAGAGAGAGAGAGCTTTTTGTGGCACTATACCTAAAACACCAAACTTGTATGACTAACAACCATGAATCACCTAAGAGTGCATTGCTGAAGCATCCTGCTGTTCGACCTCTAGGAAAAGAAAGACACCTAAAGTACTTGTTGAAACAGCATCTGAGCCTCTCCTAAAAGAGTTCTTTAAATTTTCTTCCACTCATGCCAATCAATCAGCAAGAGGATCATCTTTGACCGGCTCGAACCACATCAACTAATACTAGATATAATTTCTGTATTTAAACCTATTTTGTTCATCCAAAATTTTAACCTACAGCTTTTCCACTGCAGAGACAATATCAGAAAACATTTAAACATTATTGTACGTTTATAATCTTTCTACTACGAAGGATGGTGAACCGGAAGAACACGAGGAAACTCGTGATTCTGAAACTTTTTATTTCACGGATAGAAGGGAAGCTTCCTGCGCCCTCATTCCCAATGACACATGGATTCTTGCAAGATTATAAGAAAGCAGAATACCTGAAAGAGTCGGAGAAATCATCCATCACTGAAAAATCGAATTGGATTCTTCAAATCATTATCTTTTTCTTGGATTAGAGGACTTGAATCCGAAGAAGCTTAGAAGGCGAAAACGATGGGATCGACTTCGTAACGAGATGAGAAGTTGGAGGTTGAACAGTAGGTTTTGGCATACGATTCAAGTTTAACAAAAGCAAGTAAAAGGGCATTTTTGTAAATTAGAACCCCCCACCCCCCCCCCCCCCCCCGCGCAGCGCAAACTGAATCGACTCGACGCAACCAATTCATTCAAGCCAAATTGAAATTTTGGATACGGAGTAGCAAATAGGAGTTTACTGTTTAGAGCCTATTCTTAGTATTCACAATCCCTTAAAAAAATAATAAAATAATACTTTATTATTCATAACTCCCTCTAATTTTATTTTTGTCCTCTTTTTAATTTTTATTATTCATAACTCCCTCTTTTTTATTTTTTTTATTTTTCCTTTAATTTTTTATTTTCATTACTGTTTAGAGCCTGTGTACACTATTGTCATATTCAAGGTTCTTAATATGAGTTTGTAAATAACTATATATATATATATAATTAATAAAATGTTGGAGGGATATATATGTGATTTTGAAACTTTGAAAGGTAAAAATATGTAAAAAAAACTCCATTAGAAGAAAAACAGTGTTAGAAAATCCTCCCTGATTTGAACTTCCTGCAAATGACAACATGGAAAAATATGATGTGGCTTGTGATAGATATCCCAACATGCTGCAAGCTTCAGTTGCTATGACTGTAGTGAAAGAAACATGACATGTTTAGAAACTAAACTCTTCTTCACACCTCAAGTATCAAATACATAGTCGAACAACTCAGCATGACTATGACAATATAATCAACAATTAGAAATACAGGAGGGCATACACAACATAAGAACAATGTAATAAAAGATGCCTCAAAGCAGCAAACTGCTCTTAGATTCTTGTAGAGTAGATCAAAAAAGAGTCCTCTCTTTTTGGATGGGCTATAGGTTAGAAATGTTTTACTGAAATTATATGAGAACAGTCCTGTGAGAAACAGTACAGTTGAATTGTAGGAGCTATAAACCAAATGAAATTTTGCTGATGATGGTTATTCACTGATTACACTGATGACTTTTCCTTTCGGCGTATGTATAAGTAACCAAGAAACGATTACCGCGAAAGACTCAAGATATACAAAATATTCATGTACTCTGACCCACCTTATTCAAGATCAAGCAAATTAAGTGTAACAGATACAACACAGTGCTGTGAAGGCTTACAAGCATATCAGCTTCTGAACTATCCGAGACTCGATAACTTACAGAAGCCATTAATTGAAATAATTTATGCTAGAGCTGAATTAAACAACAGTAGGCTCTTCTTGCTGGCCCAACTTTTTCTTTACCATATCATACACCCCATCCACCTTTACCGGGTCAACCTTGAATAAACCATGGGCATCCGATTTGTTAGCAATGTTGCCCTTGTATATTTCTTGCACCAGCGTCTCCTGCATTTTGAGATAATGACTGGGCAGCAATGTATTTTGACAGCAAAATTCTTGCTCCTGATAACATGAAAATGAAGCTGTTATCTAAACACCATATAAAGACAAGTTGTAAACATGTTTTTCAGAAGTCCCAAACCAACAATTTATACTTAATTCTAACATATGGCTTAAATAAAGAAATCTCTGAAGGACTCACTGGTCTAGGTGTTAGACAAGATGTTAATTGTCCTATTACAAGATCTCAGAACAAAAATATCCTTAGAAGCTATCTGCATTAAGTAATTGGAAGGGCTCGCTACTTTATAATTCCAAGCATGATATTTACAAGCAGCTTAGGTTTCAAGAAAGATGTTATTTCACCTGATCTATATCAAACTACAAGATTGTGTATACATGACCAACAAACTGAACAAAGAAAGTGTTAACAGGAACAGGAAAGTTGGTCTTACAGTTTCACTGAGTAATTCTGTACCAGGGAGTCCAGTGATATCCCATTCATCAAATGATCTTGCAGAAATCTGTCCTGTAGCTGTTGAAAGTGAGTCCTTACCACCAGAATCTAGCCCAGTGACGCCTTTTATTTTGTAGTTATCGATAGTGTTCCTCAGGCTTCCATCATTTTCCCCTTTTTCTTTGTTCAAAGGCCGATTTGCTTTTTGCACTAGTTTGCTACCACTAAGAACCTGAGTGTTCTCTTTGGAATTTTGTGTGCTTGCCTCTAGTTCCCTTTTCTGCTTCTGTTCTGTGTATGCTTTTGCCTCTGCCAGTGTGCGGCACCCAGCAGCTTGACATTCCTGGCAGTTAAATCTAGGCCAGCTAAAAACTAAAATCATATAATTGACGTAACGTATTCATAACAAACATCAGTAGTGCAAAGAAGTTCTACTTGCTATCTTAAGTAATGATCGGTTTAGGGTGGGTTGGTGCTCTTATTTTCCATAAAACCAAGGTGGCATTAGAAAAGAAGTTACACTTAACTGTAGATGAGAAACTAGGAGCTGTATGGATTTCACTTAATTGTGTGAAAAATTTCAGGATAGAAGTTACACATTTTGCAGTGAAAAGATAAAAAAGAAAAAGGTAGAAGTAAAACCATGGGGCAGGAAAGAAATCTTCCTTTATTTTCTTTTTCTTTTTTTTTGTCATGAGGACCATTTGACTTCTTTCAATCAGGAAGGATCATTTGCCAATTTACAAAAGCTAGCAAGACAAGAATGATTAACAAAAAGCAATTGACAGTTACATAAACACAGAAAAATAATGCACCTGTAGCTCTTGAATTCTTCTTCGAATTTTCCGCTCCTCAATGACACTCTTAACTAAGTCCTCATGCTCTTCTTGAGATAGAAAGCGCAGAAAGACCTTGAAATGGTTATATATTTCCCTGTCTTCGTTTGAGAGCTCCTTTTCTAATGGATTTGGATAAAGTAAATTTCTTTCTAGTATAAAATCCTTTCTTCGCTTCCTTTCATCAAGTCTATCAGAATGATTATAGCACAATGATCACTCTTTGAAAGTGGTCAACAAATAGAATGATATTTTTCTCTTAAGCATAGAAGAATGTCATACAAAAGTCATTTGAAAAGCAACAGCTTTATGTTCTGTAGACATCCGACACAATGATAAAATACTACCAAATGTCTTCTGTTATCAAATATGCATAATGTTGCACTATTAGTCAGGATATTTGGATACCCATTGCAAATGTTCACTTTATTAAATAAACAAGGACTCAAAATTGTTGTCTGTGAAATACTAAAGTAATTCATTCATCTTGCTTCCTATTGCCCTTACATTTGTGATCACTGCATATTGAACGCACCATTGTATCTATCATATATCCATTCTTTTCCAAAAACCATCATAAAATAATTCGAAGAACACCATCACAAACTTTTCATATTAAAATAAAGAATCAGAGAAGTCAAGTTTTCAGTAAGCATAAAACTATATTGGTAGTCCTCATTATGGTTTCAAATACCAGCCGAACTGGTATATACTGATTACTGTTTACTAGCCTAAGCAAGGACCAATGTAGGACCATATACTTGGCATTATTTTTTATTCATTTCTCTCCCTAGCTTTTTTTAGATGACTCATAAACAGTCAGTGCAGTTGCATGCAATCTTTTTTGTTTTATAAAATTACCAAAATTTTATTCCACCATTAATCAGATTCTCCATTTTTGAATTTTGTTAAATAAATTCCAAGCACTGTCATGTATCCTTGATCTAAAGAGAATCTGTATAATCTATAATGAATCATATACAGCAGTAAATTCATCATTAGACACAAACCTTGACAAATATATACGAAGCACCCGCAGCTTCAGTTCACGCTCGGTTTCTGAGTCATTTTCCTTAAACTCCATATCAGCCAATGACTGCTCTGCATCATTGTCATATTCAGGATCAAATTCTTGTCTCTTGGGATTATAGCCACTCTCAGTTATAGAAGGTCCTTCATCTCCTGAACATTTAGGCTTTTTTACACCAATGGTCCTATCCGCATAAGAATCTGCCAATTAATTTTGAATTAGGATATGCTTTTTAGCGTTCAAGAAACATAAGCACCTGAACATTAGATGCTTTAAGAAATAATGATCCACAAACTTTGTACCTAAAAGCATGTGTACTACTACTTGATCAAGCAACAAGCATCTTGTGACAATACTTAGCTTCAAGTTTCAGAACCTTAAAAATCATGTTTTACATTTTTATCCAAACAATTTCAAGCAGATAATCAGCAAAAAATTCCAGGGGCTAAAGTCCAGAGATATGCACCAATTTTTAACAAAGATCAATTTAAGCTGAGGGCATTTAATGTATATATGCAAAATAAACTTCAGTTTTAGATGGAAGTCAAAATGAGAATTCAAAAAGAAACATGTATGCTCTGCTAATGTACAACCTTCTACTTTAGGTCCATCAGAATTATCCTTGAGTTGTCCCACATTTGAAGCCGTCTTACTTGCACCTGCAAGAAAATTCAAACAATTCCATGTAAATGTTACAACTTACAACTAATAGAAATAAATTTGGATGCAAAACATTTTAGTATTTTGTCCATGTTTAGCTCCTTCAGCAACTAAGAACCAAGAGCATAACAACATCTAGAGAAAAGTAACTTAAAATTACCTGCAGCTAGGTTTGAGGGTGCTCGATTTGTTGAACCTTCATCTAAATCTTCAACCCTATCATGTACACACACACACACAAGCGCAGAGAGAGAGAGAGAGAGAGAGAGAGAGGTTTCAGAAAGATCTTGAGAGAGGACAAAAGAAAAGGCTTATATCGGAACACATACTTGACCCTTGCAGGTGAGAATGGAGACTCTTCCTTTAGTGTGACATCACCAAGCAGTGAAGTACCTGTAATATTAAACAGTAAAGGCACAAGATTAGACTTAGCACACATTGGCATCCAACAGATAGTGGCAAGCACATTAACTCAAGATTGATGGCTTGATGAAAAATGGTCTAAAAAAATTCCAGAACTGTGACCTTTATGACAATGAAGAGTAGTTAAAAGTTAAAACGACAACCTCAAACTTTTAGATGACATTAAAAAGCTTTGTGGTAGAGCACTTCATTAAGAGAAATGGTTTCAACAACCAAACAGGTATAACATCCTAAAGAGGCAAAAACCATTATCAAGGAACCAAAACCAGGCAGCATGGATTATCACGTTAATGCTTGCCATGAAGATGCTAAAAGAAACTGGTGCCCGTATCTGTCAAGGCTTACTGCCAAATTTGCGATTCCATAGGTAATTGATGAGGAATAACTAAACCAACTCCAGCAAAATACACAACCACTAATTGTGCTGCCTTCTACAAAAGCTAATTAAGACATAATGTAGCTAAGTTTTAGTCCAGGTTAGATTTAGGATTGCTTTGGGCTTGAATACAATGTTGTTTTAATAATATTAATGTAGAGTCAACCTTTTCCGCTTCTTGTAGTTTCCCTTATCTTTTGACCTAATATCATGTTTCTTTGTTATTGAACAAAGACAAGTGCTATAAACAGAGCCAGGACACTAATCGGGGAAGGGATCATTTTAGGTGCTAATCATAATTAAAATGTTAAATTATACAGAGTTAAAAACTAAAAGCAATAAATTTAAAACAAATCTCATGAAGCAAATTTCAAGTAAACAATAAATGATAAATGTAAGAGATGAATTATTATAATAAAAGGAGGGGAATATAGCAAAGAAAATTTCAGGGGCTTAAGACCACTTGAGCTTCCTGAAGTAATCCGAATGGTTCAAGTTAATGATTTCTCAGGTTTACATAAATCTTAATTGATTAATAACATGTTTACCCTCAAGAGAAAATGAAAACTGATACTGCTGCACAAACTTTAAGATGCAGAAACATTTATTACATTGATACATGTTTACATTTACTAAATTATTGCATAAGAAACAGGATGTGTCTTTTTTTTTTGGACATTTGAAAGTCTGGCAGTTGACTAATGTGGAAGCATAGCAACATAATACTCTTTCCATTCCATAAACCCGAATGTTAGCTAGATCAAATAAGGGTAACTTAGGAGTTTAAATATGGAGCTTTGATTGGTTTTGCAATTTGACTAAGATTATAATTTGTTTTGACAACTAGATGACTTCAAGTAAGAACAGGATTATGTTTTTGAATTTCGTAATGCCCATTCACATGTGTAAATTCTCCAATGATTCCCTCCACTCTGGCCGATCAATGCTTCTTAGTAGCATCCATCATGGGGTGTATTGCAGATGAAGAGGTAGTGTCATCACCAAAAGGGGAGATAGGTAGGGGAGCATCCATCATGGAGTGTATTGCAGATGAAGAGGTAATGTCATAACCAAAAGGGGAGGTAGGCAGGGGCCGTCCCAATTTTCTGATACCCTTATTATATTTTTCTGATTATCAAATATTGTCTTTTTTCATGGTTTTTAAGTAATTAATTGATGCTAGATGATAGCACTAAATTAATTCATTACTGTAGTAGAGTTTATAACAATCACCTGTCTTTTCTCTTGTTGACCTTCAAGTCCAAGTAAGAAATATTTAATCTTTCTGCTTACAAAATTTACATTTTTTAAAATTTTGTTTAGCCTTTGAATCATTCCATGCCTTTTCTCATCACGATCCTCTGAATCTGACCATCTTTTTGAGAATATATATTTGAAATTTTGAACCCTTCACTTTTTATAACATAAGTGCTCCTTTCATATGTTTTGGTTTCCATAACATATATTATGGTTTCCATGAACTAATCTACAAATTTCTGATCACCTGATTGTAATTTCCAGGGACTAAATTGTAAATTGATTATATCTTATGACTTTAAATCCAATTTAGATGATCTTGGATTCTTTTTGAAATATCAAACCTTCCAAGTTGTGACATGATAAAATTCTAACATGATGTGCCTATCTAATTCGTATTTCTTTTGATAGCTATCCCTCGCATAATAAATATATACATATATGTATATATTAATTGCATATTATCTTTTAATGCATATTGTAGTTTCTTTGGATATTGTTATAGGAATCTTTTGATAAACAAGTTTGATGTATTAGAATGTGAAGTGATGTAGAATGACATCTGCAAGACGTGACATGTACGCATATGAATGGATATGTTTCTCTCGATTATTATATTAAGTGATTCCCAAAATAGGCCAATGGAACATCAGACATGACCACAAACGGTTCTACATGTCTGTAAAGAAGACATGTTTTGACATTGACAAGTAAAGTAATACTCCGTTCTAATTTTGTTTGAAGGTGTGATATCAAGTAATCTCTCCTGTCTATATGAGGGTCGTTTCACCCGAATAAAATTCAGGGTCTCATCCCTAGCCAGGCCAACCACTGATAGGTGTCACTTTGCATGATAATAATGCAATGTTTCTTATCATGCATAATTATTTTTGAATCAACTTCATGTTGATCTCTTATTTCAGTCAGTGCTCTTATCATGCATAATGATGATAACATCATTAATGTTGTAATTTAATTGCATGTCACATTATAAGATTTGTTGGCTTCCGTTGCTTATGTTTAGATAACTTTATTGAGCTGAAAATGTTCCTAACTGAACAACAAGATCTGAATTTCTAGTGAACTTATGGTGCAAAAACCCCTAACATCTACACTTGATTGTGCACCTCAGTTAAAGAACGGGAAAAAGCATGTTTAAGATAACTAATTTGTTCAGAGAAATAAAAACCGACCTTTCTTGCCCTCAACTTGTACCTTAGCCATCGCAAGAAGTTCCTTTCTATTCTTACCATTGACACGAGACATGTCCTGAGTGTGATTCAGCAACCAACAGAACATGAGAGTTTTGACATTGTAAAATGAGTATCAACAAACATGAAAATGAAATGAAAAAAGATATTGGGGACACCGCAGTACTGGAAGAGGATAGCAAGGTGAGTTCAAGTACGATGAGGTATAATGATCAATGCACAGAGCCTTGCTCTTGGTACCAACATGCTCCGCAACTTCTGCCCAGTTCCCCAGGCTGTACATCTCAATCCCCTAAAGGTAACCCAAAAAATTATAGATCAAATTGAGTAAGGCTAAGAGTCCAAAGCATTTAGGTAGACAAAAGATGGATGGTACCTCCAAAAGTAATATTTCCTCGTCCGCATTCCAATCTGGACAAATAAGAGGGAAAGACAAGTTGTCCTGATGAAAAAAATTGACATTTGATTAGCATCTATCAGAGTAGATAAATCCATCTCTGCAGAGACATCAAAATAAAACAGGTCTGACAAAATTAGTGGAAGAATTTATTTAAACAGTTAATTATATATTAGCATTAAAAAAAAGAAGTCAGGGTGATGAAATCTTCTTAAGTCTTGTTTGATATCTGGATTTTTTTATTTTTTCAGATAGAAATGTCATATAGACTTCTCATTGCCATTTTTATTTTTCTTTTGAGACAAAAAATATACAAAATATATAAATATCAAACAACTTAAAATTCCATCTCACCCCTCTCTTTTCTCTCTCTCTCTCTCTTCTATCTAAAAAGTGAGAGACTGTGTAGTCTCACTCAAAGTCTATAATATTGCATATATACATATAAAAAAGGATAACATTTGACTGTCACACAAATAAGAAATGCAACATTGATAGAATCATACTTGGGTGAGTTGATATTGTTAGTTTTGAGCGATAAAAGAATTTAACTAGTTGTTTTCAGTTGTTCAACCAATATGACAGTTTTGCAAACAGAAGAGAGTTACACAAAAGAATAGATTTAAAACCAATGTGTTTGCTAAAAACAATAATTGTGTATTTGAAAAATTGGCAAAATATGAGGAAGTTATTAACTGAACATCCTTTTGCAAAGATGTAGAACTTGTTGGGATTAATATTTTATAATAATAAATAGAACCATGAACAATACCTTAATCCACACTAAACAAAAGTAACAGGGAAATTAGACCTACAGAGGTCATCAATAACTCATTAAGGAGGTTACATCATATCCTATAGTGGTCAGAAATGGCAATTAGACCTGAGGAAAAAGATTCTTATATCAAAAGAGGTAAGGATGCGAAAACATAAGAACATCTGACTATAAGTATAAACAACATTAAAAAATTATAGAAAATAACAAGGCTCGGTGATCATGATAAATGACAAGTTTAGGAAAAACAAAGTGTATATAATAATGTTTTCTAAAAGAAGAAACAGCTAATGTAATGTGAAATTAGCTCAAATCCAGAACCCTCAATAATAAGAAGGGCTATCTGATGACTTTCTTCCAACTTAAAGATATCACTATTGTAGTTTAACAAGGCCTTATGTTCTAATTATGCTTTTACTCAGACAATGCTTCAACTTATTATTACCTCCTGCATATAAAAATTGACATGGATTTAGCAAAATAATAATTTCATCACTTTTGACAACAGCACATTTTTGGCAAGTTTGAACCATCTATTTAGCCTTAACAGAACTCCAAAATTAATTTCGTATCAGCTTTCTCAGAAGAACAAAGGTCACACTTTTCTGTAGGACTTTTAAGTACCATTTCACTCTTCCTCGTAAAAAGAAACAGACCCACTCAACAGTCTCGAAACCTAAGGTGTATTTTTAATTATTACTGTCTGCCCTCTCACAGTCGATGTTGGTACATACCAAATTGAATATCTGTCAGTTCAAATATAACTTGATGGCAAAATAAAGCCCCACTCGACATAATTAACTCAGCTTCCAGGAAGACCACTTGGTAAAAATTTCATACTAATTTTTTTATAAAAAAAGAGAAGATACATCCAACCTGAAGCCTAAGGAACTTGAAACTTTCCACATTGAAGGAGCAAAAATTGTTATATCATATTAAAGATCATGAACAAGTTAAGGATGAAATAGTAGTGTTTGTACCAACCATAACTCTATATGGATGGTTGCTTTTGTGTGGAGTGACTTCAGCACCAACAGAGAAGCACTCCACACATAGATCAAAGTCAGGACATTTTGTGCACTTGATACGAATCTTCCCTGAAATGTCTTTGTTGCAATAGTTGCAGTGATACAAAGCCTTTTTCCCTTCATTGGCTCCTGGACCTGCCTCAATAAAATTACTCATAAAAGCTGCCATGAGATAGGATGCATAAAAGAAAGGGGTGACACTTGAGATTTATTTTCATGGAGAGTGTGTGGCATTGTTTAATTGGTCCTCTTTTGTTTGAACGGTACTAGTAGATTCTCAGAATGTAGGAAGAAAAAAGTTATCGTTTCCACTAGTCCAGCATCTGACCTACCAGTGTTCACTAAAATTCATGGTACCGATTCCCAAATTTCAAATTTGTACCTGGATATCTAATATGAATAATCCAAATAATAATAGTTCTCACTGAATCTAGTTTAATAACATTTAATTTCTAAAGACAAAGTGCTATTATGACTCCTATAATATAATTAGAGACAAACACAGTTTTCCTCAAAAAAAATCTATGCTGATGTGTTGATGTTCATTCTTCTATCAAGCAGTAATTTTTCATCTTACGTTATCCGCAGTTTCATGCTCATATATAGTAACTCCAAATTCTGCGGTAATATCATCTCAAAGACTCCATAACACCAAAAGTTGGCTCACACAGGAAAAATAACACCAGAACACTACCCTAGTCAGATTAGCAAACAACATCTGATTTTGGAAGTTGGAACAATGATGGTGTAACTCCAAATATAATGGGTATTTACCTTATTGAAAGGAATCATACAGTTCTGTTAAACCATAAAGAAGCTGTACACATGGCATTAGAATCTTAAAAAATAAAAGAAAAATCCATAACAAATATCCAGTATTGATTGTTTGTTTGAGATTGCACAAAATAAAAGTAATTAAAGCATAGTCTGATGGTATATCTTTTTTTGCTATTGATTCTCGGCTTCTTTAGACACATCTTTCTCTAGTTGGACCTCGCTCTCAATCTTGGAACATATGTCTTACCTTTTTGTTGCATTAGTTTCTAAAACATGACCGAACATGTTTTCAGATATACTAACCTCCCTTCCATTGAGCACTCCTTAAAAGTTTTTACACAGTCATTACCACCATAAGCATGAAACCATTGCCAAAGCTCATGGTTTGCTTGGTGAATCCTTCTCCACAGTCCACATTGCCTCCAATGAGTTTGAAAATCCATCATTTGATCTTGCTTATGGGCAAGATGAAACATGGTTAGCATAAAAATGGAATAATGGCTAGTTTAGAAGGATACCTGAAATTATCACATGGATTAAAGAAGGTCCACATTGTATGTTTCAGACTTGATAAGTAACCTTTACCATGTTGTAGCTTGGAGCCCTTTTACCATGAAAATAATATACTTTTCATCAAAAATATCAGCACGGACCATAATAACCAGATTTAGAGGACCAACATTTTTCCTGTCATTTAACATCAGCAACTCAAATTTTCACCAGTCATTTTTCCTAGTCAATTTTAGCATCAACTATGCTTTCTGATTTCCCATGACAGTTTAACATTTGATAATATGCTGCAACCAAATTCCTTTCTTAAATCATTCACTGTCACAATTATTTGATAATTTCATTTTTCTTTAAAAATAGGTCCAACTGTCCATATTTCAGCTTCAACTTTCAGCTAGCAATAATTGGCTTTGTATCTATTAGTCAACTTCCTTTTACCAAGAAAATAAACCTTCGAGTAACTGCAAGCAATTATTGTGTCTTAAAGAAAATTCCACAAGAGTCTGTATACTTAGAGGTACGATTGTGTAAATTGACCCTCCCTAAACCCCACATTTATGGGAGCTTTATGTACTGTGTCACGGACGGTTGTTGCATGCTCATAACACTTTCGTCAACGGATTGTTCGTCGCTTCTGTTTTATTTGCACAGTTGTTTGGCACTGTGTTATGCCTTGTTTTTGTGTGTTTTTGCTGGGTTTTTGTAAGCAGAAGTAGTTTATGAAGCTGTGCAACAATCACTTGCTATACTAGACAAAATTGCCCCAAAATAACCCAATTTTCATGTATTGCGACCTATTTTTTGCAGTCAGTGGTGCAATGCAAAACATCAGCTATCTCAGACTCTTGGAACCACCCGGGTGGCACAGGGCAAGATGGGGCTTTGGGGCATTGTTGGGCTTTGTTTGGATAAACAAGTTTACATGCAAAGTGTGAGTGGGCTTACCTTACACACCAACACCTAGTTGAGCAATCGTTTTTGGACTTACGGTTCTTCTTTTGCCTTCTAAAGTTCTTGTTTTTCATTCCTCTCTTTTTTCTCTTTGTACACCATGTATTTGTTGAATTGCTTATATGCTTCCCCTTTCAACGAGATATTGAGACTTGTTCGCCGCTCGTTTTATGAAATCTAATTAACTTTCTTTTTGCAGTTTCTTCAGGTCCTATACGAGATTGCTCTTAGGCTGACTCTTTGCGAATGGATATCGTAAGAGCACCTCACAACTTAGGTAATTCCAGCTAAGTCTATAACACCTGACTAAAGAAAATTCCACGAGCTAGTTTCTTCTTCATGTAGCTTATATGAACTTTAAGTTCCCAAATGAGAAACACCTCATGTAAATAAAAGGGTAAAAGATTAAGAACACCTTGCATCAATGAAAAACAGGTTTTAAAGACTATTAAAATCTTTTCTTTTTTTTTTGCATTTGAAGGTTGAAATGCATCTCAAAAGAAATACAGTGTCCTGACTAAAAAAAATTGTCACAAAAAACTTTTGTAACTTAATCTAAAACATGCATATAGGAAAAGAACCTGCAGTTATTGTTTCCAGAGCTTCCCCACTTGAAGCAACCCTCCTTCTCTTTGATCTGCAAAATGAAAAGTGTTAATACATTCAACAATAAAAGAGAAAAGATAACATCACATATGGTAATACATATTCATCTACATGCGACATAGATATTCAAGAACACTGAAACAGCCCTTGAAAATGTTCTCTCATGTGGCACAAAGCATACGTGCTAAGCATAACAAGTTCATGTCCATCCTTTTCCTGTTTCAGAGTAACAAAAAATTGAAAGACCAAGAGCTCAATTGTCCTAAATGCCCTGTTATTCCTCTATGCTCTATGCGTTCTTAACAGTAAACAACTTAGGGACTTACTTGACACAACTATTATGCCATTTATTCTCCTCCTCTTTTATCTCTCTGATGAATGTTGTAATGAACTATGATCTAATCCCCAGTTTTTTGTACTCCAGTGCAAGCATATGTTGTTTACATTCTTTAATTTTACACGATTTCCACAAATTCAGATTCTCCCAACATGTCTATCAGCATGAGTACGCCACCGCTTCTTTTCTAAATCCCTTTCTTCTTTCTTTCTTTTCTTTAAAGATTGATTAGCAAAACAGGGAAACAATTAGATCCCATCAAATTCTTCGAAAAAAGAATAAGGAAAAAAGGAAAAAAGGGAATTCTGTTAAAGAAGACATCAAAGAATTCCCTCCGACGAGTGGCGGATCTCGTGTTACCTCTGATTGGTTTCGTCATCGCCGGAATTGGGCACGGCGCGGGAGCGCCCCATCGCGGCTCGGAGCCGGAGAGGAGGAACCGCACAAAACCCTAATGACGGGTGTGGAGAGGGTTCGTCGTCCGGGTCAGTGGAGGAGAGGAGAGGGATAGGATGTGGAATCTCTCAAGGGAACTTCTTCCTGACTCCTTCCGGCAGCGTACGAGAATCCGAATGGGGCGCAGAATACCATGGTGGCGACGGTGGTCGGCCCGAGAGGCGTCCGGCCCGGTCGAGCAGCGAGCGGCGTTAGACTTCCTGGAATGGCACCGGGGCGATCCGACGGTGGAGCGGCTGAAGTCATCAGGTAATGGACGGTGTAAGATCATCCGGCGTTCTTTAGTCGATGGATGGCGAGAAGAAGGAAGCATTTAATTCCTGATTTACTAAACTTAAATTTAAAACGTAATTACGAAAATATTTAAGATTATATATATATATATATATATATATATATATATATATATATATATATATATCGAAACCATGGTCAAGGCTAATGTTCACAACATTACATAGGCTATTATTATTTTTATGAAAAATAATAAATATATAAAATAATAAATATTTGAAATATTTAAAAAATAATAAAATAAAAATTTTAATGAAGGAAAGATTTAAAAATAATAAAATATTTTTTTAAAAAAAATATAAATATAATTTTAATGGGCAAAATGTTGAGGGTAAATAAGTCATTTAAATCAAGCTTAGGGAAGGACAAAGTCTCTCAGAAACCCTCCCGCAAGCCCTCGTCGTTCTTTCCTTTCTCCTCTTCCTGGCCGCCCCTTCACTCGTCTCTGCTGCCCTGCCCCGACGAAGTGTTCACTTTCCTCGCACCGACGAGGCATACCCTCCGCTCTCTCACCCTTTGGTTCCTCGCTGCTCAGCCATCTGCCGCTCCGACGTATTCGCGACAACGTGTTGCTCCACCGCTGCCTCGAAGCGGCCACTGTGGTTTGGTTTCCTCTTTGCGACGGTTGGGGTGGAGACCTGCCGCATACTGCTCGTCGCCACTTTCCCGACTTCGGATCTCCCTCAGCCACCGCCAAGCATTGGTCGGCTCTGCCACTGTTATAGGTAACCAGTTTGCAATCACCTGTGTAATAGTAGTCGAGTAAGCTCGTTATACAAGAGTAAACAGCAAGTACAGACAGTAACCTACATTCTTAATATTTCTCCAATCGACTAATTTCATTTAAATGCGACATGGAAAGAAAGCATAAAATCTTGTGTAAATTGTTTATATCTTAGTTATTTTCGATTCCTGCCACAGTTCTTTATCTGATCTATACAAAGTTGATTTGATCTTTTAGATTAGTTTAACTCTGGAATTTACTTTATTTGCGAGAGTAGTGATAGAGAATTCTATACATTGTAGTTTCTCGTTATTCTTTTTATATGATTAATGCTTTCACACTTTTTCTTCTAATTATTCTTTGTAGGGGAAGAGAATGGTGGGGCTGTCGGAGGGAGAGAAGCGCTTCATACGGGGCGGGATTGCACAGGATCTCCGCACCGATGGCCGCCAAAGACTCCACTACCGGCCCATATCTGTTGAAACAGGGGTCATTCCTCAGGTGAAAAGTTGCTGTTTTGTTTGAATAAGTATCATTTTTTATTCCTTTTGTTCCTTCCGTTTAGTAAGGAATATTTTAATCTCATATTTAATGTCAAATTCTGCAGGCAAATGGTTCTGCTCGAGTTAGATTGGGTGCAACCGATGTGATTGTAAGCATCAAGGTGCATTATCTGCTTATCCCATAGTTAACTTTAAAGTACTGTGTTAAGAGTAGGAGCCTGAAGTTTGTTTTCTCCCTTTCCTAGATCAAAATCTCAGAACTAATAGGTTAAGATTTCTTGAGATAATCAATCATGGCATCCTATTCTTATAGTAGGTTATCTTTTGTGAATTTGTGCACTACTTGTGCATCTATTTTTCTCTCTTGGTTGATGCAGGCAGAATTAGGGAAGCCACACCCTCTTCAACCCGACAAAGGGAAAGTTGCCATTTTCATTGACTGCAGCCCAACAGCAGCACCCATGTTTGAGGTTTGTAGGTTTTTTTTATATAATGTCAAATATGTTCTTTTGTGCAAATTACCTCCTAGAAAATGTATGTCTGTGACAAGAAAACTACTTACAAAATAACTGGCAAAATAGAATGCAGTTTTGCATTAGGCTTTTAGTACAATTACATGACATGTTTCGCAAGACACCAAAATGATAATGGATGCATACCAAATGAGATAGATGGAAGCTCTTAATGAAGTAAGTGCAGTCATTTGGGGAAAAAAAGAAGAGAGAAGCTATATACCGAGTGTAGGTTCGAAGGAGAGAATTTTGTCAGAGAAAAGCAGCGAATGATTAGATGACTTAATGGAAACTTGATAAATAAATTGAATATGTTTGGACAGACGGATAATGTTTATATTTGAACACTTGTGTGCCCTAAACTCATAACAAAAAATAGAGCAACTTTTAAAGTTTATATTTGAAACTAACAGATGATCAAGTGTCTGTCTATACTTGCATTAAGCTGCACTAAATGGAAGACATTGAATTCATCTAAATTTTAAAACATTAAGTTTTCCTTATACGAGAAGTAAATGTAGCCATTTGGAACAAATATAAGATTTCAACTCCTGAGTTGAAAATTTATTATTGTCATAAATTTATTTGTGTTAGAAGCTCTGATGTCAACCTGTTTATTGAAAATATTCAGGGAAGGGGAGGTGAAGAACTGTCTACAGAGCTCTCATTTGCTCTCCAGAGATGCCTACTAGGTGGAAGGAGTGGAGCAGGTATTCATACTCTAAAAATGTTGAATATTGATTATCATAACTTGATTCCCAACTTTTCAGAACCTCTCTCATTAGCTATTAAAATCCCCACAATCAAGTGCATTCAAGATACACTAGAAAACTTTTATGAAAAATGAGAAGATCATGTCGTTGGCTTTCTTTTTGCTGCTGATGTTTCGGAAGTGTATGTCAGGGGCTGGAATTGACCTCTCATCACTAGTCATTGTTGAGGGCAAGGTATGCTGGGATTTGTACATTGATGGACTTGTTGTGAGTTCAGATGGAAACCTACTTGATGCATTGGCTGCTGCTATCAAGGTAATTGTTCTTGGTAGAAGAAAAGTCAGCACCATGTATCTTTCTGTGACTACTAACATTTTGTTTGTGCTAACAAATTAATTTGTTATCTAATCTCAAGAGATAGGAGTTTTCTGATTGCATGACAAAGTCATACATTGTGCTGATTTTCTTATGTGACTAATTGGGAAGCATAAATATATTTCTGTGGCTTCTAGGATTTTGTTTATGCCTACTTGTAGTCATTGCTTTCTCTGAAGACTCAGTCTATTAACTTACTACTCTCTGAGCATTATTCTATCCTTTCCTATTTTCTCAATAGTGCATTAAAAGAGTGACAGAACTCTTTAATAGACTTGTACTCTTACTGAAGAAAAGGATTTTTTCAAGAGGCTGAAGATAAACTCCTGCTGATCTCAAGCAAAGCATTCATTTTATGTATACACTTCAATTTATTATACATGAAATGCTTTATCTCCAATATCTTTTTAAGACCAAAGTTCGTTTTGAAGTGTTAAGGAAGTTGATTTTGTGCATTTCGTATTAGTTATCTCTCAACTTTTTAAAGAATACAGTAACTAACTGTTTTGTTAAAAAAACCTAACTATTTTGTCATTACATGTTTTGTTGGTTTTAAATGACAAGAATCTCAGTAGTTAATTACTTCAATTCTTACAAGTTCATGTTGCTAACCATTCTAATTTAGTTTGAGCTCAGAAATCAGGAATCTACTAGTCTCAACAACATACAAAATTTTGCATAAAAGAGAGTAGTAATGAGTTTAGAATGGAATGATCTCACAATCACAAAGTGGCTTTAAACTGTATATTCATTAAATGATTTCCGGCTGACTTTATGTGCTTCACCTCGTTGTGAACTCTGTTTATTGTTATCTTAAGCTACGGATCATTGTTGCCCACTAAATGAGTATGAAAGATGATATTTAATTTTGGTGGTGATGATCCAATACGTAAAATTACGAACCCCACTTTACAAGGCTTCTGCTAATACAAGGTCTACGGAGAATCAACTTGAATGGCCTTACCTTTATAAGCAGAGGGACTGTTTCTGTGGTTCGAATTTTAGTGACCCAAGTTGCAAAGAAACAATCTTTTGATTATGCCAAAGCTTGCTGTCTAATTAACAATGAACTAAATAAGATCCTTTGATCTAAACTATAAAATGGTGCAAAGTTATTGATGTCTTCTCGAAAGTTTCATGGAGCAGCAATTCTCAGTGTATACTTTCTTGCCAGGTAGCTTTGAGCAATACAGGCATTCCAAAGGTCACCGTCAATCTTGGAGCTTCACCTAATGACCAACCAGACGTCGACGTCAGTGATGAAGAGTTCTTGCAGTTTGACACTAGTGGAGTACCCGTCATAGTGACTTTAACTAAGGTAAGAGAAATTGTTGCTATGGTTACCACTCTAGTGCACTGATTTCGTCTTTCATTTTTACAATTAAGAAAACAACATCCTTGTTGCCTGGATCCACATGTATGGACTTAAATAACCTGGCTACCAACCGTCAAACATGCAACAAATTGCTTGCAAGCTACTATGTCAAAACTAGTGGTTCATGTTGCATTGGTCATATATATAACAGTCAATGTTTTGTCAGGTCAGCAGGCACTACATTGTAGATGCAACCTCGGAAGAGGAGTCTCAAATGAGCTCTGCGGTGTCTATTTCCGTGAATCGGCATGGCCACATCTGTGGGTTGACGAAACGAGGGGGTGCAGGCTTAGACCCCAGTGTTATTCTTGACATGATATCGGTAGCAAAGCATGTCGGGGAGCAGCTGATGTCGTTACTGGATTCAGAGATTGCTGCTGCAGAAGCATCCGCTGAGGACCAGTAATTTGCTTTCTCCTCCCAACAGAAGAGAGCCTAACAAATGTTTGGTCACTTTCCTTCTGGCAGATCAATTTTCTGAGTGTCAGTGGAAATGTTGGGGGCAGATGCAACTTCTGTCATGTTATCAAAGCTATTTACTCCTTAAGATTCCTGCCCCGACTCTCGTAACCTTGCTGCAAAATGGTTCCTAATTTGAGACCGTAAGCTGTTGCCATCCCCATCAAGTGATGTTGTGTGGAGATTTTGCTTGAATACCATTTTTAACTAGAAGCAAGAAGAATCGCTTTGATAACTCTCATATGGTGTTTGCTTCGAAATAACTGTACATATCTTTGGAAATTGTGTATGAAATCAGTGATGTGATGTCAGGACAACACAACAGCAATGAAATATGAATGTGGATGAAATCAAACGTTGACTCGAAATAAATAAATAGAGACATGCATAAATAATTAGATATTTCACGTAATCATGAGGTGAGGTGGGAGGCTCAGCCAATGGTTACAATGGCCAACCTGGCTCTTCTTCGGTGGGCCCACTTCGGTGCCATTTTGTGCTTAACCTTGTCAAGATACATCATAAGCTCTCACTCACTCACCATCCCCTCCTCCCCCCTTCTCATCCTTTCATCTCACAATCCATCTCGTCTGTGTGAGGCTGTACTCAAGCCAGCAATTGCAGCCTCACAAGTGCAGCAGCCGCTGCTACTCTCTCTCTCTCCCCCCCCTTGCAACGACCCGGGAGTGACCAAACGCATAACGTCGGATGCTCATTGGTCGATCGCAGGTGGGCCCCACTGGACCCACCGTGGCGAGTTAACTTCGGACTTGTGTTTTCGCTGGTTGGCCACTCGGTCGAGACATGGGATGGAGCATCCAGTCGAGATCCAAAGATGCGACTCCAACTGGCCTTAAGTCGTTTGATGAAATGAAAGCGAAAACAGATATAATAATGGGGGAAAGAAACAACTACGGGACGCAGATAAACCCAACAAAAAGGACGGCGACAGCCCGGGCGGCCGCTAGCTGACGCTTACACCGATTTGACGCCATAACAACACCATCTCCTTCCTCTTCTTCCTCCTCCCCCTCCTCCTCTACATCGAAGAGATCCTCCTCCTGCCATCTCTTTTGCTTCTTCGTCCAATTGCTTTCCGTTCCATATAAGATTTGGCTCTCGTGATGCTTCGGAGCGTGCAGCGTCGGCCCTCCATCAAGGCCAACGCCATGAGACCCAAGCGCCCCGAACGCGACCCTTCCTCCTCCTCTGCTGGCGGCTCCACCGCAGCTCCCGGCCACGCGACCCCTGGGTGCGGTGACGTCGAGGACGAGGACCGCGCTCGCAAGAAGCGCAACCAACACCAGCCTGAGATGGAGATCGTCGTGGCCGAGGAGGAGCACGTGGAGGCGGAGGTCCGGGGAGCTGAGTCGCGGGGCCTCCGGCTACTCGGCCTCCTTCTCCGCTGCGCTGAGGCGGTGGCCGCGGACCAACTCGCGGAGGCCCGGGACCTGCTCCCGGAGATCTCGGAGCTGGCGTCCCCCTTCGGCTCCTCCCCCGAGCGCGTCGCGGCCTACTTCGCTGACGCACTGCGCGCCCGCATCGTGAGCTCCTTCCTGGGCGCTTACTCTCCGCTTGCTGCCGTGGCCGCCACCCAGCGACGCATCTCGCACGCCTTCAACTCCTACAACGCCATCTCCCCCCTCGTCAAGTTCTCCCACTTCACCGCCAACCAGGCCATCTTCGAGGCCCTCGACGGCGAGGACTGCGTCCATGTCGTGGACCTCGACATCATGCAGGGCCTCCAATGGCCGGGCCTCTTCCACATACTCGCCTCCCGCCCCGCCAAGCTCCGCTCCCTCCGCCTCACCGGCGTCGGTTCCTCCATCGAGCTACTCGAGGCCACCGGCCGCCGCCTCTCCGACTTCGCGGAGGCGCTCGGCCTCCCCTTCGAGTTCCACCCCTTGGA
The DNA here is from genome assembly GCF_036884655.1 of Musa acuminata AAA Group. NCBI lineage: Eukaryota > Viridiplantae > Streptophyta > Magnoliopsida > Zingiberales > Musaceae > Musa > Musa acuminata. The sequence goes on from NC_088330.1 coordinate 38,690,554, forward strand.
GGGCAAGATCGGGCACCTCGCCGACCCGGCCCCCCTTCTCGCCCCGCACCACCCTCGCGAGGCCACCGTCGTCCACTGGATGCACCACTGCCTCTACGACGTCACCGGCTCCGACGCCGGAACGGTGCGCCTGCTCCAGGCGCTCCGCCCCAAGCTGATCACCATCGTTGAGCAGGACCTCAGCCACGCGGGCGGCTTTCTGGGCCGCTTCGTCGAGGCGCTGCACTACTACTCCGCGCTCTTCGACGCTCTCGGCGACGGCGCCGGCGCCGACAGCGAGGAGCGCCACGCCGTCGAGCGGCAGCTACTAGCCGCCGAGATCAAAAACATCGTGGCCGTGGGCGGCCCGAAGCGGACGGGGGAGGTGAAGGTGGAGAGGTGGGGGGAGGAGCTCAGCAAAGCGGGGTTCCGTCGGGTGTCGCTGGCAGGCAGCCCGGCGGCGCAGGCCAACCTGCTGCTGGGCATGTTTCCATGGAAGGGATACACTCTCGTGGAGGAGCACGGATGCTTGAAGCTGGGCTGGAAGGACTTGTCCTTGCTCACCGCATCTGCTTGGCAACCTGCCGCCGACGACCACGACGTGGAAGCCGACAGGATCCCTCACATTTCATAGGACTGTGAGCTTCTCTCGTCTAACAGTCACCATGTTGTTCCTCTTTATATTAGGATGTGGGAAGGGTGAAGCTTCTTGATGATGAGTGAGGGTGGAGTTGGCAATAATGGCAGATCGCCTCTGGGATCTGCCATTTCATCGTTCTGGCCGTGGAATATGTACAGTGGAATGTGGATGCTGCAGCAGCCTGCAAGTTCGTTCACTGGAGAAGTGAGTCTAAGGAGATGTGCTTCCTTCCTTCTTCATCCTCCTGCGGCGGTGGCAGCTGCGGAGATAGGAATGGGAACAGGACATGCATTATTCTGGAGTGCCACGACAAGACTCACAGAGAGGTACACAAAAGAAGGGTTGAAAGGAATAGCAACATGGCTTTGTCCTGAGATGGCCCAATCATGGCTGGAAACTGGCAAGGCCACTGGCACTCTCTGGCGATGACTGTTGCAGCAATCACTGGACACGGGAATCTGCAATGGGATCCACTGTGGACATTGTTGGCGTAAGCTTATACGAATGCCCGGAGACAGTCTGAGAAGAAACATCGGAGTGCGAAAAATACAATACCGCATTAAGTGCGGACAGACATTTCTTCTCAGCTCTGTAACACTTATTGCGCTGCATCTTTTCCTCCTCCGCCTCCTCCTTCTCTTTGAGTTCTCTCTCTCTCTCGAACATTTCCAGATACTCTGACGTTCCCAAATAAGGTATGTCCATTATTCTTGTCTTTAACTATACTATCTTACGGAAGAATTACAAGAAGTTTTAGAGTTTAATTCCAACCTAAGATATTTTATTTTTTTATTATAAAAAAAATAAAAAAATTATACTATATTTTATATTGATTCATCAAGGAATATAAAAACCAAGGGTTCATCAAATCCGTCAGATATCTATTATATGCTTTTTAAAATTTACATATTTAGAAAATATAAAATCTATGTATTTTTTGGAACTCATATACTCCAATTATACTATTATATATTTTTAATATAATATATTTTTTTTTAAAATATTAAACTTATTGTTTGATCATTCGACGTGGTATGGTGATTCAATAAATTAATTAGTGACTTCATATTTTACGAGATTGATGTTCAATCCGATTCCGATAACTATGGTTACGACGATGTCGAAAAAAAAAAGAAAAGTTATTTAAGAAAAATCTCAGAATTTGTCGAACTATTCGTAGCAAATAGTTCGGATGAAAGATAGAATTACTTGGTGAGTGAGATGCGTGTTGCATGAAATCACACGGTGAGTGAGAGAGTGAATGGGTGAGTCAATCTCGACCGCAATGTCAGCAGCACAAGTTGAGCGGACGTCTCCATCTGCGACCTGCGGCCGCGGTGTCGTCCTCTCGCCGTGTCTCCCGCCATGTGCTGCGTCATATCGTCGAACACCTACGCAGCCCAATCATTCAGTCGTCGATGAGAGCCAGACCAGTTTGAACCAACCGCGCCCCGCCAGGAACCACGACACGGCTTTTCCCTATTGGATCCGATGCTGGGCCCGAGACCGGTCCCAGCGCAGCCCCAATCAGCAACCATCATGATGTAGGTGTCATTGGAATGAATACGACTCCTTGTACGCGTACCCACGATCCCTCCCCTACGACTTTTCACCCTCTCGTCTGGGTCCCTCGATCTGGGGGACCCATAGGTCGGGTTCCTCTTCGCGTGCGATATGGTAGTGGATGGGGTTCACCTCGACTCGACTCGACTCGTGATTTGATTAGATCATATGCATATCGAATTAAATACCTAATTATTTTCTATTTCAAGTATATATATATATATATATATATATATATATATATATATATAAGACATGAGAAACATTTCTAACGAAGATTAATTCAAGAATGAAAAAAAAAGATGAACTCTCTCCAATAAAATTAAACTACGATAAATTGGAGGATGGGCCAATAACTACTAAGTAAGAAAAATTGAGGAACAAAAACTTTCTTTCTCTTTTATTTTACTTTTATTTTTAATGCATTTTGTGTGAATGGTGAATAGATAGATAGGCTTTCCTTATCACAAACCACATGATTCTTGTGGTGGTACATAAGATGCATAGTTCATTATAAGAACATTGCAAAGTATCAAGTAAAAACTCTTTTTACAAGTGGATATTTACTTTTATGGGTATAAAGGAGACATTATCTATAAACCCCACTCATTACATTTACATAAACAAAATCATAAAAAAAATTGAAAATAAACACACAAGACGATATGCTTTTTCCACAAAACCAATCAAAATAGGCACTTCAATTAAAGACTCTTCTCTTTTGTGCTTTTGGAGGTCAAATATATCATAATTTGAGTCATGAAAATAATCTATCTATTTTACAATGGCAAAATTACGCTGAGAAAGACATACATTTATTTAAAAATATTTAATTGATAATTTTAGAAAATAATATTTAGGTCTTGGAAGGATTTTATATTTATAAAAATTTTGTTTGAAGAAATTATTTTTGAAGATTAAAAAGATTATTTTTTTTATCACAAAGCTAATCAAGATGGATACTCTATTCAAGAACTCATCATTTTTATATTGAGATCTTTTTTGAGTTAGATGATCATAGTTTGAGTTATGAAAATAATCTATTTATTTTACGATGGTAAAATTATATTGAGCTCGACATAGATTTATAAACAAAATTTGATGAACAATATTTTGTAAATTTGCAAAATCTTTGGTTTGAAGAAATTTACTTTTGAAAATTATGAAATGAGTGCTTTGCATTTTAGGGTCTTAAATAGTGTGATAAGGAAAAAAAAAATATGTTGAGAGCTTTTAGGACCTTTTTCTTCAAGAAATATAAATAGGCTGAATATAAATTTCAAAGGTCCAACACGATTTTAGACTTGATATGATTTAATCCAAATTATCTTATATTATGATTATTAATTTCATTTGAGAATTTTTCTAAGATGACGAATATGTAATTATTAATTTAATTTTAGAGAAAATATTAATTATGTGAATTTATTTATTTTTTGTTGAAATTAGAGCATATATTTCTTTTTTCCTTTTCGTAATTTCGTGCATATTATGTGAATTAATGTCCGTTACTCCCCCACCAAGTGTTCGACGAACGCAGTGCATTCGCTGCCAGGCGTGGGCGATCGGCTCTCATGTCTCCGTCGCCGCCTCAGCTCGTCCACCACAGAGCCGCTCTCCTCGCCTCGCCTCTGAATGCCGCCTTTAGCTTCAACATCGTCGGAGCTCCTGGCCCTGCTCGGAGGAGGGCTCACAGGCGGCTGTTCACTGCAATTAGCGCCATGGGTGGGGAAGAAACCCGGTTCGAGGTCGACCCCAGCAAGGCCCGGGAAGCATTGCAGCGGCTCGACCAGCAGCTCGAGTCCCTCGCGCAGCAGGAAGCCCTCCCGAAGAAGAAGCGGCCCTCTCCTCCTCCTTTAGGTACGCCTCCTAATTTCTCTAGGTCATATTTGTAGTTTCCATTCGCTGTTTCATTGCTTTAACGCTTCAAATTGCATGGAGTAATCTGTGGTTTTGGATGAATTATATCATGTTTTTTGGTCAATTGCGATGTTCACCTTTGTTCTTGTGTAGTAGTAAGACCAGAGAAAGGGGGCATTGGGTATGTCTCCAAAAGCTGCAGAAGGAGATGAAAATCTCTGTGAATGAGACATATCAATTTGTGTATAAGGAATTAACGATAAGCTTGTTGACTGTTAATCTTGAAATTGATTTTGCATGGTTGAATTGTGCAGCAAATTCTATAACAACAGTGATAAGGAAACAAAGAAAGAAATTTAAAAGGAGAATAATGAAAGAGATTGAAGGATAAGAAAGGAAGGAGGGAGGAAGGGAGAGAGATGAATGTATTCATTTTGTTTGTCCTGGAAAGCAACACAGATGAGATGAATGCATTTTTTAAGGAAAATCTTAAATCAATATGGATATAAATTGAATGGCTGAAAATAAGTGCAAGCTATCAATACATGACAGGATCTGATCTCTTCAGGAGGCTGAATTTCTCATAGTAGTACAAACTAGTGGGTTCTGATTTCAGTTGCTACTTCTGCATCTTGAGATAATAACAAGAGGATTTCTTTAGGAGACATGGAATGGCAAAACTATTTAAGGAAGTCAAGGCCTAAATTGCATATAGAGTTGATTGCATATTATAAATGCCAAAATGATAAAGATAGGATATAGAAGCTAAGGGATCGCTCAACTATCTGAAATGCATTCATCATAAATGAATGTAGTTCGATTGTATCTAAATGATTATGGAAGATCTTGATATATTTTCTCGATCGCCTAATTGCATATCCCTAATTGTTTCATTATCATTGGTCATCAGAAATTAGTTAGACTGGTCACTGCCGAAATAAGGGGATATAGTCTAAGATCATTTGAAAATTATAAATGCACCAATGGCATGAGGTGAATAAATTGAAAACAAAGGTGCTGAGAGGGGAAGAAGAAGACCGAAGAGAATCCAATTACAAATGATAAGAGAGGTATGAGGGGAATTGTTGCATGACGCTGCTGTTATTAGTGTTCAATGGTGAATAGGGTTCATGTAGTTGTCGTTAAATTGTTGATAACAACTTTTTCTAATTGTTGTTATTGTTTATAGACTCTATATTCGTGAGGACACAAAAAATAAGGATTTGGGTGGAAGTCTATACTTGCAAAGAAATTATTTTGAAGTACCATATGCTACAAGTCATGATTCTACCATGTCATATTTAATGGAATGATTGTTTTGTTAGAAGAAATAGAACCATCTAAAATAAGGTGATGCAAATAGTAAGTGTTTCCCTTTTGTACGATCCACTTCTATGACAGGATACGATGTGGAACTAATAATGAAATTCCAATATAGCCAATTAGGTGTTCGGTTACATTTAGTTTCCTGGATTACAATTTCATGCACTACATGTTAGTGGTATTATAACATATTTCAATTTCTTATTCACCTTTAACAACAATTTACGTAAATGAAATTGCAGAGCCTATTCTAGACAGAGATCTGATAACCGGCAAGAGGACTGATGATATGCCAGAAGTGTCAGGATCTTATCTTGCATATACTGCCGTTGCACTTGTCCTACTTACGGTTCTGAACAACATCTTGTTCAATGTGTTCATAAAACCATCTGTCGATGGAAACGAGCAAGTTTCAAAAATAGAAAGAGTACCTCTAAGTGAACCCACAGAGCAGCTTGTGCCGAAGCTAGTGGACTAAAGGTGAGTTACATTATCATCTAGCAAGTATGCATCATATCAATAAGATTATAGTCTTACCAATACCACATGAATTTCCTCACTGAGACTGTTTTGACATGGATTCCATGTTCTATTGATGTCTCGAATTGCTGCCTTTTTCTTGAGGCTCTTTGGTCTCTGATTTGAATGGTCGATACACTGATGGTTGCTTTTCTTTAGATGCATCATGGAGTAAAGTTTATTGTATAAAAACACTTAACATAATCTACAAAGTCCATTGCAATTTACTTAGAAGATGACTAAAAGTCCAATGTTCTCTTTTAGTGTATGCCTTCCATCTGTTAGAGGTTATTGGTTTTGAGAATAGATGATCACACTCCTATTTTTGTTTTCCTATCTCTTCTTCTGACATTTGTAGAGGAAAGAAGAGAGTATGTTTGTTGTGGTCGCTAATAATTGGTCCATGTTGTAGTCAAAATATTCTTTTGTAATTTGCAGGTAATTAATTAGGAGTTTGATGCATACTCGTTTGTTTTCATTATTGAGATGCAGTGTATTCAGCAATCTACTCTGACACTTTAACTGGCTTTAGATGATATCATGGTCCGTAAACTAAGGTCTATGGGTGATGTCATGTCCTGGTTATGACAACATGACTGGACCTTTGAGGGTTAGATTTGATCTTTTAGATTGACAGAAATGTGAAGAATGAACAGAGTCGAATATTTTGGTGGACTTCACCATATTGATCATGTTTTTATGTATGATCACCAGTGGATGAACATGGGATCATTCTGATGGTGGCATCATAAAGCTTTCTTCGATAGAGATGGATAAATTACTGCAACTCTCCCTGTCAGTCCTATCCCCGTGCCGGCTTTTTGATTCGTGTTCGTGTCCACGGTAGACCCATACGTTCCTTCCTGTCCTCTTAACCGTAGTGGGTGGAGAAACAGGCATTTTAACATATCTACCCCCCCCTTTGCAAAGTTTAGAAATAATAAGCTTAGAAATAATATGGTAAAAAAAAAAATTAAATCGACATTTTATTAACATTTAAATGATATTTAATGATGGATTAATTATAAGAACACGTACATAAGCTTTTAAAAATTTTAAATTTTTTAGCATGTATGTGACGAATACTAAATTCTAGTGTCTTAGCAATTACAAAAAATAATGGCCAATTACAAATTAGCTGTAGGGTAAATGAATATTGCAAGAAAAAAAACATATACCTCGTTCCTGTTGATTTATGTTGTATGAAGGGCCATCAGATTCTCCGGGAAAGAATAAATGGTGACATGAAAATAGCCACTCAAGTGCCGAATCACCATCGTTTACACGTTATGGTTGGCAGATCCAAGTAGTCTTATCTTCCTCCTCTGGGATTTCATTAATGGATAGTTCCAAGCTTGGCTTGCTCATCATCATCTTGTTCCACTCATTTTCGACCCGAAAGAAGATCCACTGAAACCGCCGCATTATTTCCAAAGCAGTAATCGTAAAAACTGTCAAATGGTTGTGCCGAAGATGAGCTGAAAGTTTGTAAGTCCACGTGCACCTAAGTATTAAGTTGCTTCCTATCACCCAATAATAGACCTGCAATTGCACACATAGGCTTAGCAACAATGACATTGTGGTCAGGAATTGTTAGAGACTCCCAAGTATATACCCATATTCGCCCATAGAAAAGGTTTGTGCAGATATGTGGATTTTTAAACTTGAAAATACGAGAGAATGCACTGCAAGGGAAGAGATAGATCAATACAACAAAAAATAATTTTAATCGTAGCTCAAAAAAGCTTCAGAAGATGCAGAAAAGCTGGCACATACCTCAGATCCCAGTCTCGAGTGACATCCCAATAAAATGAATATAATGAGTTTATGACACTAGAAATAAGCCAAAGAGGGTGGTAGAAATTAGTCCAACTGAGTGGGAGAACATGATACTTAAGAGCCGAAAGAAAAATCACGGAACCGCAGTTGAATATTTTAAAGCTGAAACGAGAGAAGATATCATGTGAGCAATTAAGAAAAAAAAGTGAGAAGAGGCTAGATAATCCAGTATATTAAGACAAAACATTCAAGCATTTAAAGCAACTGTTCAGAAGTAAGAAAAGGAGAAAACGATTAAATCTAGTAAAGCTAAGGGTAATGAGAATCTTGAGATGAAGGGTGGTTGTCATGAGTTTGGATCAGTTCATTAGTGTGACTCTTGTGGGCCTAAAACTTGGTCAATAAAATATATGATCATGGATAAGGTGTAGGCTGATCTTGGTCTGTGTCTTCAAGCACTAGATCACAAGTTCTTGAAAATAACTTCATCTAAAGAATAATGAAATACATCTTGGATAAGTTGGGAGTTGGGACAAACCTTTGCTACCCCCGAGTCAGAATACCCAGAAAAAAGCTGAAGAATTAGAAAAGTATGCCGAGTTAGAACTCAAACCAAAGATGAAACACTCTCAGTTATCATTGACCATTCAAGGCAACCATTTTTCATTCATCTCCTATATTCAAAAGAATTTGCATGTAGAATTATTACTCTATAATTTACTTCATTTACAAAAATGTACATGCTTTTGTTGTTGCCGATTTAAAAGACATTAGTTATGCTTGTCATTGCACATCACAATGCAGACCTAAAAAGTTATTATGATATCAAAAATTAAAATTTTAGTGAACAATAAGGGAAACGTGTATGGTAGGTGTGTTCTTTATGGGTAAATATAGCCATAACTTATCTAAGTTTTACTATCTGATTTACCCAAGTCGATCTTTTGCAGTTGGTAATTGAATTATGAAACAACTATGAATCTAGAACACTGAGCCATGGAACAGTTATTAGTGGTTATCACATTAGCTAAATTATTAGAACTTGTTATTATAAAGCATAACAACAGAATGCATAAAGGTAAAAAAAAAAAAGGGATCAAAAGAAAAAAAAAAAAAAGAACATGAACAGATATGCGGTCAGGATCAAAATATCATTTAATCATACAAAGACATTGTAACCCTTTGAGCAACTAAATAATACATATCAAGCATCAGAATATTATATTTTATTTTGACCTAATAACTATAAGCTTGCAGTTTGCATCATAAATAGAAATGGTAAAGCTTACTAAAAAATAAGCTAAAGCATTAAATGTATACTTTTACCATTAAAAAGACATGTTCTTTCTTTAATATCCTTGTACTGTCGTAAGCATTGGAAAAAACGGCACACATAGGGAAAGACAAGCACTACAGGAATTACAACAGAGTGGCTGCCACATACAGAATCAGCTTCAAACCAAGCTATTGTTGCAACCTGAAAATTGATGAATCCATATAAAGGCTGTTATTGATGAAAAGAGAGAATTTGTGGTTGCAGACATCAGTAGAGCTTAATTATTGCAGCAATAAGGCAGCAACTAAAATTGCTTCCTAAGCACATAGCACATTGTTACACTTTTTCATTTATTGTGGAAAGCGATTAAATTGCAATTTGTAGTTTTGAAATTATTTAGGTGATGGTAAACTTAGCTTGTAAAATCTTCAACCTAACGAACATCGCTAATAATGATTTAATTCATTTCTCAAAGTACTATAACCTGTACGTATCCAAATTATACATGTTCAATGACAACAACACGACATAAATCACACTGGGTATAATTTCTGTGGTAGTGTATTGTATTGTCTAAACTGCAACATGTGATACTCAGGTCACTATCGAACAAAGGAATCAAATAAACAGTCAATCAGTCAAATTCCTTCAAATGTTAAAGAAGAATGCCCATCAACAGATACGACAAGTCTATGTAAAAGTTCATACAATCTAGAAGCCAATAAAGAAAATCATGTTGAAAACTTTGATAACCAATAAAATGTGATTGCTTGTCTCAGGGGGTGTATGTGCAGAGAGGTGGACTTAAAATTCTATAGAAATTAAAATTTTGGCTAAAGAAAGTGAAATCTAGCAAAATATAGAAGAAGCATGTTGCAAACATTTGACGAGTACTTGTCTTGGAAGTTATATAAAAAAGAGATCGATTTAATACTTCTGTACTAACCTGCCGGCTAAACATCCGACAAACTGACCGCTCCAAATCTGAGAATACCTAGAAAGAAACCAATAATTACAGTAGTGAAAATTTAAGATACAACAGGAGAATTAATGTTTGGCAAAACACTGAAGCATGCACGTCTCCTTAGTTTTATGAATTATCACATGATAATCAGATTTAGTAGAGGATATCTGCATGGAATGAACTTGTTGATTGGTTTGATCTTGCGGAGGAAATGACAGCTATGGAAAAATATTACAGTACAAGTTTGACTCATAGACCCATGAACAAAGATCACAAGGATTAAAAAACTGGTCAAGACCCAAAGACGAGTGATATTGACCAGGTCAATCAAGTAAAGGAATTGCAAAATATAGCTCGATACCAGTACATGTGCCAGCCAATTTTTATATATAATTATCTTATTTAATTATACTAAGACAAGTGGTATAATGCCTAGTATACAGGTACCAAACAGGGTACCATACTGGTCCACTAGGTTACAGAAACTGGTATCACATCTTCGTTCGCATCCTTGACAGATGATAGTGACAATCAAAACATCCAAGTCGGCAAACTTGGAGAGCATGTTGGTTCTCTCTTTCGGTTCGAACAAGTGATACAACACCAATTCATAGCATAAAGAAGCACCATACACAATCTTCTATCTAGGAAATTGTTTAACAGATAAATGATAACTAATTTAAATGACGAAAACTATTAAATTAAATACCTTTGACATTGATGTCATGATATCTGCCAAGAAGAAATCAGAAAATGTGATTGCCTGCATTCGAATGGAAAATAAAAGCTTAATTTTGTGAAAATAAATCTTTGAAACATTTTGAAAACATCTAAAGAAAATTACGTATAAGAATCCAAAGTGTCTCTCAACGTGCAGCCATAATCTAGAAACTTAGAATATGCTCAGTTATCATTATGTGACAAACTTCGACAAATTGGGCCATTCATGAAGTCGATAGTAAAAGAACATCAAATTGTGGACACTGGAAATCAAAGCTTCAAAATTCATGCAAACAAAAAAAGTTAACCAAAATGCTTATACCTTCAACTCTTTCTAACAATGAAATATGATGATCTGAGTTAAAACTGTCTCATGGACGATGTGGATAAAGCCTAATTTTCTTGCAAGTTGGGTAGCTATAATTATCATGTCAACTCTGCATAAAGTTGGTTCAGAGTATAAGAATTAACACTTGCCTGCAATGGGAGTATTATGCGCCATACAGTCCTTAACAAGTAGTAGCGGGATGGCAAGTAAAAGATTTCAAAGGGGAATATGAGAACCATTAGAATGGCAGCATAAAGAATAACCTGCAGTTCAAACAAAAAGCTTAGAACAATTCAACAACATTACAATGAAAAAAGAAAAATCAGAATGCATCACACATGATTGTTCACTAGACAAAAATTACAAGCATAAAATGAGGAATTTAAATTAAACACAAGTTATTAACACTTGAGTTCCTTGTAAGATGCATAAATTACATAAACGAGAAGTGCATATAACTATTACATGTTCTCAGTAAAAGGAAAGGAACACATTAATGTAGATCCCAATCATATTAATCAATTAGATCACTGAAAATTTTGAACATCTGTCAAAGTAAGTGAAATGCACCAAAAAACACATTTAATGGCCATAACAGCATAGCTCAAAACTTTTACATTTCATAATATGCAACCTGAAACACATTTATCGATGTTGGAAAACATCTGGAGGTATGGAAAAACTAACTTTATCATCTGACTTGGACCAATACATGTTGGTTTGTACTGATTGATATAATCAAAATTTTAAAACTTGGTCAATATATGTTCTATTGTAATTTTAGAAACAATAGGTGTAAACATTATGTGCAACTTGCAAGTACGCCTTAAATTATTACGAACAAGGAAACAGATCAGACACCATATATTTGTAATACACATTACAACGTAAAAACATAAGCACTAAAAAATAATTTAGAGGGGGACTGATATTATACTGGTTGAGATGCAGCTAGTGATACTTCACCATGTGAATACAAATAGAGATAAGCTGCCATACTAGTAGGAACTATGATGGTCATCCAGGTTGCACACTGTAAACATTATAAAGAATTCAGTTAGCATTAGCTACTTACATAGTCTAATATGTCAGACTCTAAATGAATCGAGAAAACAAACAAACAAATAAATCTATTCTTAAATCAAAATTACATCTATCCTCAACTATCCAGATTACATGTGTGTCTAAAACACTAACAAGGGTGATTATATAAGTGTAAAACTTAATATCCTAAACAAATGACGTACTTTGTGGGAAAATGATATTTGGCATAAAAGGAATTATAGAAATAACATTATAACATAACGAAAAAAAAGGGTCCAAGATATGGGGGATCAACCCCCCAGTCACATCACTGCCGAGTACCATTAATGTCACATTGAGAGATGTTCGGAGCTAGAGATGTTAGCATGGTAATTAGCATCACCAGAAATGAAACACATGGCAGTTGAAAACTTTCTTTAAAAACTCGGCACCAAACTCAAGCAGCAGGCAAAATGTCCATCAACATCAGAAAAGCATATGGAACCAGAGAGAAATAACCTGAAGAGCATGTACTTTAAATCAGCCTCCACAAAGATGGGGTCTGATATTTAAATCAGAGACAGAAAAGTGTTTTGGCATCTATTATACTGCTTTGACTATTGATGAAATATATTGGAGATGCCATATTATGCACCAGTTTATTCCACATCTTGATATTTCCATGAAAACTAGTAAATATGCCTCCTTTCCAGTTGATTTCACAGAAATGATAACATATATTCAGCTATTTTTAATCCGAAGTCGACCCAGATTGCTTCTGGAACATGAAGAGATTTGCCTCTATTGCATGATTGCATGAATAAAACAAAAAATGCACCCCATGGAATGTGGAAAGCTTAATATAGAGGAGGTGGTTTTACAGAGCTAACTGGTAACATGGAGTATACAGAACTGGATCCAAATTTCCAATATATTCACAATGAAAATATACTAATAGCTACCGAATGGACCACATGATCCCAGCAGGCATGCATGGACATATTTATTTGCACATATTAGCAAGCATTGCATACCCACTCATGTCACAGAGGAGATAGCATGTGGTTACAATTTTACATAAAACATTTAAAGTGAAGATACCAATAGTGGTGTTACTTTGATACTTTGAAGATGATATGCTTTTGGAGGACCATTAGTATGAGACGAGCCATATGATGAAGAAATGATGAAGGAAACATGTAATACCTTCCATATCTCCCGATATGTGAGATGAGTGTGGTCAAGATCAAATACTTTAGCATAGTTAACAGAAGATTGAGAAAAACCCATAGATTTACTCCCCACAGCCAAACCATCAATGTCTGTAATATTAAATTAAGAATATTAGAACAAAAAAGCAAATAGGGGATCAGAGAACAATGGATCAAAAAATATCAGGTTTGGGAATAAATGAGTTACCCAACCATGACAATACTCACGACAAGAAGAAGTGGATTAAAATATAAAAATGCCTCATAAAGAAACAGATGTCGTTTATCTGTATTCATTTGCATTACAGAGTCCCAGCCTATCTGCAAAGAATATATGTGAATTATATACCTGAAATCTGTCTTAGGCACTTATGCATACCTGTCCAATATACTATATGTCCAATTAAGATTAAGAACTAACCTTACAACAGCTGATGCCCCACATAAGAAACAATAAAACCTGAAAATGTTCTTAAGTTAGTATACATATAATTTAATTAATGAACTTCACTTCTACAGCACTTCAAAACAAGTATCTAATATGAAAAAATTGCCTGTATCTATTGGTCCTTAATGGTGGTACATCAGCAAAATGGCCAAAACACCAGTGCCTAGAAATTAATTCCCTTCTAAAACAAACCAGTCTAGGACAGTCCATATTTAAGTGAGATGGGGTCAGGATTTTGAGTGCTGGGTCATATTTTTATGATAGCTTCAGATCTCAAAATAATTAGGGGATTGAACAAAACTGGAGGACACAAACATACCAGGTAAGGTTGCTGATTTTTTTTTTTTTTTTTTCTGATTGTTTGTATAGTTTTAGCAATCTCAAAATGATCAAGCTAAATCAAGAACAGTTAAGTTATTCAATTAAAATAAGAGAAAAATGAGAATATAAATATATTGTTGTAAAAATCAGATTACCATTTTAAAGGAACTCATCTTCATACTATGAAGAATAAAAAAAAGGAAAAAGGAACAAGTATACAGAAAAAAAAAAAATTTGGTGATGGGATCATTGCAACGCTAGAAGCTGCCATGCTGGGACTCTTCAACTCATTTACCTTTGTCGGAAAAAGTAAGCCTAAGTCATTGGCAACTCCAGGTTCAGTGGAATCTGAAAAATGAAAGTTAGGTTTGTGACGTGGACATCAAATTACGTCCAGAAACTTGAGTAAAGCAAAGGAAATGGCTGGATATTGATTTTCTTTTACCCTGGTCTGTAAAAATAGGCTTGCTACCAGCTCGACGAAGATGAGGGCTAGTAGCAGATGGTAAAGGAACTTCATACATAAGTTAAGCTAGTGCAGGTCATAGACAGTGATCGTGATCACTGCCTATGACGACCTGCAAACAAGGAAGCATACTGTCATTTAGTTAGTCAGCACAGCCATTTTGCAGGTTCCTAGATACAAATCCTGTCATTAGAAATCAATTTTCTGCATTTCATGTAGATTCTATCAGTAGACTAAGGACACATGGTGCAATCATAAAGACTCAATTTGTCATACCACACACCAGAAACAACAAAATCACTTGACAGTAACTAAAGGATGCACTTTTGAGCAATAAATATATCTTAATATGACAGAATTGAATATTGCAGACTAAAGTTGTTTTGCTCTAAGCAAATTGAGCTTCTCTAAATGGATATATCCACACATTCTAGCTTTAGCAAAAGCGATGTTCCTCTTTGATAAGAGGCCCATGTAAAAACTCAGTAAGCAGCTTTGTCTCTAAAAGACCAGGCCTCCACTAAATACATATTCTCGCGTCCTTTTATCGTTTGATTAGTAAATATATGATGTTCATCTCTTAAAAACTACAAGAAAATTGAAAGAAAAGTTGACGGGCTTAAGTCTACGGCTGCTCATAGGACTGCAAGAAACTTAGACTGTATCGGCCCCGATCCGTCCCCAGTTCAACTGTTAACGTGATCTGGGGTCAGATCAGGCGGATTGGCATCCGATTAACCAACATTCAGAATTCTGACCCAAAACTGTTCGAGCAAGAAAGATCATAACAAAGGGGGACGTATCGAGTATGCATGTCGCGTCCAAATGCCCATCAGATTTAGAACAGAGTTGAACGAGACGAACGACTTCTTCACATCAGAACAGTGATCGTGGCATTTCGAATAAATAGTACCAAGTCTCTCCAGGGCATCGGAGTCAGAGAGGACGAAACAACCATTTATGCGTCACGAGAGAAAGGTCCTACCACAGACAAGAGGCGAGATCCGGGGGGCCTATGGCGTGAGGCGTAGAAAAAGACCAGCGACAGGCTTGAGGTGGAGCGCCCTGAGGCGCGGGAAGGTGGCGTGAGGTTAGGGTGATCTTCCCCGGGGCGATGATCTTGACCGAGCGATCCCTCCGCTCTGCCGTGATCACCAACCCCCCCGAAGGAAACCAGGCTATCGACTGGCGTCAAAACTGCAGTAACGCAGATGCGATCATGAAGAGAAGATGAGAAGAGATGCGAAGGTCAGGAAGAAGACGGGGAGCGGCGGGAGGCTGCCATCTTCCCGGGCAAGAAATCGAGACGGCTTTACGTCCCAAATTGTATTTGTTGCTTTTACATTAATTGGGAAGGTTAGATTACGTTAGAAAATATTTATAATTTGAGTATTTTTCGGTATACTGATTTTATTTTTTTTTCAAATAATATCTCTAATTTAATTTTTTTTTACTTATTATAATATCATCACCACAATAAAAAAATTATAAAGTCTAAAAATATTATAAATAAACTAAATTAAATCAAAACATAAAACCATTTGATATATAATACTATCATTCAAGTAGTTATTTATAATAATTAGTAATAATATCATCTAAATAAAAATAAAACATTGACTTGTTATAGTATTTTTTATCACCAAAATAAAGATATTATAAAATCTCATCAAAAATATTATAAATAATCTAAATATACTCTAAAAATATGACATCATAATGTTCTATAAACAATGACAACCAAGGAGAAAATAATATTATAAATATTAATGAAAAATACTCTAAATGAGTCAAGTGAAAATATTGTAATAATTTATTAACTAGTAAAAAAATATGTAGAAAATTTTAACAAAAAAAAACTTGAGTGCACCAAAGTACAAATGTCCATGTCTTAAGTGCCATATCTAAAAACTATGTTTCAAACTAGTATTCAAGTATTTATCATCAAAAACTATCTTTCAGTATTCGAGCATGCTTTATGTTCAATATGAACAACTACTTTTTAGTCATTTGCACTCGAGCAATTATATTCATACTTTCATTTCTTAGCATGGGAGTTATATTGTACATATATATATATATATATATATATATATATATATATATATATATATATATATATATATATATATATATATATATATATATATATATATATATATTTATTTATTTATTTATTTATTTATTTATTTATTTATTTATTTATTTATTTATGTCATTTCTCTAAATATTGTCCTAAGTTTAACATATTTATCTTTATGTTGGGCATATTAGAGATAAAATAATAATTTTTATTTTTAGCTTATATAAGGATTTTATATTTTCCCTTTACTTTCACTTTTGAGAAATCTCCAAAAACCTCTTCAATCTGGCTCCATGAACATATGTTTATGCTCACGTATATAATTACTTTCTCTAGGTGTCTCCTTCCTTTTGTATTAGCAATAAGATGAAATCATCTTTTTTTATTCTTTTTATCATAATTAGTCTCCTCATCAACTTAGTTAGAATCATGGTACCAACATTTAGATGAATAATAACCAATCTTATTTTAAATATAATAACGAACTTTGGATTTATCATACCTTTGTTCTTTCTATTGAAGAATGATCTTTTCCGCATCATCTTTTCGAGCATTTTCCATCATCAATTTTTTATTATGCTCGTCTCGATCTCTACCATAGCCTTTACCACGACGACAACCCTAACCTCTTTGGGTCATTTCTCTTTTAACTTTTTCATATTTGTATTCGAGATAAAGCTTGCTTAAAGATCTTACTCCATTTTTTCTTTTATCTTCTTTTGTATTCTTTATTTATAAACTTGTAAATAAGTCATAAGTTCATCAATGGTTATTATTTCAAGATCTTTTTTATTCTTCAATAGTCACCATAATATAATCGAATCTTATAACCAAGGATCTTAAGATTTTCACCATAATTTTGTTTTCTTATAATGTTTCAATATTTCTTCAATTGACAATAACTAAGACACTTGTGAAGTAGTTCCAAATGGATTCCATCTCTTTCATCTTCAATACTTTAAACTCACCCTCACCCCTTAAAGTTTGGAGCCACATGTTCTTCAACTTCTTTATTCTTTTATATGAATTTTGAAGGAAACTTTTAAATCAAATATACTGTTAAGAAAAAATAAATAAAATGAGATATTTTTAATAAATACCCCAAAAAAATATAAATATTTTCTAAGAAAATTAGTATCACATATAAAGTATATTTATTATAAAAGGTCATATCTGTGATTATAAAAGGTCACATATATGTAAGTATATTGGTGTACAACATATAGTTAGAAAATTGCTATTGATAACCCCTTCGCTTCATACAATCATCTATATATATATATATATATATATATATGTATATATATATATATGTATATATATATATATGTATATATATATATGTATATATATATGTATATATATATATATGTATATATATATATGTATATATATATATATGTATATATATATATGTATATATATATATATGTATATATATATATATACATATATATATATATACATATATATATATATATATCATATTCGAAGTCAATTAAGAGGTTATGAAAAATAAAAATATGATTGATAATTGAGGAGTTATATATATATATATATATATATATATATATATATATATATATATATATATATATATATATATATATATATATATATATATATATATGATATTTTTTGAGGACTTCGAATATGATATTTTTTGAGTTGATACAAATTGACCCAAAAGATAATATTTTTTCAGGCTATTACAGAAAATGGATATCATCTTTTAGGCCTATAATGTAACATCTTAAATCTAAAAAATGGATAGGGCTTATAATTTGACATCTTAAATCTTAAAATGTTAAATCAATCTAACAAATATTATCTTTGATTTTTAATTATCTA
The DNA here is from genome assembly GCF_036884655.1 of Musa acuminata AAA Group. NCBI lineage: Eukaryota > Viridiplantae > Streptophyta > Magnoliopsida > Zingiberales > Musaceae > Musa > Musa acuminata. Next base: position 38,708,908 of record NC_088330.1, read on the forward strand.
AATTGATTATCTATTTTTTTAATTTTATATCATCAACGTTGAAAGATTCTCATAAAGAAAAACAAAAATAAGAAATAGAAAAAGGGAAAGAAAGAAAGAAACAAAAATGGTACAAAAGGAGTCCAAAAAGTTTGTTAGAATTAACTAATAAGTTAAAAATATTTATATCCATTAATTATAAATAGTAAAAAAGGGACAACCGATTTGAGGGAGTTGGCTTTGAATCAAATCGTTCCCGATCCAATCCGTGTTCGATCTGACTCATCTTGATCGGATCGAGCACTGCCAAGTCTCAACCGGATCCGATATCTGACGTTCGATGTGATTTCATGATCATGTCTGCGTATATATATTGGTGTATAACATGTTATTGTTTGAGTCATCTAATCGATGCTCGGTCAGACGCATAACTGGGTCGGATTGAGCGCTGCCAAGTCTCAACCGGATCCGATATCTGACGTCTATATATAGCGCCCGCGCGCAGCAGCGCCATCCTCATCTCCCCAAATTTGCCGCCCCCCAAACCCCAAACCCCAAACCCATCTCCTCCTTGCTCCAATTGCTCCCTTACCTCCCATCTCCCGTCCCGTGTCTTCCTTCTCTGCGGCCGTTGTGGAGGCACTCGGGTCCGACGAAGCCCCAGATGGCGGCGGAGGATTCGAGGTGGTTTAGCTTTCTTCCTCTCGATAACGATCATCGAGGAGGCGCACTTGGTTATCGTGTGACTGACCTCTCTTTTTCCTCTGTTTTCTCGTTTCTTTTCAAGGTTGAGGAGGCATCCGCCACTGCTGCTCGTCTCGACGTTGAGGGTCGATGCCGATAAGGTACTCGAATTTTGTCCTTCCTCTGCATAGTATGTCGTGGTGTCTTTTTGTTCCCTCTTGAGTTGTCCTGTGCCGCTTTATGCATTTTATTGATTAATTTAGTGTCGGAGATATGCATTGAGAAAGGAGAATGGGTAGAATTACTGGTAAATCATTGCTCAACAAAAAATATACGGCACGCATTGTTAATTTTATTCTACATGGGTTGAGCTATAATTTTATCAAGATAAACAGGATGCAGCCTTACTCAATTCTATATTACGGGATTATAAATATGTATGTAGCTTGATCTTGGATGTACCTTTGTTTTACAAGTCCAGCATATGAAGAGGATCCTTCTCATTTCAAGCTTCAGGAGCCAAATCAGCCATTAATTTTTAGACGTAAAAAATGACAAAAGAGTTAAAGGAAGCAGTTGTTTCTAATTAGTGTCGTCCCCATCATATTCATGCAATTAGTGGTTGATGCTTAGAGAAGATATGTATTAAGTTTTATGGGCAACTATTGACATCAGTCTCAAAGTCAATTTTCTTGCAAAGTCAAACACATGCAAGATAGGAGTTAATTTAACCTATAAGACTTTCTTATCAACGTCTGTTTAAGCTTGTTCACAAGAGAATCCTCGAGTCATACCACAGTCAAAAGAGTGTTAAGCACAAAGGGGAACATGAAGTATTTGTTTGTCAAAACTATTTTCATTTGGGAACTCATACAAGTAAAAGCAATATATAGGAGCACAATCTCTCCAAAGTGATTCCAGTTGTACTAATGTAGAGATTATTATGAGACGACATACTGTTCTCCTCTACTTAGTCTCTTCTACTAGTGAAGATTAATGTCTCGCAACGTAGTCCTACCAGTGAGAATTAATGTCTCGCATGCTAATCCACGGTGGCTATGTATTGGCATGGTGTACTTTACTGTACCAAGCTGATGTTGCAATGCACCATACCAATGCGAACTGTCAAATTTGATGCGTGGCAGTGTGCCTATGTTGGACGCGTTGGCATGCATTATATATGTGTATTTCTCTCTCATGATATGAGTACATAATTCTGTGAATCAAGCATTTTAGTCCTTGATTACTAGCAATAATTCTCCTCAAATTATATTGTTCAGCTATTGAGATGGAACTGAGTAGTCTTGGGGATGATGTTAAATGCTTCTTCTAACTTCTCTCTTTATTTTGTTTTTTGCTGATATATTTTCATAAAAAAATCAAATTATAGTTAATGATGCTATTTTTTATCCAAGCATTTTGTATATATATGTTTGTGATGAACAATCTCACCATACAACTCTGAAAGTCCTGCCAAATGATACGGTGGTTGAAGTGCTCAGCTTAGTACTGAAGTTTTGGCCTTGTAGTCAAAAGATTTTTTAGTATCCTGTAACTGCAGTGAAGGAGAATGTTGATCTATGTTCCTCATCAGTGGTATTAGTTTATCAGTACGTAGATTTATAATGGATAATGCAACATTTTCTCGCTCCTGCTGCTGTGGCCTTTGTGAAGTTAAGTTTACAATTGAATGTCAGAGATCCAACCAAGATCAGTTTTAGGTAGTTTTTACTGAAAATTAACAAAGCTTACTATACATGATTTATGATTCTGCACGTAGATCTAGAAAACGAGGAGATAGAAGAAAATTTAGTTTACAATTTGAAGCAAATTAGTAGAAGTCTAAGTGAGAACATGAATAAAACCAGAGGACTCGGATATGCTTCACCTGGAAATGGATTAAGCATCGTGTAATTAGTGGAACTAAAACGTCACTCCTAGTTGACTTAGTTAACTCAAGCTTCAAAGCAGACTAGAGTTTTCAATTAGGAAAATATCAGTTGACAGATTGATTTCCCTTTCAAGTTTGAGCCATAAAAAACTAAAAATACTACTTCAAATTTAGTGTATCTTTAGCATTGTCCAAACCAAGGATTAAAGTCTTGTTTGCTCTCTCTGTTGTGGTTGTTTAGGCCGGCACAGTATTTCCCACTCATTTAAAGAATAGCATGCGCATTGAAGAGGTAACACCAGCTCTGCTAATATTTTCTAAGCTGCAGCATCTACATACTAATGTCGGCACTTTAACACTTGTTCAAAGAGCAACTTATGTAACGAGTCAACAGAAACTTGTGAGACTGCAGACGTCGTATGGGAAAGTGCTATAGGCTGTCCCAACTTATACTATGATTAACTCAGTCAGGAATAAAGTCTAAAGCCTTGTATAAGCCGATCTGTGAGCAGACACTTGGCTTGTAAAGACAAACCAACGAGATTTGTTGAGGCTTTACCTGGTCCGACAGGATCTAATTTTAATTTACATTTGAAGGCTTAATTAGAACCTATGGTGCTAGCAATTTTTTTCTTTCGTAGGTTCTTGGTGTGGATCGTCTATACGAGAACGTTAGGTTAGTTTCATTCAGTTGGAACAACTATTTGGTTGCTGAAGCACGAACAGTGTTAACTCCGGTGAATGATGAAATTTGATCCACTTTCAGTAAGAAATGCTCAAGCTCGAGATGAGCTCGACTCGAGGTCGAAATCAAGCTTTGAAGTAGATCTTTCTTCTTCTGTGAGTTTGCCATCTTTGTTTCGAATTAGTAGTGCTGGCTAGGTGGATAGCGAGAGAATGGAGATGGCGGTACTATAGCTGAAGGCCGAGAGAGATGGATGGAACGGTTCTCTTTTTTAAGACCATCAAAGCGAGGAGAGAGCAAAACCTAAGTTTTGGAAGCGGAATCAGATCGATTGGATCGTCGATTCTAACAGAATCAGATCGATTTCAGTTCAAGAACTAGTGGTTTTGATTTTGAAATTGACGATTTTAGTTTAGGTTTTGATTAATTGAACCGAAATTATTTTTAATTTATTTATATTTTATTAATACTTAATTTTTATTTTTAATATTGATTTTTTTTTTCTTCCGATTTGGAACCGAATCAATATCACTCCAAGTATTAGGAATCGGAACGAAATCGCTAGAAGCTGATGTCAGTTTAACTTAAACCTGAAATCGTTGATCGATTTCAGTTTTTGATCAGTTTGGTTTCGAACCAAATCGCGGTCAAGACTAACTGTTGCGATGGATGCTGAAAATGATGGAGTGGATTCACGACCGTTCGTGTGTAGGTGGATAGTATTACAGGCCTGATATTTAAAATGTACTTATTTTAACTGTCGATTGTCTTAGACAAGGAAGGGACAGATGCAGTTGAGTTCCCGCTTCGTGTGAGATGGCTGAGCTGGTACGGTCATCAAATGCCACGTCATCAGACAGCCTGTGCTTTGTCCTAATACCACCTTTACGGCTCACCACGACACAATGGATGCGCGGCGCGCCCGGAACTCGTGCCTGAATCTGCGAGCTGACTCGTGGTCAGATAGTTGGGCCGACTTGTTCGCGGTAAGAATGCGGTCTGCGACATCATCGAGTTGAGCACCATCGAAAACTTCCTCGAAATGATACGAGATAAGAGGTTGGAGGACGTGGTCCTAATTTATGAATGACGGTGGATCACTATCCGTATCCAATCAATTCATCTCGATTACCATAACGTAATCCAATTTGAGAAGGATGAACATAAATATAAATAAAGTCACGGGCGTCGTAGCCGATGGGGTTGGTATCGTAGGTGACCCACAAACAAAGCTGGTGAGCGACGGTGGAATAGTTACTTCAGTACCAGAATCGCTGCCCCGTGAAGTAGCTTACTGACGCGTCTAAGTGATCGTTGACAACGAAAGGTGGTTGTCAAATTGTCGCAATGGAAACAAGCAAGAAATGGACGAAAGTCTGCCTAGCCATCCCTCGTTTTCCCTCCGTAGAATATAAAAAAAGCGTTTATTGTCAGTGGAAATGGTACTACGGGTTTCCTTTTCTGTGGAAAAAAAAAGGAAAAAAGAACTAAATATTTACAATATTTTTCGGTCTCTTTCTCTCTCTAAGTGAAAAGTAAAGAAATAAGAAAAACGGAATACTAAGTTGTTCCTTTTTGGGCTTGATACGAGAGAAGTATTTCAAGGCGGGGAATGAGACGGGTAGTGGGATATTGTTGTTTGAGGGGGGGTGGGGGGGGAACGGTGGTGGGCGGATCACGTGATCTCGGGCGGAGGGGGAAGGTTGAGGTCGAGATCCAGGGGTAGCATCCTGTGCGGCGGCGAAGAGCGGTGGTTGCGGTGGAGATTGACCATCGAGGAGTCGGAGTCGCTCTGGACGCCGCTGGCTATCGCAGAGTTCAGATCGGCGACGATCGTGGGCGGGTACAGCGTGAGGAGGTGGTGGCGGCTTATCGCCGCAGCTGCCGCTGCTTTCTCCGATCTGACGATCGTGTCGAAGAGAAAGTACCGGTGTCCCGGCTGCATGGCGGGGGTGGCGACAGCCGGGTACGGCTGGAAGGGGAACCGAGCGCAGCCGCTGATGCCGCTGCGGCGGAGGATATCGAGGTCGAGCGAGGGCGGGAGCGGGATCGCGAGGGGCGGTACAGCTGCCTCGCGGCTGGAGGACTCCACCGTGCTGCTCTGGCTACTGGGGCTGCCGCCGCCGCCGCCGCCAGCTTCTTCGGAGGGGGCGACGATGACGCTGGCGGGCCCGGGGCACGGGCAGGCGTCCGGGCGGGGGAAGTTAGTCCTGGCCTTGGATCCGCGGAACTGGCGAGCAGCGGCGTCGTATGCCCGCGCTGCCTCCTCGGCCGTGTCATAGGTTCCAAGCCAGACCCGGCTCTTCTTCCCCGGGTCCCGTATCTCCGCCGCGTACCTTCCCCACGGCCGCTTCCTCACCCCCCGGAAATGCGTCTCCTTTCCTCCTCCTTCATCGCCGGCTGCCGGCTTCTCCCTCGTCGCCATGGGTGAAGTGCTCTTTCTCTTGACTCTTTTGTTAATTGCAGTGGCTTCTATTTGCTCTGCCCGATTGTACGATGACTCTGATCCAAGAAGCGAGGCTGAGGCAGAGGCTGAGGCCGAGTTAAAAGAGAGGGGGAAGGGGTTTATATATGGGTTGATTGCAAGATTTGGACGGTGGAGCGGGGCAATCGAGGACAATTCGGCGCCGTCGAGCGATGCCCACCATCTGTTCGCATCGACCACTTCCGCGCCGTGCAACTCGGATCACGGAGCTGGGCCCCCACCGCCCTTACGCGGGACCCACTGTCCGAATACCAGCGGGTGCGTGTGCCCCCGTTTTGTTTGCCCTCGGCGAAGTACCAAGGGGCGGCGGTACGTCCGCGAGACGTGTCCAACACACCACAGATGTCTGTCCTCCGCCTCACAGAATGGACGGCCGAGATGAATCGGTGGAGTAACGGAGACAGCGGTTTGTCTCGAGCCGCAGACGCCGCGGGTGTGAATGCGTCCGCCGATTAATTTAGTTGGAGCACGTGATGTGATCTCTTGTAGACGAGGGAGAGTCAATACAATACATTTTTGCACTGAACGATAGGGGTGTCATAATGCACGTTGCTTAGTACCGCTCTCCCCTAATTGCATTGATGTGATAAAACATTAAAAGAATTATAACATAATGTAGCTTGCAATGAAGAAAAGCCAAGATAAAAACATATTGGTTTTGGTCCAAACTCATGACCAGTAGTTAAAATATAACCAGCATTGAAGCTAAAGTTTTAGGTGTAAGTTTAAGCCTTTACCCCTGTGAAGAGCAGAATAAAGTAATAGAGATGTATATACATGAACCTTTTATATCAAAAATCTATTTGATCAAAACTCTTCCTGTATGATAACACAATCGCAGAGGAACAAAGAGGTTAAAATGAACAATCATGTAATCCTTTCAATCCAGAGATTAAGTTGGAACCGTTATCAGTGTGTGACTCCGAACTTGGTCATGTGGTCGATGATGTTTTGTCATTTGAACATCTCGTGCAAAATGCGTCCGAGCTTTGGCATATGGAGCTTCTCTTGCTACAATAGAGCAAGGTAGCTATTTTAAGTTAATAAGTTCATAAACAAGGTTATGATGAGATTTCTTTTCTTTTGAACACAGGATACTTACCGGCTGCAATCCTTTGCGCACGGAGGATGTTCTCCCTTCTTTTCCACCAGATCAGTGCAGCGACGACGGCGAGCAGAAACACAAACGAAGCCCCAAAAGCAATGCCAATTTTAGCAGCAACAGATAGATGAGGACCACATGAAGGTAATCCTGGTATTCCACATAGACCTGCATTACCAGTAAAACTGTGCATTCCGTAGTAAGCATCCTAAAACTGCAGAGTAGACATTGATCAAATAGTAATGCAGGAAAATTTATATTTCTTCAAAGCAGATAATGAGCTCAAGATTATCTTAATCAAACCGTACGCTCATCTGCATGACACCTAATTAATCACCAAGTCTCACCTGCTGCATGAGGCTGATGATGAGAAATGTAGCTGGAATCTAGAGGAGATAATTGATGCAAAATTTGGAAGAAAACTCCTTTTGATCATTGTCCCTAACTATAGTTAAACAGCATTTATCTGTTATGGGCTATTCCAATAAGTACTATTCATAATCTTCAACCCCTTAGAGTAGTCATCTAACAGTCATAATTAGTGCTGATTTGTAAAATATACTAAGAATACTGATGATCGATAATTTATGCAAATCAAAGTTGCATTTTCATTTCAAAAGGCAATTGAGAAGCCACAAGAAATACAGTCAACCTGACAATTGCCTCCACTCGTTAAAAGTTGGGATCAAATAATAGATATATGTGGACTAAAAGTTTCCAATTTCAAACTCAGGTGATGTTGAATATCACTATCATTGAACATATAGTTTCAAAAGGGACACTACTAATATGTAAACCCTCTATATTTTAGTCAATTTGTGTCTAATAACCAACTTAGATTCTGCATGATGCAAAAATTAGTTTTCAGCTTCGTAAAGTGCTAAAATTGAAACAAGTAATCAAATATTTGCAGAACAGCTACTTTCTGCATTACCACTATAGAAACTTAGGCATTAATTAGTCGAGCAAATATCTTGACTATTGCCTTAACAAACATTTCTTACTTGAAGCTAGCCCTGTGAAGCGGAAGTCCTCCAAGGCTTGCAGGAACTCTTCCAGATAAAAGATTCCGATTGAGATTCCTACAAGAAAGTTATATAAAAGTTTCAACATCAGCCGCTACAAATTCACAAAGATTTGACTGTAGCAATCCTTACAGTATCTGTAACAATGTCAGCTGCCCAAGGCTCTCAGGAATTGATCCATTTAGTTGGTTATAGGAGAGATCTCTACAAACAATTCATAGAGTTAGCAACTAATGCATTTCTTTATTTTCTTGCAAAATATTATATTAAAAGAAAGAAAGAATGATATTATAAAATTAAAGTGCGCCCTTGATCTATAAATTAATGCAATAGAATGGAAAAGGACAAGCCTTTTTTTTTCAGCATTAATGATAATGATTTCCTAAGTACCTTTGGTCAAAGAAGGACACGTGTCCCGTTATTTCCATGACAAGTGCATCAGTGAATTAGATGAGTTCTTGGAAAGAAATTGGGAAAAGAAAGTTGCAATAGAAGATTTTTATACAAGACAAAATCCAATAAACATCCCACCATGCTCTGTTATATAAATGATATTAAGTTTCCTAAGCTTCTTTATATTTGCATCAAGGAAAGATGAATTCCGAGGAAGAAGCCATTTTTTCATCTTTAGAAAAGTCAAAATTGATGCCTTTGGTTGGCACAAAGGACTGATCAGTTTTGACAAAGGGTCAGAGGTTTTGACTCTGATATCAATCCAGAAAAGGTAGATAGATTCCTGATAACATCAAGAAAATAGCAGAATTGACTGAAGTTACTTTGCAAAGAACAACTTATCAAAAGATAGAAAAAGCAGAGGGTAACGCCTGACTGATGTTCAACTAGATTTTTCTTAACAAAATCCAATACATCTATATTTTTCTAATTTATGTACAAACTAATCATACGAGGACCTGCTTTATATAATCATACTCCACCAAAAGCAAAAAGGAAAAAAGAACATATACTTTTCTCATGATTTGTCTTATCGATATACCAATTATCGGTACAATATATATCAAGTTATACCGAGTATACTGACACAATATATGGGGGTACACCGATGTATTATTCATATGGATTCCTTATCAAATCGATATGCATCGCTCGTATCGATTAAATCAGAGTCGTTTTTTTCCTTCTGTATTGTGGCTTAGACAGATTAAATCAAAGTAATACAGAAGGATTACTTTTTTTCCTTCTGTATTGTAGCCACGTAGACAGATTAAATCAGAGTCCTAACTTGATTAAGACTATTTTTTATGACAAGGATAACACATTTCCTGCATTTTTTTTAATTTTCATAGCTGGCCACTTTTCGTTTGGAACTGCTTTGAAGAACCTCAATCAGCAATTTTGTAGATCAGGATAACATAATCCTGTATCCAAATAGAATATTTCCCTGTCTAGCTGGATTAAATAAATATAAGCATAGTTGACCCAACTTGAGTAGATTAATGATGGGAGACTGGTACTGACAAATTAGTCGACAACTGCATGGTTGACGCTTAAACCATCCATGAGTCACTTCATTAGAACATTCACTCTGATTCTAGATGTAATTAATTTATCAAGGTAAAATATCAGCACCAAATATCTTACAACTGAGGTTTTGCGACTAGGAAATATTTGCACAAAACAGGATTATAATTGAGATAAGTGTTACATATCCGCAAGGAGAAATCACACAGACTATCCACATAATAACTTTTGTTGATCAACAATTTTGTATTGTGACATAAAAAATGCTTCAGATTGACCATGTTAAATGCATTGTAGACAAGGTAGCAATAAAATGATTAAAATCGAGATCAAGTGGCAGAGATTATGTTAAATGTAGGTGTTAAACATGCATGCCGATGAGGATTTTTTCAAATATTAGGAACTCAGGGTTGATCATCCTTGAAAGTAAGTCTTGTCGTATCACATTGTTTCATTCGGTATGAACGATACGTACTAATCCGATAAAAGATCAGTACAGGTATATATTAGTATATTCGATTTGACTTAATACAATTCCGTACGTACCATATCGATAGTTGGTCGATACATCAGTACAAACCGATAAGATGAATTATGTTTGAAAGCCTCACGTATTAAACTAATTATAAATGGTTAAAAAGTAAATAGAACAAAACTTCAACTTGATATATTAGAATAAAGAAAAAAAGACAAAGTTGCATCATACATTGAAGACAAAGAGGAAGTAACTCACAGTGTTTGCAATCCGGCAATGGTGCCAAGAGAGGATGGAATGGCCCCATACAGGTTGTTTTCACTAAAGTTACTTCAGAAATTAAAGAACAAGAAAACATGTCATATGACTGGTGAAATAGCAGCCTTCACAAGAGTAAAAGAAAGAATCCATAGATGAGTACATCCAAGTAAGATTGAATAAAGATAACAGTAAAAGTGTTACACCAGATAAGCCTTTACTCAAGTTATTTAATATGACAAATATCATATCAATTGTTAGGCAGACCATGACACAAGTTTCTCCAAACAGGATAAGAGAAATAATTTAAGCAGTACTATAGACCATAAACAAGAGTATGGTGACCTACATGCTTTGCAAATGTTGCAGTTTAGCAATGTCATTTGGCAGAAAACCTTTTAAACCTTGATTGTCGAGACCTCTGCACGTAAGAAGTATTTCAACTGTCAAGACTTATATACACATACTAGCACATATATAAGATATGGTTGGACAAGTTTTGATCACATTTTGAATTAGGCATTTCACATCAACTCTAATAATTGTGTGACAAGCAAGAACCTCTATTTGACATTTCATATAAGATATAGACATTCTCAAATAGCATGAGGTTGTAAGTTTACGTATCTAGTACACCCCTCACACATTTGTTTGCCTAGTGAAATTGCCCTAATCAGAATTTAATGGTTTGAGAATTTCATGTTGCCAAGCCCAAATACATTAGAATATTAAGTCACAAGTGGCAGTGAATTAGAGTGACATTTTTTGCAATACACAAGTGATCACAAGGGATGATAGCTAACAGGTTTTGCTCTTGACAAGAAATGCTAGTCCTTGTCTTTTTGTTCTCAAGTAAGTCAATGAGTAGGGAATCTTTAAGAGGGGTTAATTGCATATTATCAATGGCGTTAGGATAAAGATAGTTAAATATTTTATTTTTATAACTATAAAAATTTTAATATAAAATTTTTAAATCTACGAATTAAAATATTAAAGAGATCTAATTTTTTAACCCTCCTTAGGAGTCAGTACGGTAACTTCTAACTTAAGCAAAAGAGAAAACATAATGTAAAGCTACATATAAATAAATGCAAGTTTGAGAAAGTACAATCCATCTATGACCCAATTGCCACTCTTGCTGTCAAATTGGCAGTCAACTCCACTCCAAGGATGTTGCTGAGGAACACATGGATCACCATTCCAGCCCAAACGACGTGGAAGTCCCAGAGAGCTCTTTAGAATTTGCAGAGTACTGACTGCAAAAGGGCATTTGGAGATATAATATTATGAAAAACATGTACACTTTCTGGCAAAGTGAAATATCATCAGCTATTCACTTGGAAATAAAATATAATTATCGAACCAGCTTCGAGCAGCAAAGAATCAAATAAATTAAACATGCAGAAGCAAACTTTTAGCCAAATAGGTTGCTGTTCTTAACAGTAATAAATTGCATGTGAGAAACTTATATCACACAAATACCTAAACCAAATTAGCATAGTTGCTACAAGAAAATGATGTATAAACTCTTTGCTAGCTGTGGTGGGACAACAATGCCATATTTCTCTAACATTTGTGAACAGTAGTAGTCTTCCACTGACAATGGTTAAAAAGTTGACCCTTTGCATTGCAACATGGAAATCCTATGTATCCTGGATGAGCATGGTTGGTCTCATGAAAACAGCCATTTGCTAGTAGGTGTAAGCATAATGAAGTTGGCCAGTCCTTTTCAGCAATCATAGAGAATATAAAGTATGAGGAAACAAAAGACTGCATTCTAAGAGAGTAAGGAGGAATTAACCTAGAGAGAAGAAGAAAGGGTATCCATGGCCAATCAACTGTTCTTTTTCTAGTCTTAGCTCCCTAGTCATGATTCAACATATCCATAACACTCTTGGTTGAGAAACAACAATTGATGGCTTAAGTGAAAACAGAAACAGCACTCGAAACATAAAAATTATCAAGGAAATTTAGTTGTGAAATAAGTTGGAGTATACTTACCGTCATCTGCTGAAGTTTTGGACTCTACTGAAATAACCTCAAACACCTCAATTGCATTTATGATCGCATGACTTCCATTTGTGCCACGCAAAACGATTGTTAAAGCCTTCCCACTTACTTCGACAGTCGTGTTCAGCACAAGAGCTGCATAGCTTCCTCCTGTCATGCCAATAATGTTGATGTTTTCAAATGCAATATCGCCATTTAGTGATATGTCAAAGGTTCTTTCCCCTTCACCAGCTATTCTTGGGTCAATCTCAGAGAAATGAAGCCACACAGAATAATTTCTGTTCGGCTCCACCTCCATTTCGAATGATAAATCGGGCTGTAGATCACTGCCCACAATTGCAGACTGATAAAGCTTCTCCGGATAGAAGTTTGGCGAAATTGATGTCATACTGATACTATGTTCCGTTGATATGGAATGACCAGAGTCTTGAAAGTATGAAATAGCTAACCAGAATCTGTCTCCACCCCAGTGACTGCCACCATAGTCTTCATCAAATGCAGACTTCCCAGTACCACATGACAATCTTTTGGCTGTTCTAAGCACTGTCCCCTTACCCCACAGTGGTCCAGAATAATATGCAGTGTCATCGACTTGAAGGATTTCAATTGAGAGAATGGATGGATCACCATGACCAGTGCTATGGAAACAAGCAGTGAAAGATGCGTTAGTAACAAACACCAAGGCTTCCACAAAAGACTGCTCGTCATTGTTGCTCCAACCAGACTTCAAAGAGTGAATTTGAGTTCCCTCTATAGAGATATCAAACATTGGTTCATTATCAAAATTAGGATCAGCAATGAGTGCAAAAAATAGCCTCACTTCATAGTGTCCTCGAGGAATGTCAGTAATGTCGTAGCAATTCTCCGGGCCATCAGACAGAGGGAAATATCGAAGTGTTTTCAGTTGAGGCTCAATGAAACTGGGGATTGTTGCATTTGCCTGTTTTCCACCCGTATATCCAAAGTCTTTTTTCCATAGGGTATTGGTAGGCTTAGTAGTAACATCCTTTGGAGCCCCGCAGCTTATGCGCATTGCATATGGTTCTCCTAGAAACATGTAAGCTCAAACATTACAGATATAACAACAACAACAATAATAATAAAATCATAAAACTCAATTATTTGATGTTTTCTATATTAAAATCGATTAAAATTTATGTTCATGAGATTTAACATAATTTAATGCTGGTTGTCAGTTACATAATGCACCCCTTCATATATTTTTCATCTGAGCTTAAGGTCGACAGTGATGGTGTTATCATAAAGAGACCTAATATGAAAGAAAATAAAAGTCAACTATATTTTTTTTTTTAGAATTTCTAATGGTAATACTATTATCTTGCAATCAATCATGATGTTAGCAAAAAGATGACAACCCAATGAAACATAATTTTGGAATTCATAATCACTTGACAAATGGTGTAATATATCGTATTCAAACACAAAGTTTGATTGACCAACGAAAATCCTAATGGCACAAATCTAAAGATTAATTGCGGCACATTCAAGTGACATTGACGCAGGTGAATAACGAGACCTACAAAACAATCTCAGAGAAACAAAATAAGGACTCATAGCAACCTTGCTGAGAAAAAGAAACAAACCATCCAAGGAAGAGGGAGACAAACAATCGAAACCAAGAGAAGGCCGAAAAAGGAAACCTGATAACGAGGGAAAGAAAACAGAAAAAAAAGGAGCACAAGACAAGATGGATCTTGTGAAGGCCAGATTGGGAAAGACATCCTCTTGATTTGGAAGTTAATGGAGCAGGGGAGCTGCTCTGTCCAAATTTCCTCATCTCTATAATCGGGAAAAGATGGAAAAGCAGAGGACGATGATGATTATTCAAGAAGCCTACCCTCATGCTGAGCAGCTGCATTCCAGAGAGAAATGACTGACAGAATGGTGCAGACAAGAAACTTGTGATGAATGAAAGATCTCAGCAGCATACTGGTACCTCCCCTTTCTCCCAGTCCTTCAAGAACTCGCCCCCTCTCTCAATTACAGCTGAAACAGGTCCTACCTTTACCAAAGTAAAGGCAAGAGCTGCTCAGCCAGACATCAAGCATTCATGTGCAGTAATTAGAGGGGGGTCAGACGATCGCAATGTAGTTTCTCTGGAGAAGAAGTGGTGATGGGAAGCAGGGCATAAAAGAACGATGTGATGGCCGGAGAGGAGCGGTATTGCAGGTAGTGGGCGGTCAGTCGTCGGCAATCACGGGGGTCAAAAGATGCAAAGGGGATGAGAAATGGTGGGGGCATAACATATTGGAGCAGCGTTGACTTGGGAATGCGGGTGCATTGATTACCTGCATTCACGCCGAGCAGGGTGGGTTGACTCCCGTGGCAATGTCGGAAGACAAGGGGAAAAAGAAAGCAGTGTACATCTGGAAAGAGGCAACGAAAAGATACCACTAAATGAGCAGATATACTAAAGGGAGAATTGTGTGATGAAGAACAATTTATAGGTATGGCAAGCATTTCAAAGAACAAAAAAGAAAAGGAATTAGTGCGACCACGTTGGTAACAAAGAAACTTTTTTAAGGTAGACTCAGCTCGCCACTTCAGCTTCAACCCAAGCCAACAAGATACGTTGGCCCGACTCCTATATCAAAGAGTCAATCAATAGATTAGATAGATGTTGAGTTCATAGGAGTTGAGGTTAATATTCATGTCATGATTATAATATAAAATTATAGGATTAATTACATATTATCATATGTTATTAGCTATCTTTAGCATTTCGTTCTTTGTAATTTCAAAAATTACATTGAGATATCTATATTTATAAAAGTGAAACATTTAATCTCGTTTCTTCTCACATCATCGATTTTGTTGACAGAAATACTATAATATTTATCATTGAGTATGTATTGACTCTACCTCACTTCGATTTACTATTGAATACATGCGATATTTTCATCAGTAAATTCGATGATGTGAAGAGAAATAAAATTAATATAATTTTTTAAAGTAGAGAAATTATAATGCTAAAGGTAGCTAATTACATAGAGTTATTTATAATTAGTCTTGAAACCATATGATAGCTAATGGACTGGAAAAAAAAAAGAAGGCGGCAAGTTCTTAGTTTTTACAGTAAATAATGAATCATAAACCATTCCAAGACAATCTCTAATCAGATCCAGATACCACATTAATTGATGGTTTTTAGAGGCTCTATACTTCATATGGAAGAAGAGAGGATATGGAGTGACAGCTTTTCCTAATTTACCTTGTCCAACAGGCCAATGCAAATGTAAATGGTGCTCAAAATTGTGCTCCCCGTTCATCTGTTCTAAGTCTTGATAATGCTAGGAGTAATCTAACTCTAACATCATTTGTCATGATCTGTTTTGATGAAATAACTCATTAACTTGATAGGTTTTGGACCATGTGACTCAAGATATTCAAATCTAACTTAATTCTAATATATTTATGCAATCCTTATAAGATAATTTGAGTTTTCTATAAGATTTCACGGATCATGAGACATAATTTTGACGTCAAAAGATATAATTGAGCATTTGACAGCATAAGGTCGAGTAAATACCACTATCCCATATTTCTTTACCATGTGTATTGCAGGAGATCCTCACCTTCGCATAGAAAGCCAACTTGAAGCTGAAAGGAAGTGAAAATGGCATGTCAAATTCGTAATCTATTAAAAATACATATTAAGAGTGTAAATGAGTTCTTCAGCTCACCCTAAAATAGCTCATGCTGCCAAGTGGTGTCAACCACAACCTGTTGAGACCGCAACAAATTGGTATCCTATAAGTTCACAAAACCACGGATTAAAAGTACAAATTTCATCTATTACATCAACAACATGTAGAATTTTTAGTCAAATCTACCTGATAAAACTTCTTGAGCTGATTCTAAGACTCCATATGGATATGGTACTTTTGCTAAAGAAGGTTGCCTATAATTCATGGCCAAAAGCCAGCAGCAGAACACTTGGCACTGCAAGAAAGGCATCGAGCTTCGATGTCACAGAGACAGCAATTGTAGCCGTCTCACTGTTTCCAACACCTATGCTTGTTCGACATATGCGCGCTGGAGATGAGATTTATGTTCCAATTTACGGACAAATGGAAGAAGTAAAGCATTCTAATAGTAGATAAAGGACTAATAAGTCATGTCACAGCTGCACTAAATCCATAGACGATAATGAATGCTATTGCTTCTGCATTGGGAAAGAGAAGGGAAGAGCGACATACTCTTGTTTCTCGGCCATCAAGATCTGCAGATGAAACATGGAAAAGAGAGAACGCGACCAACAGCGGATGACGAATAGAGAATCGCTACGAGGAACGAAACGAAGAGAGACATGAAACGCGATTGCTGCCTCCGTCCGGACTTGATAACAGATAAAGATTTCCTCAACTATCCTACGAGATTTCCTCATGCGGTTGAGGAAATCTTTATCTGTTATCACGGACCATCCTGTTAGTGAGGAACTTCCGCCGGCTCCTTCCCCTCGTCCGCTTCTCCGCCACCACCATGCTCCTGCTTCTCTGCTTCTGCTTAGCGACCAACAACCGCCGCAGAGGTGGAGGCGGGGCGTAAGGCGGAGTTGGTGATCCGATGGAGGAAGCGGGTGATTTTGAGCGGGCATTTGGTCCTTCCTCTCTCTGGAAGACGAAGACGGGGACGAGCAGGAGAAGAAAACGACGAGCTATGGCCGCTGCTTTAGAGAGAGAGAGAGAGATCGTATCTGATAACGGTTTTGATTTTGTTTCTTGAAAGAGCAGAACCTTTTCGACCCCTGCCGGTCGCACCCGTTTCGAGTACATGTCAGTGGGGCCCATAGATATCTTACTGAAACTCCGAAGCCAAGACGAGATGGGTGAGGGTGTCGGAAATTGGTGGGAGAATTGTGTTTTTATAAATATAATTAAGGTGAATTTTTTTGAATTCCTTTCGAAAAATATCTTTTTTACTTTTTATATGATCCTCTATATTTTTTTATAATATCGTAAATATTCATCACTGGTAATCATTTAATGAGGTTTTTATTGTCCTCCTTATTGTCTCGTTCTCAAGGCCTTTGATCCCTTCCCTAGTACTATCGACACTTTCATGTTATTCACGGCCCAATTCAAATATTTGATGATTTTTCTTTTATAAATCTTTTGATATTAACTATTTCTATGTCAATTCTCAAGTGAGTTTTCTTAATTAACTTATTAGCATATTAGTTTAATGGAGGACTTAAATATAATATATATTTTTTGTTGATAAAACATTGTTTGTCTTCATCGATAACAAAGGAATCGTCCACTCGAACTCTACCTTGTGCATTATCTAATAAGTCATAATTTTTTTTATCTTAGCGAGGGTTCGAGATGAAATTTGTTTTGGATGAGCTCTATCTTAAATAGCATGGTGAGCTCTATCTTAAATAGCATGTGATAAATTATTATTTGTCTTCGTCATGGTCCAAGCATAAGGGCACGAGAAGAATTCTCTATTTTGGATGAGTTTACATGGTTTTATGCAATCTTAACCTCGATTCAATTCGAATGAACTACACCGATCCGAAGCCAAAATTTAATTGGAATCGATGTTGAACGTGCTAAATTTTTTTTAAAGTAATTAAAATATAAATATGTTTTCTGGTACAGTGGTTAGCACTTCAAACTTAAAGTCTATTAATTTGGATTTGAATCTCGATAGAGTAATTTATTTTTTAAAAATCAATCGTAATAAATGGTTTGAACTGAAACTACGATTTGGTAATACCATTGATTAAGGCTAGTTTGTTCTTTAGGGATAGTCGCATAAGGTGTGCCTGTGAGGATATAAAGAACCTCTCAGTTTATACTTACTTTTATAATTATTTTTTCTTCTTTTATCACAGTAAGTCATGTGTTGACCTATTTTCACTATCGGTCAACACATTAGAGTTTAGAATTATACTTTGGTCATCAATTTTCATAAATTCACTCTGTAACAAAATAATATTTCTATACTATATTTTTGTTATAAATTTCTTATTATATATGTTAGATCAAAATTATGGTTGTATGGCTTGGGAGTCGAGTCAGATCCTTATTCTTTTACGAGTCGACCTCGTGGAACTTTGTCTCGTCAGAAAAGTATCAAATCCTGTAAAACTAACTCTTGGGAGACACTCTTGACAAACATTCCTCCGAAAGTTAAGTCGTAGTTAGTTAGACAAATTGGATTGAAAAACTAAAATCTCTAAAATGTACCAGAGACCTCCTTTGTACAATAGTCACCTAGGATCGTTATGCATGTTTATTACACAATTGGTGTAATAATAGAGGGCACGAGATTCAACTAAAATCGTCACTATTCAGCATCAAACTCAGGATTGGATAATTGTCTCTAAGTAGCAATTGTCGGGGATGGAAATGGCCTCATCAATCAATAATTTTAAGCCCAAGTGGCATGAGACTACTAGCCCACTAGCTATCTAGATCTGATGTGTCCTTTGCATTAAGCATTGATCGTGGTGGTTGGTTGGTCGATCATATCTCTTTAGTATGTCACCCATGTCAATTCTGCTACATCATCTGCGCACCCCCCAATCCCCCCCTTCTTCTCGAGAAGTAGAGTTGGGGAGATCGAGTGCAACATCAGAGGTAGAGGGTGTGCTAGGCCAACATTGTTGGTCGTGGCAAAGACTGGCAGAGAACGACTGAGAATGCATTGACTAATATGCTTAAGCATGACGAAGACCGATAGAGAACACACCAATCAACATGCCCAGACGTGGTAGGGATCGATGGAGAATGACAGAGAATGCACCTGGTGACACAATCAAGCGTCGTAGAGACCAATGGAGAATTCACCGACTAACACGCTCAGGTAGGGTGAAGACCCATGGAGAAATGATAGAGAACATACCGATTGATATGGCCGAGCATGGCAGAGACCGATGGTGAACGATGGAGAACACTTAAGCTAACATGATCGAGCATGGTTGAGACCGATGAAGAACAATGGAGAATGTATCGATCAACACAACTGGACGTGACAGAGACCAACGAATAACACACTAACCAACATGATCAAGCATGAATGTATGTCGTAGACATCTCTTCAATGTGATTTGACAAGTAGGTATGTGTCATACCCACTTGTTGACAAATCGACGTGGTGCATTCACTTCGCACCCTGATAAAGATTGTGGTAGATTTGACATATTCTTTGTGATGATCATGGCAATGCATTTATCGCTTGTTGACAAATTGTACTCATTCTGTGGATCATGTCATATGTCCTAAAATATTCATGATGATATCATGTGTCATACTACCTTTGTTGTGTCTCAAGAGTGAAATAAAAGAACGAGCAACAGAATCAACTCGAATACCCTCGAACAATGAACATATCACTTCTGTCATATCTCATTAATATGCCGATCAAACGAGGCTAACACATCGACTCGTGAAGTCACTGTGTCGATCACGTAAATTCTATCATATTAAGAAATAATTTTTCATCTATTATATAGATGAAAAATTATGTATTATATATACATCAATTCATCAATTTGAGAGTTTTTCTATTTTGGACTTATCTCGTAAGGTACCATTGTTTTTATTTTTTTTTTAATGATACTCTTATTTTCGTAAATCTCATAATATCCCTCATCGTCACCCCGCTTTTGCCCTGTCACTTCCGCTACTCGCCTTTCTCTCTCCATCACTTTTGTCCCTCGCCCCTTACTCTCCACTATTTTTGCTCGCTCGTGTTCGCCCGCCATTTCTACCCCTCTTAGCTGCTCGATCGAGGTGTAGAGCAGTTTGAGTAGGATGTGATACATTGGGCCATGCAAGGGAGGAAGGAGGGAGGGGAAGCCTCGCATGACGAAAGCGGCGCGGAGGCGACGAGCGTTGGACGAGGAGGAGTGATATTTGTGCAACTATAGAAAATAAAAACCCAAGCTATAAAGAATTAAAGTACGTGCACCAGAAAAAGCCTAATTTATTCAACGGCGAAGGTGGTAGGAATCTCTCTCGCCTCCACTGCAGGAGATGCTTCCGGTGACGAGCACGTCGTCACGGGTCCCCTCTGCCGCTCAAGCCGAGTAAATCTCGTCCTTTTCCCGTTCATTTGGGTTGAGTCCACCCTCTCTCTCTCTCTCTCATCATCGTCCTCTCCGGTGTTCCCTCGGATCACGTGTCATGCAGCTGTCAGCCGGCTGTCGCTAGCGTTATTAAAAAGCGGGGCGGTACAAAAGAGAAAAGAACAAGTCACAGAAACAGAGGACGCGACGGTGGAGTCTGCTCTGCTCCACCGGGATCGTCCAGTGTTGGCGGTCTTTACTCTCCATCTTCCCCCTCCTATGGTGGCTTAACTGCAGAGATTCCGCAGAAAGAGACAAAGGGTAAATCGTGGTTAAACTGTGAAGAAAACCTTTAAAGATCGAGCTATGTGGAGACTCTTGCGTAGAAAATTTCACGAGTAACAACAGAGCAATTATATGTGTACGATGCGAAGAGGGACGAAAGAGACGAGGCGGGCCGTGTGCTAAGCGTGGAATGGCGACGGGTGGAGTCGAATGGTACAGTGCCGTGCCGTCGAGTCGTCCCTGTCATGTCTCACCCACCCACCGGAGCCTTGTTTATCACCGAGTTATGTAGCGTGGACGACGGGGTTGGTTGCAGACTCTGCTTTTAGTTTGATTCAAGAGAAGTTCTGAGTTGGTGGATCTGCTTTGGTTCTTCTGGTAGAACAAGAGTCGAGTATCGATGCTCTCAGCATTAGCACAGCAATGCGACAGTGTTCTGTGTGCATGAGCACAGCTGCCATGTCTTCTGCTGCAGAAGACACAGCTGCAACACAAAGACAACAGAATCCTTGACTCTCTCTCTCTCTCATCCCCTTCCCTTTTCTCCCTTTCGTCTCTTCCCTCTGCGTCTATTCTCGTTCCTCCTTGCACGCTCACACTCCAGACCAATTATGGAACCCCGACGCCTGTCGAGTAAGCCGCAGAGCAAGAGCAGAAAGAAGGTGCGGAACGAGATGGCGGGGGCTGCCGTGCACGACGACGGGGGCGAGGAAGACGAGGAGGTGGCTCCCGGGGGAGAGGCGGCGGAGAAGGACAAGAAGCGGAGGCCCTCCTCGTCCGTGGCGACGAAGAAGGGATCGGGTAGCGGCAGCGGCGGAGGCGTGTCGCCGCCGTGCTGCCAGGCCGAGAAGTGCGCCGCGGACCTGGCGGAGGCGAAGCTGTACCACCGGCGGCATAGAGTCTGCGAGGTGCACTCCAAGGCCGCCGTCGTCATCGTCGCGGGTCTGCGGCAGAGGTTCTGTCAGCAATGTAGCAGGTCCTCCCCTGTTCCTTCCTCCTCTGCTTTGCGTTCCAAGTATGGTTACACGTCCCTGACTCTACGAATGCAGATTCCATGAGGTATCGGAGTTCGACGACTCCAAAAGGAGCTGTCGCAGGCGTTTGGCTGGCCACAACGAGCGCCGGAGAAAGAGTTCTTCCGACAGCCAGGGAGACGGCTTGAGCCGCTTCAGGCAGCCAGACGAAGATGGGAGGATGCAGATGAGTGACACGGGTAATTCCACGCACAAGCATTTCCAGATCAAATGAGATGTCGTGCTTCCCATGAAAGCATGCTCTCTCTCTTCTGTCATGCTATATGGGTCAGACGTGGCCTATCGCGCACTTTCTATGTGGCATGGAAATCTACTAACTCTGCAGCTATCATCTGCTTGTTGTGATATCATTATGGATTAACTTTGTTGAAGTGTGTTTATTTTCACTTCTCATTTGTATTTTAATCCTTGAAGAGTTCATCTTAATCTTGGAGAAGTGCATCTACTTGTGCTTAACATCTTGTCAGTGTATTATGATGCTTAGCTTAAAATTATTTATGGTGACTATGCATTGAACTGTAGAATACCTGAAAACCAGATACATAAATCCCAGTTATTTTATGTTTTGTGCTTGAATGGAGATGTAAATGAACAGGGTGGGGAAACAACATCACACCCAAATCAATCAATAGTTGCTGTGGTAAAAATGGAAGGGTTTTCACAGATGAGAATCTAATTCAGAAATGACTGATGAATAATTGGTGGTCATGATGAACTGCATAATTTGAGTAATAGAAAATATATGAAATCATTAACACACATTTCTTATGACTTTTTATTTTGATTGGTTTCCATCCTATTTCCTGGAATATATTTTCCTATGAATCATATAAGAAACTGGAATATTAAATCGATGCCTTCAACAGTATGTCATCGAAAAGGGAATTAGTAACAGAAACACTCAAAAAAATAAATAAATCTAAAGTGGTTATGTTTTGGAGATATAAAGAAGCAAAAGCTTAAGGTTGAATTAGAGAAGAGCAAATGATGACTGATAAAAGAGTTACAAGCAGGAATTAATCTTGTCTTGGGTGTGTTTTCGACACAAACAAAGAACACAAGAAATAGTGTGAAACACAATTAACAACATTTAAAAAAAAAAAAGAGCTGCTGCCAGAATCCGAAAAAAAAAAGAAATTGGTAGACAAATCAATATTTACAGTCAAAATTAATTATACATTTTAATGATGAGAAGGGAAAAATGCAAACCCTGTTATCAGCATTTCTGCAGCACCCTTCATGAGTTGAGTTCCTGTGAAACATGGCTCTGCCATCTGCACCAAATAATCCAGGATTTGGATCTGATTATATTTAAATTGACAACACAAGACCTGAAGAATCACAAACCTCGAAAGAAGAAATCTTGCAAGTGGGCTTAATCCGGGGGTCTCAGGCGTTGGTGCATGTGGTTGCTTTTTCCCGTCAGCTGATTCCTGGGATGCCTCAGTTTTCTCTGAGAAAATGCTGACAGCCAAGTCATGAACTCTTTTCAACGGAAGCTCCTTTGAACTGTACAACAAAGTTGAACGTTCATTTTTCGGCATAGAATGTACAACTGGGAAAATTGCATAATGCAGGCAGAAGATCAAAGGAAGGGACCTCTGCAGTTGCCGAAGAAGCTTAACAATAAGAGCTTCACAAGTGCCAGGCACCTGGTGCTCCAAATCCATCAATGATTCCATCACTGCTGTAACTGCTGCTCCTTCAGACATGTCGCCAGTGGCCTACCAGAAATAAAAGAATAAGAATCTACAGGGGTTGGTCATGTTTGGAGTGAAGAACAAAATATGCACCATCAGCTCTATCACCAAATAATAGATTTGGAACTTGCAAAATAATAATAATAGTAGTAGCAGTAGTAGTAGTAGTAGATTTGGAAAGAATCTCGATACAAATAAAAGAAATTGCTAGGCGAAGAGACAACTTTCACTGGAAAACATCCTTGGTAGTACCAACAGAACTGTTGAGTGATTTTAAGTTGGTGTGTCAATTTGACAAGTAGATTGTACAAAGTGGCTCAAAACATGAGAGAGAATTCAACTCATCAGTGTCACCGACAGTACATGAGCTCTTACACACATGGATCATATATCCTGTCATGTTTAGACACGCTATTATAGATTGGATTTGAATGTCCATGCACTCAACTGCATCAAATTTTCTCTAAATTTTCCTTCATTATGTGCTAGAGTGAACATACTTCCCTTTATGCATGAAAATATTTTCAGCAACCACTGCAGTTAAATGTACAGATAATCAATTTTACAGATCGTATACATGAAAAAGATAAAAAAGCTTATGATCCCTTAGACCTAATTCAATATAGTCAAGGGCATGGAAGAAGTTACTACCCTAACGAATATTGCATTAATTCAGGCCTTGATTCAATTGACTGCATATACAACTATGCCTCATTTATGACAATCAAAAAGAGCAAATTATCATAATTTTGATTGATGAAAGCTTAACAAACATTGTGGAAACAAACATTTGAAATCAAAGATGTTAAGACCAAAATCTGAATATATGAATGCCATCTTTACCAACTAATATTAGGAAAGGAATAGGAGTGCAGTTAAAATGGATGGACAAGTTCCCAAAAAAAAGTTCTAAGAATCTTGGATCTATTATCAATGTAGTTAAAATGAAGAGATGTATTAGTTCTTTGTGATATCATGTTTTCATTTAAATTAAAATGAAATATTTAATTGACAGTTATAAGGTCAACTACACCATGGATCATAGCATTACATAATAATAAAAAAAACATGTACAGAAAATTGGTGTAGCCAAGATAAGAATATTGGGATGAATGTGTGAAGTTATTGGAATAGAAAGAATAACAAATGTTTTCAATAGCGAACAACAAAGCGTAGACCTCATAAAGATAACATATTTAAAGGAGATCTTAGATGCCTTGATCAAATGATGAGTATCAGGATTAGTACTGTGAGCAGAGGTAGAAGATCTAAAATAAATAAATAAAAACAATAAAAAGAGATTTGACTGTGCTTTGTTTTGATGATGCAGCCTACATATAATGCTCGATAGTTTTAGTTTATTTTCATCTGTATATTGTATTATAAAAATGAACTAACATGAAAAAAAATCTACTACATGATTCAGTTGAGTGCTAATAGAAACAGACAAAGAGTCCATCTTAATTCAGGATTAAGGATTCACACAAGGATTTGAAGATACTTTACAAATCTTAAGCACAAAACCAATTAGGAACAAATATGTGTAGCATTATGAAATTCAATTCCAGCATGAACTGTTCTGTGTTGGTTATCAGATATGTCATGTGATGTGCCTGCCACTGCTGCAATATTCTACTGGGCATGACACAAGCAACTCTGTGATCACTAAGGAATTTTTTATGACAGGCACTTCTAGGGCACTCACAGTTTCTCAGAGTGGCTACAGTCACCAACATGCATGAGCAGTTGTTCCCATTTCAGAAAGTAATATTCATAGTTATTTTATCAACATAGAGAATTTAAATTTCTCCATCAACGTAGAAAAATGAATTTAAAGGGTAAAATCATTGACAATCCATCAGCTATCATAAGTATCACATGCCAAAATAGTGCCATCTTAAATGTAGTATGCAAAAGGTAATCAGTTAGAGAGATCTATCCTTTGACAAAATAAGATAGCATATATTGTCCTGCTTTTCAAAACATATCAAGGCATATAACTCAAAATTCACAAGGATGTATACTTGTCATGAACTGGAAAGGAAGACAACTAGTAAGATCACCAGAATAAAAGATAGCTAAAATATTCTAAAAGTTGAGTTATCCAATTCACCAACACAAGATTACCACAAATCTAATACAGAGAATCTGTGTGGTTCTGAAAAGATTGTGAGTTCTTTTTGCCAATATGACTAGTTGCAGCACTTATCTTCATTATGATTATCAAGGTTTTATACAATCATGATCAAAGTATCACAATGAACAACAGATAAATAGCCACAAAAGCAATAGGTGTTGTGAAATAATTAGAAGACATAAATCTAGATGAATACTTCTAGCCCATAAGCACTACCTCCTTTAGTGAAGGAATTATCAATGATGACAATACAGGAGAAGCTGCTGCTGCAGCAGCTCTGGATTGAGTTAGCTCATCACTTAACTGATTTGACTTGTTCAGCATTTTCTGAAAGCCAACATTCTCACTAGGATTTCCAAGGAAAAAGAAAAATCAACATCATTCTTAGAAGAGAAAACCAGATGAAGAGAACATCCCCAAGCATCGAAAGCCAGAAAGTATACCAACCTAGAAGAGACTGAGGTAGTTGTCCGTTCAGTCATTTTGTTTTCAAGATAATCTTTACTTTGTTTGCTCACTGGTGGTCTTTCACGAGCATTTCCCTTTCTCAGTCCCCCTTGTAATGCAGCTTTTGCCTGCAGTGTCCAATCGTTTGCATGAAGTAAAGGATTAGCAACAAAATAATTCATCAAATGTCGATACGCATGTGTTCTTTCGATATAAGGAACCTGTTCAAGGTTTGTAGCACTATCTTCAGTGGATAAGCTGGATGCCTTCTCCAGCATTCCCAACCTAGATTTTGAAGCACGGGGAGTATCAGATTCGTCATTTTTGCCATGGAGGACTACTGTACCACTGATAGACACATCTTCAGATGAAGAGTTCTTGCTGAGAGGCTGAAATGTAGGAGATTGCAATAACATAAGATCTGAGTTACTGACACCAGAAAAATATCCTGTACTCATCCCAAAAACTAATACTCATTTTACCTTAACATTTTGATTGAATGCTGCATGCTTCAAAATTTCTCTTGGAGAGTGTAAGACAACAGTACCTGATCCACTTGACGAAAGATAATCCTGAAAATTAAGTTGTATTTTTAGACTCTTAGAGCCATACTGATATTGACAGAAGACGACCAAAATTAATCTATATCTTTGGATTCAAAATATCTTATGGGCTTTATGGATCACAATTAGGTCTGTGGAGTGTGTAGAAAAGATAGGAAAGAAATGTTAAGATGAGGATAATCATTTAAGATGCTATCGACATGTGATCAACAGACTTCTACAAATGCAATAGTTAGAATTTAGAAGAGATGACATGATTACAATTAGTCGTATGAGGTAGAGGAAGATCTAAAAAGACTTTAAGAAAAATTCTAAATAAAGATTTAAATATTCTTAACATAAAGATATGACTTTTCAAATCCCAATGGTGACAAAAGATCCATGTAGCAAATCCAAATAGTTGGGACTTTATAGCCTTGTTATTATACCTTATGAATCACAAAATTAAAGGATGAAAACCTACATCTTCCAGAGGACTTTGCAGTGCTTTATCATCTTCTCCACTTTCTGCTTCCTTCTTAACTGAAATTTTCGATGTTGATCCATCAAATGTACTTTCCAATGCAGATGTCCACTGACTTTCTCTGTCTGCCACCTTGTTTGTTGGGTTAGAACTATATAGAACATCAGAATTTCTCTCTCTTGCCAAATCACCTTGAGGCAATCTTACAGCACTACGAATAGTCCCTGTACTTTGTGACCCATCCATGTTTGGTCCTGGTGCACGCACAGTGCCAGTGCTCTGGGATACTTGGTTACTTGGTTTCACAGCACTACGGACAGTCCCAGTACCCTGTAATCCACCCATGCCACTCTCCCAGCTAGGATTACTCTGGCCCTTGCTTTGACTGTGGTGAAATCGAAGTAAGTCAAAGATGAAGTTCAGAGGATATGCAAGTTACATATAGTTGACAAAAACATACCTGGAATAAGAAACTTGGTTTCCATCCTTCATCACCTTGGTGGTTCTTGTTGCATCGTCATAGGTATTTTGGAGATGCTGCTGGGTTTCCATGCCTTCTTTAGCAATAAACTTTGGCTTCTCTCTGCCATGTGAATGCAAACTATGAATTGTGATAAATGCATAAAACATTTAAAGTCCAAGTATATTCAAACAAGCCAACATAGTTTGTTAGAATTTTAAAAGAAGAAAGTAATTGCAATTGTAGCAAAATACAAATTGCATTAATGAAAAGACCTTATTCTCTCCAAAAGCCTTGGACTTCTCCTGGCATTTCTGATAAAACGATGTCTAAGGAGCTCCTTCGCACTAGGTCTCTGAAGTCCAGATGTTAAAAACATTAAATTTATATGATGACTTAACATGTGTATAATATCTAGCTTCATAGAGAAGAATGAGTTACTTGCTGAGTCAAATTTATCCAATTATTAAGGGTTACAGCAAGAAGGGAAATCACAATTCCCAGACAGGTGACAAGAGAGAAAAAACAGTAAAAACACCATTATGTTGGACCATTGACAAGACAATTTACTCCACAAGACAGGAGATAAAAGATCAATTAGAGTTAAAATACATGGAAATAACAGGATCAAAACAGGATTTGATTCATATTTTTTAAACAGCATTACCATTGACATTAAAACAATAATATATGAACACCACATATGCACCAGGCAAACATTAGAAAGTCAAACACAACAATCATTTTTACTACCTTATCTAATTAGAATTGAGAAGAAGATATCACATCAAGGAAAAAAAGCTATAGGAACAAAATGTGGAGTCATGCTGCTTGAAACTGATCAGATGCTAACACCATTTCAAGTCTGTACCAGACCAGGACTGACATATCAAATTGACATCCAAGGAACATAGTTAAGGACCTTCTTACTAGGTACCGGACTAGTACATGGAATAGTGGCTATTATCTTCTTGTCATCGTTAAGGGCTGCATGCTACTTCACATTGAAATTTCGTGCTATTTACATGACAAGGGGCTAGTTTTAATCAGATGGTATGAGATACATATAGGAAGTATAGTAATCAAACAGGTGG
Source organism: Musa acuminata AAA Group (assembly GCF_036884655.1). Lineage (NCBI taxonomy): Eukaryota > Viridiplantae > Streptophyta > Magnoliopsida > Zingiberales > Musaceae > Musa > Musa acuminata. The sequence continues at coordinate 38,737,205 of NC_088330.1, forward strand.
AGATTGTCAGAAATGCACTTGGAATATCTGAATAGCACAAGTAAAAGCTAAAAAAAGTAGTGCTTCTTCATACAGTCAGCATAACTCTGTCTGGATCCCTTAATTGCAACTCTAAGGAGAATAAAGAAACAACTGAAAAGAAAAGAAAATTAAGTATCTATATTGCCATTCTACTTATTTTTCTTTTACCAAGGAATTACTTATTGTGTCTTTATTTTAAGTAAAAACCAAAAAGGGAAAAGAAAAACTATTTTGAAGAGTGTTTACCTCAGCAGGACTTTTTCTTAAACACAAAGATACAAATTCTTTCATAGGTCGAGAGAAATGCTCATCGAGCTGCATCAAATATAATAATAGTTACTATTTTTTAATCACAAATAAGCTTCATTTACCATTTAGAAAAAATATCCCTACATTCCATACTAAAAAAAATAAGTTGGGTTTGAATACAGACTTTTTCAAAAGAAAAGACAAAGCCAAACCTGAGGAGGATTTTCTCGCGGAATCATAAAAAGAACCCTCATTGGATGGATATCGGCCAAAGGTGGTTCACCTTTTGCCATTTCTATAGCAGTAATACCTAAAGACCAAATATCTGCCTGCATCAGCAATAAGATTTATCCAAGTAAAGTCATTAGAATGTAAACATTAGTACAACAGTTTGTAGTAAAATTTCTGCATAATACCTTTTCATTATATCCTTCAGAATTCTGAATGACCTCAGGGGCCATCCAAAATGGAGTTCCAACAAATGTCTGAAACAGTCCAAACTTGTCAGTAAATCAAATCTCATCTAATTTCTGAAGTAAGCTAAACAGGCTTGAAGATTAATAAGACCAAGTGCAATAAAGCATCAGAAACAATGCAAATGCTTCAAAAAGGAAAAAATCAAGTAGCAAGTGAACAGAATGAAATTCTACATAATGTACCTACCAATTACAAGGTGAGCCTTGCGGAATGGTAACATTTCCAATGTAGCACGGTTCACATAGTGATACAACCTTTCTGGTTATTGGAACTAAGGCTGTTGCGCATCTGATCCTCCAAACTTCACAGGCAGGAGCCTTGTGCACTTGACTTTAGAAATAATTTGTGGCCTTTACAGTTTATGACATATATTTAGGCAACATTGTGTAAATTGCATGTTCTTAAAGTTCATAAATTCAATGTTATACTCACTTACAAAGTGTGTAGTCTTTCAAAACAACTATACAAACCTTATGTGCAATTGTCAGGCAAGCCCTGGCAAAATATGTGACTACTACTGCTCAATACTACCACCCCATGCAGGTCATCACATACTACCCTCACAGGGTACCTGCATGAGCATGGTACCGGTATGTGCATGTGCCTACCTAATTACTTCTAGGTAGTTATAGACCATGCCAACTGGCATGACTACTGTGCCTGGGTGGGCTGGATGGCATCTACCATGGCAACACGATGCAGGTACAATGGTGTGCAAAAAATGACAATCCTTGATTTAAGTAAGAAAAATGATTTTTTTTATAAGACTATAACCACTAATCAATTATGATTAGTGCAATACTGCTTAAGTGCTTGACAAGAAGAGATCTACCATGCCAAACCAGAAAGATCAGCAGAAATTGATCTTGACTTGAATTTAGCAAATGATTGTTGTTTGCACTTGTTAAATTTGCAAGATGTCCAACTCTCCCTATCAGCATTTTTATGCATCATACATCCTAAGCACTGAAACACTCCATGTTGAAAATTACTTAACATATGGCACTCCCATCTTAAACTTTCATGACGAAACCCCACTACATTTTTTTTTTTTTTTGGCCAAAGGGAAACATCAGATTAACATAACTGAAATTTTCAATTACTGAAGCAAGCCAAAAGAATATATAAAGTGGTTACTAGTTAGCATCAGACCACTTAACATGCTAAACTATGAAACTTGAATACACTCTTGGATCTGGGATACAAACAGTATTTACCACGGTTTGCTTTATCGGTCCATACCGGTGTACTGATCAAGTATCGGTATAATAGATGCTAAGCTGTACCAAGCTGTAATGAGTGTACTGACATATGGTACATGAGGGTATACTAATGTAACTCTCATACCCCCCGTCGGACAGGTACATACCGCCCGTACCGAGCGGTATGCCATGGTACAGCAAACCTTAGTATTTACTAATTTTAAAAGCACCTAGTGCAAGATAATTTCATGAAGTATAAGTAAAACCCTAGCTATAAAGGCTTCAATAATTGTTAAGGAAATACCTTCCTTCTTGACATTGTTTTTGTCAATTGTGCAGACACACCAAAATCTGCAACCTACAATATAAACACATATTACATACAATGGCATCAAATGTCAATTATATTCCTCCAATCTTTATGTGTCAACAATAGAGAAAGTATCTGCTAACCTTAACATCTCCTTTTTCAGTTAGCAAAATGTTGGCAGCTGAAAAATATTAAATTAGATTAAGTTGTATGTTCAATGTATCTTAGAAGCAAATAAAACATGCTGAAGGGGCAAAAAATAACCATAGTATGAAACCTAAGCAATATTTCAAAGTCGCACAAACAAGACATCAGTACATATACATAAGCAATGGAAGCAGGTCATAATCAGGAAAAAAGAATGACCTTTTATATCCCGGTGAATCTTTCCTTCATTGTGAAGGTACTCAATTGCATGCAGCAAGTCACGAAGAATGCATGAAATAGACATTTCATCCAAAGGAGGACCAGTTTGAAGCTACAAAAACAAAAGTAATCAGGACTAAGTATCTAAGAAATGTTATGAAAAAATCTTAACTTTGTCAGGATTTTCCCTAATTTTCACCCATGCATAAAATTTAGAGATAGACGATCACTCTCAGATGCAGAAAACAGATATGGTTTTGTGGAAATTCATAAAAACTAATTGTCTAACTCAACACAATAGCATGGTACAAGAAACACAGTGGATAAGAATTTTAAATGAACTAAGGCATATAGTTAACAGAATTACAAGCAAAGTAAAGGTTCTCAGCAACTTCAGATATGGCGGAAACAACTATGGGAAAGTAGTTCTTGTTAGCACAATTTTCTCCTTGTCATTAAAGCTGCATAGGAAGAACCAGTAAGGTAAATGGAAAGTTGGACATATATAACTGTGAAGAACCAGTTGGAACTGTTCTGTTGAGGTTAGATATACAAAACATATGGTATCTTTAAAGAATGAAAATTCATAATTTTGAAAACATCAAAGGCAGATAATTAGAATGCTATGACAATGTTTCAACTTCCTTTGCTAAAATCTGTCAAATCTCAAAGAAACTACTCAGCCATCCATCACCACTTAGCTCCTTTAACCTGCATCCAGTGCCTCTATAGCAGCGAGCCTAGAATATTTGGAAGTAGAATATAACAAATACTAATATCAAATCAGTGTTTTTAAAGGCGATAGGTGGCAAAAGGCACCAAAGGCCCAAAACGCCTTAGGCGCTAGGTGATCACCTAGGCACCCACTCGGACAAAGCGAGGCTCTCTAGAATATTAAAATATTTAAATATATAATATAATTTTAAAATATAAAATAAATAGAATATAAAATATAAAATATGGTAAAAATAGTTTTAATCATCAATTCAAAGGATTAACAATCCCCTATTAACAATAATTATAATAGTGCACAGTAAGAGAGAGAGAGTGGGGGGGAGGGGAAGAGGAGTCACAAATGGTGAAAGGTGGGAAAGGAAAGGGCGATCGCGATGGAGGAACCTTCGAACGATGGCAACGATGGCGGAGGAACCTGCAGACGGCGACAGTAGAAACGGAGAAAGTTGCAGACCTATCCCTTGATGGCGAAGGGAGCTACACACGAAAATTAGGCGATAGAGGGAGTTGCGCATGAAAAAAGCAGTGGTGAAGGGAGAGCAGCCATTGACAGCGGCTACCTTTGGTGGGACCAGAGGTGAGTTGGGGCAGCGAAGTAGGGTATGGGGGTCTCGCGCGAGGGCGAGGTGGTTTTACTATAATGTTTAGTTGGTTCAATCGAACCAACTAGGTATTGTTCAATCACACTAGAGTTGACCATCTGATTTGAATGCACACCTTCAACTGGGCGCTCGCCCAAGGCACCCGGCGCCTAAGTTCAAGCGAGCGCCTAGGCAATGCTTTACTGAAGCATGTCATCCAGCTTCTGGGGAAGGCGCTTGAGCCTCACCTCACCTCACCTCGCTCGAGCACCTTTTTAAATCACTGCATCAAATGAGCCACCAATACTGTCAATCTCCATAGAACAGAGCTATTGCAGCTCTTTGCCACCTCTGTTTCACCAGGCTCCTCCTAGTGTTATTAATTCTTGTGTTCCCCTGTCTTTGTGACAGTAACACCATTTAATTTGCACAAGAATAGTGAAATGTATTCCCTATTGGCCTAAGCACAATCAAGTTGTTTATGTGTCAGTTGCAGCAAGTGGATTTATCTAGTCCACCTATACAACATTTGAAATGGGACTAAGAAATATAGATTCCAGATGGGCCCAGATGCTGCAAATGAGTCGAATCAGAGCAACTGGACCAATATAACAGCCAGCCAGCTCCCAATTGCGGTCAATATAAAGGCCACTTTTCTGTTACCAACTTGGTGATATGCAAGAACTGCAATTGGTGCATTGGTCTGGAAGAATGTTGTAACATGCAAGTGGTTACCATGAAAGTAATGGAGAAAATGTATTTCAATTATTTGTTTATAGAACTACCAACCAGAAATTTTAAGTAAAAGTAATCTCTGAACTGCCTATGGAAAATCAAACGATAAAATTTGCTGCTTATAAAATATTAATTATACATGGTCCACTTTCAATGTCTATTAAAGTCAAGCCTGCTTCAAGATAGTAATGAAAATATAGACATAAGAAAGAAAAGCCATTTAGTGCTTGGAGGGTGATAGGCAGACAAATTGTAGTTATGAATGAAATTCCAAATATATAGATTGATCAAGAAAGGTAAAGCTGCCCGTGAGAAGCCTAACAGTGAAATTATCCCCCCGTCAGCAATGACATGAAAGAATTGATGCTGCAATCATTGTCTTGTAACCACATTTTATATTTACCCTCTCCATGGGTCAGGTCATGAAGGGAGACTTTGAGGTTAATCTTTCCATGCATAAGGAAGCATTCATTAGCTCGAATTTTTATCAACCAATCCCATGGAATTATTCAACTGAAATAATGTTTGCACAAGACCCGATTGTAATGTGGAGCTTCCTCAAAGACTGCAAGGAGGAGAAGCATCATCAAAAGCTGATATGACTTGGTTCTTGAATGTTTCTCAAATTTGCATATATCAAATACAGTGCTATTTGTTGTGAGCTAAAAATTCATGATAAGGGCAGACGAGACATGTTAGAACATAGATCAGAGATGCTATGCTACAAGGCAAAAGGATTAGCACTTTCTCAAAGATGAGAAAATGAACAAGCTTCACCTACGCTGTATAGACTTCAAGATATGTCAATTAGTTAAAGATCAACCAATCAAGCATCTCTAAGGAATCAATTTAATCTACCCATGCAAGAAAGATTGGTTGAGATGGAATTTTTCTCAGATGGGTTTCGCATAACATTGTAGTTGCTTCACACAACCTAAGGTAACCAAAAGATAAATTTTGATATTAAGGACCTCAATAAAAAAAACAGCCTGAAAAAAATTGGGACCAGGCTCTAGATTATTCCATGATTGAACTTGCAATTGGGAAGAAAATATCAGTATGATCATCCAAATATTAAATAGTTCAATTACAATTTATTCCAAGTTTCCAACCATTAAGGATCTTTTGTAAGGAGTTGATAGCATCCGTAAAGTGCCACACCACGAAAGACCTAATCAAAGAGGCTAATCAGTTGGATTTGGTATGTCATATATAATCTGTATCTGATTTCTCCATAAATATGTATACAAAAATGTTTTTCTCTTCTTGGCACTATCAAATCCTTCAACAATCCATGCAGCAATTTTCATAAAGTTAAAAAAGAATTGAAACCTAATGAAGGGGAATTGGCCAACTAAGATGGTGGACTCCACTAAACATGGGAGCAATAAAGGAACAGAGAAGCTCAAAATCTTTTATGAAAAGCAACATAAAAGTTTAGTAAATATTCTCTTGCAAAATATACAAATAAAATAAACCAAATATACAAAGAGACAAAACATAGTGAAGATAAGGGTGGTCAGACAACTTAAAATAGCACATTCAGGACGGTAGTCCACTTTGAGACCTATAGTGACAGGGAAAAGGAAGGCTTGTGCCAATTCATCACAATCTACAAAAAATAGTCATTAATTAGCCATTAATAGCAACTCCTCCTTAGGCATCTCACAAGAAAAAGCCATGTATTAGCATTGTAAAGATGGGGCTTCGGACTTGGCAAACATCGGGAGGCTTAGGATGGTGTGCAAGGCCAAAGTTACAGCTAACTAGGTGATGGTCTGAAATTGCACGAAGGCCGGATATCAAAAGGTTTAAGAGATGCATGGAAAATGTTAGCAAGATCTGAGGAAAGACTGAAACGCTCTACAACATTAGGTAACTCATGAAGTGTGATCAATATCAGCAAATCTGAAGAGTATCAGGAGAAGAAGAAGAAAAAAAAAAAGGTGTAGAATAGTAACGTAGCAATACAATGGGTCTGAACCTGGTCATCGTAAATTCATTGATCAACATAAGACAAAATGCACAAGATGTGATGAATTTTTCTATAATGCCATATGCAGGATCATATGAAATGATTTGATGTTAATTTTTATAAGTCACATGATACAGTTTTAATTATCATTAAGTTCTTTTTTCATTTTATAAGCAAACACATCCTAACAGGTTGCAGATCTAGAAACTATGACAAATATTATAAGCTAAGCTAAGTTAAAGTGATTGAAGTGAACTTACCAGATCAGCAACAGAACCACCAGCCATGTATTCCATAACTATCCACAATTTGGTTTGATGGAGATAGGATCCATAATAGTCAGTAATATATGGAGATCTACACTGGGACAAAACTGAAATTTCCTGGAAGGAAAAAAGGTTTTCTATTAGAAAATAATGGTGATTAACATTTGATTAATAGAAAAGCTGTCAAGATCATAACAAACCTTCTGAATATCTTCGATGTCATCTTCACTACAAAAAAAGAAGAATACATATACAAAGCATCAGAATAAGCATCAAAAAGATTTATTTATTTATTTATATAAAGATATGTATGTATGTATAACATGGTGCAACAATGATGTGTTTGCTAATTCCAGATGAGCAACTTGAGAAACACATCAATTTAACAACCAAATAGAGACAATACCTCAATCCATCCTAATTCTGTTTCAAATATTGGTCAAGCTCCAAAAGAACCATGTCATGACATAGTCATGTGAGCAATTGGCAAGGTCAGCTGGAGTACTCTTAAGTTTGAAAACATGATGTGCCATGACTTAGCCCAATGATTCAACAAGTTAAATCAACATATTAAATTTACATCAAAGACAAAGAGTGTGACAAAATAAACTTTGAACAGGGATGAAATTGATCATGATGTTAGGCAGGCCTTTGTTTTTTGCGGTTATGTTCAATAAAGATTCATAATTCATATCATTACTCGGGATGCAATTAATATAATTCAGTCTCATGGTGCTTAATTAAAGAGAGTTTCAGTTTTTAAAATTAGAGGCAAGTTCTACACAAGGAAGCAAATGGCATATGTAGAAAACCACAAGAGATATTAAGTGGTTAATTGAGTTTTACTGTATCAATAGTTCACATCATCTTTTAAAAAAGAAAACAAAAGCTAGACTCTTAAAGGAAGTGATCTCTAACTAAAATCCTAACGTACATGGCAGCTGATCAGTCGCTGACGATGTTTAGAAAGAATCAAGATCAATCCTCACTTGACCATAATATTCAAAAATTTCATGGAGATGACCAGGTCAAACCTGACAAGAACCAGGGTAAATGGAAAGCATGAACTGGAACCTAGAGTAGACCATCACCAACTTCTACATCTGTTTGACATGTCTTTGGCCAGATGCAGAAAATGCAAATAACTAGATGCAGCATATACTATGTAATTCAAATACTATACTATCACCAATAATAGATAGGTTGTTTTGTTTTTTAAGCATCAATCCTTTCAGATTGTCTGTCACCTTGTTGCCACTACTTTATTCGGTAGTATTTTTACGAGTATCATACTAGCTTTTAAGTTGTGTCATCCCTGTACGTAATGGATTCCACATCTCTGCCACTAGTTCAGCCTATAACACACAGATCTAGCCACCCACAATATTATTCTCAAGAGAAGAATTGTCTTAAATCCTCACAAAGAGATCATAACTTATTAGTGCCTGACTGATGCTGTCATTAAGATTGTAACTTATTAGTGCCTGACTGAAGCAGTCATCACCAATCCTCTCCCACAAAATCAAAACAATCTAGGGTTCTTAAAGGATCAAGGCAAATTTGGTAACTGATATCATCATTGAAAATAATTTTACACTCTTGATATGTAATATTCAGTTGTCAAAGCACAAATTACAAAATGTTCTATGCACAAATTACAAATTACAAGCAGGAGAGGCGCACAATGACAGATCATTGTGAGACTTTACACCACAATTCTATTTAAAATTTTAAGACCCCAAAAGAATTCACTCATTTTATTCTTTTTCTCACTAAAATTACCTTCTACTAATTTCTTTATCGTTAGATAAATATACACCATCAGGTTCAATTAGTAAACTTTTCAGTAATATAAAGCTGCCGTAACACATTAACAATGTTGACAATTCCAAACAATACATGAATTCGGCTAGAGTCATGTATCCATTGCCAGCCATATATATGGTGATAATGCTATAAGACTTCTAGCATACTGCTACTGCTCGTTCACATTACAGAAGTTTAAATACTATATAGGGCATTAGTAGTAGCCCTTGACTTTTTCTGGACAGAGCTTTGTGCTAATACTACATATTAAACAAAAACTAGGCTTTCAGTCCTGAAGCAAAATTTTGAGCTGCATGGTTGTGGACCATTAGAAAGAGAGAAAAGCTAATAGGAATGTGCTAACAGCCTATATCATGAAAACAACATTGTATAGTCAGCATGAAGAATCCAGCCTAAAGTTCAATGCTTTGCAATTTTGCATTAGTTGCATACAAGATGCGGACAAATACATTGTTACAATGAACACATAAATTAAGAGATTCATGAAAAACTCTAAATAAGGAACTCACGCTTCCTCCAAGTCAATGACTTTGATTGCAACCTCTTTGTTAAGGTCCTTGTCAAACCTGCAAAACTAGCAAATTGTCAGAGTTGTTTAGGCTTGATATTACTAATGCATGATCATGATGCAGATGTCAGGAAAACCAACAGGAAGTAAAGGTTTGGGACATAATCAGAGTTGTAAAAGTAGAATAATAAAACATAACAGTACAGAAGCATATAAATAACTTGATACAACAAAACAATAGTTTACTAGTATTCATTGTAATCAAAAAATTTGTAAGAGAAATAAGCCACTAGAAGGAGAAAAGGTTGGATAGAATAAGTGAAGAGGGGCATCAAGTTTTTATATGATCACTCAGTATTTCTCTGATTAAAGAAAAATTTTAGAAGATACTTGTTGTTTCAGTCATATTTTATGGATCAAAGTATAGAAGGGTTAAGAAATAACAAATACAAAAAGTTTTGTATAACTGAGATGAGAGTGTTGAGGTAAATGTGCAGAATTACTAGGAAAGGTAAAAACAATACATTTGCGAACAATTAGATGTAGCCCCAATGGAGAATAAAATGAGGATAAATTGTCTAAGATGGTATAAACATATTCAAAGGATATAGTGACAAGATTGGTATCAAGGGTACAAATAAGGTATAGGAAACCTAAGAAGATTTTTTAAAAAAACATAAAAAGAGATACGATTGGTCTTGATTTTATTAGATATGTTGTCTTGCACAAATCTCAAAGGCAAGGAAAGATCCATCTAGATGATCCTAAATAGATGCGACATCACAGCTTCTTGTTGTTGTTGACAAAGCCAATAAAAAGTCATTGAAGTCCTTCACATGAGCAATATAACAATAGACTCTAGAGTCTTTTACTAGTTATTATCAACCCTAGGTCCAGCAACCAAAAACATATAAAAGGGTGGGGGAAAGAATCAAGTGAGACCACCATACTCTCCATACATCACTGACGAACATTGATGCCTCTGGAAAAACTGATGAAGAGGCATTCAACGACTCCATTAGTCGCTGAAACACTGTATAGTTCAAGCTGCCATGTATACCAAAGTCTGAACGGATACAACCAAAGGCCACATTTTGCGTTTTCACGTGTTCACCATAACGCATCTTCTTCCGTAAATAACTCATTAGCCTTAACCAGTTAAAACACACAACACCTAGCGACCATCCAAAAAATCTCACTAAAAAGAAGTCCCTTTTCACCAAATTAACAACACCGGCACAATAATCAACATCAAGGAACCAAAAAGCTAAGGATTCCAAAACCACGAAATGGATCCGGCACTTACCCTCTGAAGACATCGCCGAAGGATCCCCTCCCGATGAGCTCCAGGGAGCTGAATCGGGCTTCAATGGCGGCCAACATGGCTGCGGGATCAGACATCTTGGGATCGAACGACCCCCGCAAATAAACTTCGCTGCTCGCTGTCAAAAAACCCAATTTTTTTACGGCACCCGAAGCCCACCTGCCCCTTTTCGCTTCAATTCGAAGCGAAGGGTGAAATCCGAGTCCTAAATGAACCCTAGAAATGGACACAACGGACGGTAGAACAACGCAATCAAAGGGAAAGAGGAGAGAGGCGCAAGAGGGATGAGAGGCTTTCTTGAGGTGGCGGAAATAGATCTACCCTCCCTCCTCTTAGGTACCTTTGCGTGACCAAAGCGTTGATGGCCGCACCAGTAATGGCATTTAACAGCGTTGGTTAGTCATGACGATCGAGCATGGGACCTCAATAAGTCGCGCTGTTTAACATCGTCAATTAGTCATGATGATGTTGCATGGTTAACATCCGCAGCCCCACCCCCTCAACGGCTATTCCCTCATTTGATGTGGTCTTCTAAATAAATAAATATATATATATATATATATATATATATATATCTTATAATTCGATATCTATTTCAATGAGAATGAAACCTATACCATCATCAGAAGAATGATTAATTGAGTTTAAACTAACCCCTTATTTGCGAAAAGAATTAGGATTTATCATAGAGACAAAAATTCTATTAATTAAAGCTGGGGATTTGGTTTGGACTTGTTGAAGGTCGTGTCACTTCAGACTCAGGCCGGCCGCTATAACTGCTTCAGTGGCAAGGCCGCACCGTCGAGCTCCTCCGGCTGGGTTTTGAGGGAGGACCTTTCGCGAAGCAGCCCACCGACCACCTGATTTATTATTGGATGAAACCCATGGGACCCAACGTAGTCCACCGATGACATCTCCAGCTGGAATTTCCTTTTGTTTCGTGGGTAGATGAGGATCAGTGGGGCCCAAAACCAGTTAGTGAAACTTTTTGACTGAAAGAAACCGTGGGGCCTTCTCCTTGTCCAATAAGAAGACAGATATCTCTGTCGAGTAGGAAAGACATGTACGAAAAATATTTTGTTAAGGGCTCTTTTGGATGCGCAATGATATGGCTTTTTGAAATTTTCGGATTCGGATCTGTTTCTGTAGATCCGTACTGGATCCGACCGAAACCAGCAACTCATTTAGCGAATGGTCACGCCTTTCCCTTGCACTCTGTCCGCTGGGGCTCCGAGTCGCTTCCAAGATGGTGAGCTTCTCTTTGATCTCGAGATCCCGATTCCATTTCCATCCGTCGTTCCCTTCGATCCATGTTTTGGCTAAAGATCTGAGCTCCATTTATTTTTCTCTTCTTTGCTTTTGTTTCTCAGAGCCGTCGATCTTGATTTTTGATGACTCAATTGCTCTCCGTGTTTCTGTTCGACTTCTTCTTCTTAATCGTTTGGCTGATCTCGGGATAGTGTTCGTATCTTTTTATCGGTGAAGTTAGGAATGGTTTTACCCTCTTATGGTGGTCTCTTTGGATCTTGTATTGTGGAAATTGTGTTTCTTGTTCCTCATGATCCAATGACTGGTGTTTAATTTGAACTTGTCTGGAGGAGGGCATAGCTATGTTTCTTTTAAGAAAAGAAGGAAATTTGGATTAGTAGTTTCTTGCATGAGAAGAAATCCAGTAATATCTTGCTTTCAGAACTGATATTGTTTATTTTAATGCTTATAATATGTCGAAGAGTTTAGCCCGACAGTGAAATTATTCATAGATGTCGATCGAAATACTCTTATCCAACAGAACTGTGACTTTTCCCCTAGTCTATGCGATTGACGCAAAGTCATTAGTATGGCTTGTTCTCAGCCTCCCTCATCATGATTTCTGATGTAAAATTTGTTTGATGCAGGAAGAGAATCTAGATGCTGCTGTAGATTCTCTATTGAATGTGGAGAAGCAAATGAGGCTTGCTGGTGATGTGGCTGGAACAAAGAAAGCTGTTATTGACATAGTGGAGCTTTGCTACAAAGCACGTGCATGGAAGACTCTGAATGATCAGATTGTTCTTCTCTCGAAGAGAAGAGGACAGCTTAAGCAGGTAAATTTCTTCTTTCTTTTTTTCGTTCCTTTTATGTTTGCTCTTGCTAATCTTCTTGTTCAATAGCTGCATGCCATGTAAACACAAAGGCATTTGTCATAGAGGAATGTTGGATCCTTGATTTTAGTGATTTAGATTTCAACTTATTTGGTATACTTATTCATAACTTTCACTACCTTTTGTTGGTTTTTCATATCTTCTCTTACCATTCTCTTGTGCAGGCTGTGACTGCTGTGGTGCAAAAAGCAATGCAGTACATTGATGATACACCTGATATTGAAACTCGCATTGAGTTAATCAAAACCCTGAACAATGTTTCTGCTGGGAAGGTGAATGACACATCATGTTGGAGCTAGAGGCGACCGTTCTTTACTTATATTAAAAACTATCTAATGGAACCTTTTGCAGATTTATGTCGAGATAGAGCGGGCACGTTTAATTAAAAAACTTGCAGAGATTAAAGAAGAACAAGGCCTTATATCTGAGGCTGCTGATTTGATGCAAGAAATTGCTGTAAGTTGTGACTTAGATTTTGTATCCCTAGGTTGCAAGAATGATATGAAGCCTTAGGTTATACTAGGAATATGTTGCTTCTGAGTAGTTATGAGTCTTAAAACTGCTGTTTTTCAATTTATCTGTTTTGTTTTACCTTTTTGTTAATGTCATTCTTTGTCGCATAATTTACAGGTGGAGACTTTTGGAGCCATGGCAAAGACTGAAAAAATCGCTTTCATTCTTGATCAAGTATGAGGCTGCGATAACCTTGCCTCCAGTTACTCATTACCAATTATTGACATAAATATTATGTATCAATGCTGACATGCACTCAAAACAAACAAATCCAGGTGCGCTTGTGCTTAGACCGTCAGGATTATGTACGGGCACAAATTTTGTCAAGAAAAATTAGTCCTCGGGTATTCAATGCAGATGCTTCAAAGGGAAAAAAGAAGCCAAAGGAAGGTGATAATGTTGTTGAAGAGGCTCCTGCAGATATACCTTCACTCTTGGAGTTGAAGCGCATTTATTATGAACTAATGATTCGGTATATTCGTTTACTTGCTAAATTCGTTGTTATACCAAAGCCATCTTGCAGTTTTTAAGAGTAAAACCAAGTTGTGCTTCAAAGCAATAATGTGACTGCAATAAAAATGCATACTTTGCAAATTCAATTTTCCTTCGTGTCTATAACCTTGAGCACTTGAAAGATGGCACACCTTTGCCCAACAGCAATGTTTCCCTATTGTCTTTGGTGTCATGGTTTCAAATCATGGACATTGTCTCTCCTCATGTATAGTTAAGCAGGAGCCTTTCATCACTCAACTGCCTTTTCTGGACCCAGTGGAATATTTTTATTCAACATGTCAGTCTTGTGATCTAAGTGCAGTGGGTATACCTAATCAGTCTATGTGAAAAATCTATTTTGATTATTTTTAATGCCCACATTTTCTTTCTGTAGTTTTGGATCGACGAATTATAACTGCAATGGACAATAATCATTCGAGGTCTGGGACTTAATTGAGGGTCATTTAGAGTTTCTTTTGTCCAAGTGGTACAGACTGGTGTATCAGAGTTTTTAATTTAGTCAACTTAGTTGTTGCCCTTATTAATGCAATGTATCTGTAATAGTTCACTCAGTGAAAATATATGTTGCCTTAGACTATCAAGGTTCTTCCCATCATCTGTAATATTCACCCTTTTGTCATTATCTTGTTCTATTTACTGGCTTTACTATCACCAGTTCTTTGCGTGTGACTTAATTTACATTTTATTACAGCTCAACTAAATTCCTTTCGTAATATACACAAGGGATAAAAACAGGAGGGTCATTTCTTGTTCTCCGAGGCCCATGACATGGGTTGTGTTCCTCTGGCTCTTGCATTATCTTGGAAATGTTGATTTTTTTAATAAAGTGTTAGTATCATTAGAGTTTATTCTCTCTCATTCCATCACAAAGTACAATAATTTAGATGTAGCACCTGCCAAAACGAGGCACTAAGTGGGATCATAGTTCTTATTAAGTCATGAAGTGGTGAAGAAATGATTAGTTTTATGTATCAAGTCTTGCTTGTGTAGAATCCATTAAAGCTCCCACTCCCTTGGCCAATGTAGTTGGGGTAGGGCATCTTTGGCATCCAACAAAAGTGGAAATCCCTCTTTTCTCTTGCAATGTCTTCTTTGAAGAGGGACAGAAGGAAAAGAGAAGGGGGTGTGGGGATTAGTTCTGCTGTAAAGTGTTCCCTTGGGAAGCAACTTACATCTTGCATCTTACTCCAATCTGATTTGGTTATTGTGTTCTGAGCATGCATATTGCTTAAGTTTTATTAGAAATGAGGTGTACTTTTCAGGAGTATTTCTGTTTAGTTCTAGTTGCAGTATCTCTCTTTGTTGGCTTGAGGAATGAATGGCTAGTAACTAGTTTTTTTTATTTCGCCTGGTGCAGCTATCATTCTCATAACAATGATTACCTGGAAATATGTCGTAGTTACAAGGCAATATACGGCATTCCTTCTGTAAAAGAGGACTCAGCACAGTGGATTCCTGTAAATGTTTGCTTTACTCATTTCTTTTCCCATGGGAATTGCACTGGAGCTATTCTGAGAAGTATTCTGTTTACAGGTGCTAAGAAAAATTTGCTGGTACTTGGTGTTGTCTCCATACGACCCTATGCAATCAAGTCTTCTTAACTCTACTTTAGAAGATAAAAATCTTTCTGAGCTTCCTAGTTTTCAGTATGAATTATGTTTTGAATGCTTGTCCACTATATGTATTATTAGCTTTTTTTATTGGATTATCTGATTACTATGGTCTCATATGCTATTTTTTGTTGTTGACTCGCATCCTAGTTTACTGTTGAAGCAGCTTGTAACCATGGAGGTGATTCATTGGGCAAGTCTTTGGGAGATGTATAAGGTCGAGTTTGAAAATGAGAAAAATCTTCTTGGAGGGTCTTTGGGTACCGAGGCTGAGGAAGATCTGAAACTTAGAATCATTGAACATGTACATTGTGCTAACTATTCATTCCCATATGTTTTGTTTCCAATATAGTTTCTGTTACTAACATTTGTTACTTTTGTCATATTTACAGAATATATTGGTAGTATCAAAGTATTATTCAAGGATAACCTTAAAGAGGCTTGCCGATCTTCTATGCCTCAGTTTACAGGTTTTGTTTCTTTTCTCTTTCTTGAATGTTATTATTTGTAGGAATGTATTCCCCAGGTTTCTTTTCTTGTTCCTTTAAGTTTATCATTGGTGATATCATTGCATAAGCATGATTAGCATAGAGGTTATTCTGCCATTTTTTTTTCCTTTTTTACTTCTGCACCTTAACTTGGGACTCCAGACTCAAATTTTCTCATCCTTCCCACACTGTCCCATTGTGGCATTAGCTTAATCATGTCACAGTGAATGGTTCCCATCAATGAACAATAAGCAAGATAGTCACTTCTATGTGATTCAGAATATTCTACTTATTCTTTATACAAGCTATTTACTAAAAGATTGGTTTCTAACATGCAAATCTTATTGGGGATGATAGTTACAGAATTTTCAATCTGATGCCTTTTATGTCAAATACATAAATGTAGCACGTCTGTCTATGTTGACAAAATTCAACTTTTCATCTTCGTAGAAACAATGACTGACTCACTCTAATTGTTGTCATGACTTTTTCTAGATACTATTCCTTGTATTGTTGGGCTGCAACTTCCTCTTAATATTCATCTGGATGTAATAAATTTTGTTTTTGTTTGTTGTAGAATTTTTTTCTCTGCCAAAGGCATGGTTTCCAGCTTTGTTGATATATATACACATATGTATTTAGAGCCGAAAGGATACAATGCATTAAATTATAAATTTACCCTTTGCCTATGGTGAATCTTGCCTATTTCGGGCTTTTGTTTGGTGAAATTTGCACCTTTGTGCCTTAAACTATGATGCCTTATGTTATTCTAAAATTTTCACATACCCTTCTTGTATTAGGAAGGTAGAAAAAAAGAAAATAAAGTGCGTAAGCACTATAATTTCTTTTGTCCACTGCTCAACTAGTTAAATTTTCATCTCCCTTACCAATAATTCTTTTTTTGCCTTTGTTTATAACTTTATTATTTCTAGTGTAAAAAGGGACACTTGGAAAAGCAATTTGGTGCCACTGTTTTGTGGATAATCTAAGTTGTTGGACACAAGTTTTGGTGTGCCCTTTGATGACAAGGGGAAGGATTAAGTCAGTAAATTATTGCCCTTAATGCTGCCCATCGTGTTTTAGTAAACGGTTTATCTTGCACTAAATTTGCTAGTGGTATAGTTTGCATGACTATTTCTTGGTAGAATTGGTGCGTGTTCTGAAGCAAACTGGCTCCCTCTCTCTTTCAGGAGGCAGAAAAGCATCTTTCAGATATGATAGTCTCAAAAGCCCTGGTAGCAAAGATCGACAGGCCTATTGGAATTGTCAGTTTTCAGACAGCCAAGGGTAGCAATGACATTCTCAACTCGTGGGCAATGAATCTAGAGAAGCTTCTCGACCTTGTCGAGAAGAGCTGCCACCAGATACACAAGGAGACCATGGTTCACAAAGCTGTTCTGAGAGCCTGAGTTTATTTCACCGTAAACCAAGGGAAACGTGTCATGCTTTTGGCAGATTTAAAATGATCATGACCCTGTTTCAGAATTCCAAAAGCTTCCCAGCTCTATCATTTCCTGCTTAGGTTGCTACAAATGACAACCAAAGGCATATTTCTTCACTGTACACTGATGGAAGTCAAATGGTACCGCCCTAGTTTGATTCAAATGTCTTTTGTTTTTGATAGTTTCGCAGTTTTAATTTAGACATGCTTTGTTGGCTGTGCTTACTGTTACTGTAAACGAGGTTGGATTGCATCATCAAATTCAATTATTTGCACAAACAAGTTGCATTTGGTTACTTGTTAATTGGTGTTGCATTGCTGCAATTGTGTTATACTTGTAGGTTTGGGCCTAATATTGTTATATTTGACTGCAAGAACTCTGGAGATGAACTTGTGATGATAATAGTAATAATAATAATTGTGGGAATGATGGTGATAATGGTGTTATAGTACTCTTAGTAATAGTGATAATAATAATAATAATAATAATAATAATAAGAGGATTTTTTCCTTGAGTATTGGCACACTGAAATTTGTTTTTCAATTATTCCTGCATTTTTCCATCACTATTCTAGAATCGTTTTAGCATCCCATATGGATTAGGAGATTTAGGCATTTGTAGCCCCATACACAAAACTAGATATAAACTCTAAGGTTCGTACTTGGCCTCTTTTACGTCTATTTACATGATGAATTGGTATTAGTTAGTAGATTGGTTTTCTAATTAAATAGCTCCCTGTACACTCCTTTGCCTCAGATCGGAGAAGCATGCATGAGTAGCAAATGATAAAGACTTCCTCGCAGTAGCATACTTACTCTGTTTTTATGGGGAGAGAAAATAAAGATAATGATATGATTTTAAATTTTATAACTTTATATGAACTTATAATTATAAGAATTAAATATTTGATTACTTATAAAAGTGATCACAACTATAGTAAAAGATTTTTTTTTCTCACCAGAAAATAGATAAAATTATTTGTAAGAATTATAAAATTATATATGATGAAAGTTTGACATATCAATATAGATTGATGATATTAGATATTTACTATAGAAAATAGAAGAAAAAAATAGTACAAAAATTTAGATTGTAAAATTCTAAAGATGATAATGTAAACACTTTTAAAAAGAAGATGAAAATTAAGGTAACTTGAAACTTAAATGAGGATAATATTAATATTATCTAACTATGATGATTAATAAGATTAAGAGCTTTAAAAGAAAATTCTCGATGAAATTAAAGATAAAGGTGCAATCTTAATAGGGAGTCGGTGGTACGAGGGAGTTCAAAAAATATTTTTTACTAAAATATCATATTTTAAATATTGATAAAATTATAAAATATATAAAATTTTAAAAAAGATGCTAAAAAATAATTAGTATAGTAAGTTATAAAACTTATAATAATTTTATAATAAAATTATATGGTAAAGATAGTGAAAAAGATATATATAGAATCCCTGAAACCAAAGGAACGAAGTGTAAGGATTTAAATAATATTAGATGTATTAAGGACAAAGATCTAAAAATACTTATTACTGATAACGAGATTAAGCAAAGATAAAAAATTTATTTTTATAAATTATTTAATAAATATTCCACACATGACTTAGATTTAACGATAAATAATAGTGATAGATTTAATAATATTCATAAAATTAGAGCTAATAAAATAAAAGATATATTAAATAATATAAAAAAAAATAAGAGTGTGGGGCTCGATGGTATCTCTTATCAAGGTTTGAAAATGTTTAAGGGATAAGAGAGTTACTTGGTTAACTAAATTATTTAATAAAATTATTAGATTCAAAAGTATACTTGTTGAATAGTGAAAGAGTTTTTTTAGTATCAATTTATAAAAATAAGGGTAACATACAATATTATTCAAATTATAAAGAAATTAAAATCATAAGTCATACTATTAAACTTCGAGAAAGAGTCATATAAGACTTAAAATAAATATTTCTAAAACTTAATTTGATTTTATACCTAAAAATTAACCATAGAAGTTATTTATGTATTAAGATAATTAATAAAAAGGTATAGGGAGAAAAAAGGGATTTGAATATGATTATTATTGACTTAGAGAAAACTCTTAAAGATTTATTATGATGGGTTAAAAAAAAAAGATATATCCACTAATTATATTGATATTATTAAAGATATGCATGATAACATAACTACTAGTGAATAGAGAATGTGTTTAATAAATTTTCTATTAGCATACATCAAGTATCCATATTAAGTTCTTATCTTTTCGTATTGATAATAAATAATCTTATTAGTTACTTATACGATGGACTTTCCTAATATATGTTATTTGCTGATGATATTATCTTAATGAATAAAAACTTAAATGAAACAATAAAAATTGATATCGTGCACTTATTTTGCATGAAGAAGTGTTAATGTTCGTGCAAACTAAAACTCGGCTTTGCCAACAAGAACCTTTTATGGTCATCTTATGCAAATGAGCATCTCAATCTTATCACCACAAATCTATTGAGGGATCCACATCTGATGAACCAAATATGAACTCATACATTGATCATGATCAATGAGAGATGACATATCTGTCGAGGAACAAGAGGTGTCATTCATTGACTAGGAAAAAAAGGTCTCCGTTAAAGAGGTGGCAAAATAATTGTAATTGTGACCTAACCCGAGTGGAAGCTGGTGGCAAAAGATTTCGAGATTAAAGATATGCATTGCCGTCAACAACAATCATCCAGGATGGGGACTTAGGAACACACAATAGGAAGAACCATGATTAGGTTAAGCTGCTGGTTTGTCTTGCTTTGCTAACTCAGAAGCTTTGATCTTATATAGAACATTCCACCCAAATACTTGTGTTCCCTCAATGTTCAGCTCACCATTTTGTGTGCTTATTATTAATCTGGGCCACAGCACCTGTACTCAGATCAACTAAACTCTTACCATCCATTAGTGTGAGTAGAGTAATTCCTTCCTACTATTCTGACAAGGTTCCTCTTTGCAGCCACAACTAAAACAAGCCCAGCCTGTGATGTCACAGAATTGGAACTATTCCTCAGTCATACTCATGAATGAAGATGCTTGCTACTTATGATAAATGGTTGCCAAAACTGTGATAGGTAACAAGAGAGATGTCAACACAAGATGGTAATTACAGTGCATTGGATTTAAGAACAAATCACCCATGCATTACTTATTCAGTGGGTGGGAGTTCCTACTGGTTATAGTGCACAATGGGAGAAGAAAAAGAAAAGGAACATAGAGATACTACTTACCCTCCAACATGACAACTGGGTAGACGTTCATACATAGCATGCAGTCTAATGCATTTAATTACAAGCCTTCAAGATAAGTTCTCTATGGACTCATACAGCAGACTAAAGTGAGTGACCTTTAGAAGCTGATGGTCATCAATATGTAGGTCTTCAACAGATTCCTGGCATGTTGTTCCATGGCCATGAACTGATATTCCAGTCGTGGTCTGAGGATGCGATGGAGACGGGAGAAGCCAACTGATGTATGTCGAGCCCTGTTTCGTTGCCCACCATGGCCGGTGACTCTGTGCTGTCGGTATTGCACCATTCAGGGATCATCGACACTGGTGGTGCCGGGATGTCGAGGAGTGCAGATATATCGTCTTGCTCGGTGTTGGCATCGCACCGTGGTTCACTCTTATTCTTGGATCCTGCTAGAAGGGCTAGCCATTGGTAATGCAGCACAAATAGTATAAGTTAGAACACAAAATGCAATCAGAACTTTACAATCAAAGCTTTTTCAGATGAAGAATAGAAATTATAGAAGAAAAAGGAAAGACTCGTGAGAACAGACATCTCATTTATATAGAGGAGAATGTAGTCTAGCCATGTAAAATTTGAATTCCTTTTGAGATTCTAATAGCAGTGGCCAAAATGGATGTTCATGAGTTAGTGAAATCAACACAAAAGCATGAGGAAAGCTTCAGTCAGATACACAGAAAGAACTGAAGAATTAGAAACAAGGGATGCGGAGAGAGAAAATTGAGAAGGAAAAGCTTGATGAAGAGAACAAAAAACAGTCAGCCCACTACAATGCCATCCGTGTCTGCCCAAAAGAGAATCTTTCTAAAAGAGATTTGACAGAGAAAAGCTTGAGGAGCCCCCATGAAGAGGATCAAATTTTACACTACATATGATGAGGGTTGGAGTGGAAATGGTCTTTAGAGATTTGTCTGTGATCCTACATTGGCAAGAACCTCGTGCGTGCCGGGTCACTTTTTTTCTTTTATTTTGGCATTTATTCATACCCTTTAACAAACTACACAGATGCATCCAAAACGACAGAATTCGAAAGAATAAAAGATTAAATTGCAGACAAGTTTTCATATAAGAAAAAGGAGAGGAAAAGAATCACAACAACAATACATCTCTGCTTCTCACGGATAGAAAGATTTAAGAGTGTTAAGAATTACTCTAAGAAGTCCTAAATTTCATACTTAGCTCATATAATTCTACTGCTAATGGAGGAAGATAAATTTGATGAAACTAAGTGGACAGATTCTGAGTTCTATTCTGATGCAGTGCTTCTGTCTCAATCATGTTATCTCATATTAGTAGTTCTAATGCAGAGACTACCAACACATGGAACGGAAACAAGAGGATTAGTTCGATAGAACTCACCCATGTCGCAATCCAAGCCTTCCAACTTCGTGGCGGATCCCAAGGAGCAGCCTTGAGAAGTCTCCTTGATGGCTTCGCTGCTATCGCCGCCGAAGAAGACGTGCTCCCACACCGCTTCCTGCTCGCCGACGGTTGGCAGTGCCAAGAGCTCCCCGAGCTTCATATCCTCGGGGACATGGGCGTCCTGCAGCAGAGCCTCGAGCAGGCCGCTGCTGGTAAGACCGTCGCGGCCTCCGACGGGTTCCGGGAACAATTGGCATGAAGGGAGCTCCATTTTCGCCATCGTTGGCCACGGCACCGGCGGCAGCCGCTGCGGCCGACTTACTTCATAATTTCCCGGCCCAAGCTGCTGCTGCGGCTGAAAAAGAGAGGTTGGCGTCGGCGGCGGCGAGGCGGGCGAGAGCGGGAATCCAAAACCGAGGTGACAGGAGAACAGATTTTGCGGGAGGGGAGGCAGAGTCATCCCCGACGAAGGCCGAAAAATGGCGGGATCCAGCAACGGGGCTGGCCGCAAGGAGGGGAGCCGGGCGCTGAACTCCGCGGCGGAAGGCGGAGGTGGCAGCGGCGGCGGCGTCCGGAGCAACGTCGAAGCCTGTTGCTTCAGCTGGTGATCGAATCCGACGGCCTCTTGCAGCTCCGGCGGGTAGATGGGAAGGCCGGCGCGCTGCCGGCGCTTGAGGCGGGTGTTCCAGTAGTTCTTAATCTCATTGTCCGTCCTTCCCGGGAGCTGGCAGGATCAGAGAAAAAGAACGAGTAGGAGAAAGAGATCAAATTTTGCACGAGAAGAACAGCCACCGTAACAGGGAGGAGAGGAGACGTACCTGAGCGGCCATGCGCGCCCATTTATTGCCGAGCTGGGCGTGGAGGCGAAGGATGAGGAGCTCCTCGTCGGGTGTGAAGGATCCCTTCTTGAGGTTGGGGCGGAGGTGGTTGGCCCAACGGAGGCGGCAGCTCTTGCCGCAGCGCGCCAGCCCGCTGTGCCGCTGCACCGCATTCCAGTTCCCCTCCCCGTGCCGCCTCACATGCTCCACCAGGATCGCGTCCTCCGCCGGCGTCCACGGCCCCTTCTTCAGCCCCCTTTCCGCCTTCTTCCCTCCTCTTTCTCCTTCCTCGGCCTTCATGCCTTCTTCTTCCTACGCTTCGCCTTCTCTTCGCTTCTCCTCCCCCTCTCCCTCTCCTTCTCACATACACTACCAACCTCCCCCTCCTCCTACTTGTCGTTTATATATACGCAATATAATTACAATAAACTAAGCGACGAAAAAGACAAAGCAAAGCTAATCGAGAGGCATAAACACAGCTTCTTCTCCTTTTTCTAATTTGTAGATAAAAGGAGAGAAGAACACAACGAAATCTCTCCCTCGGTTCTTCTCCAGGACAGGGAAATGAGGGGGGATGGAGATGTTTTTATTGCTCGAGGTGGAAGAAAGGGAGATGGTGGCGTTGCGATTCGAAGGGAGCGAGTGGTGGCGGTGGGTTTCGGAGCCGAGTATGTGACTGGGGTCCAGGGCAGGAGGTGGGGCCGCTTCCCAAGAGAAGTCGATACAGAGAGGCGTAAGAAACTGTGAGTGGCCGAGACGGACGCGGTGGCGCAGTGGGTCGATGAATGTGCAGATTGGGAGGGAGGGATATTTATATTTCATGTCGTTATGGATTAATTAAATATATAATTAGTAAGTAATTAAGGGAATAATTGCGGGGAGAGGTGAAGCATGGAGATCGGTCCGCGTACCCCCCGGGTGGCCTCACACGTGGTGCTCCGCCTCCGCCTCCGCCACCCCTCGGTGCTGTTAGCTTAACACGCCTGCCTTCGCCTCCTCCCTTAGCTTTCCCCCACCACCACCCACTCCCTCATCATCATCATCATCATCATATCCGTCTGTCTTAAAATTGTCTTAGTAATCCACTACAACAGTAATTAGTTTAGCTTGGTCTCTTAGTTTGTTTTGTTGAAGTTACAATGGATCATCATTATTGGGTTATAAATGATTAAACTTAACGGTAACAGTTATTATTAGCACTGCCTTCGAAATAAGCATTAGGAAAAATATTTTTTTAATTACAGCAAAAAATATATAATTAATTATGTGCTTCACGAGAAGTTTGTTTGAGTTGAAGAAGCATATTAATGTAAATTAAACTTTTAATTTACAAGTATAATATTTATTTATTTGAAGGAATAATATATGCTTAGCTTATACTGAGAAGGATAGATGCAGGAGTAAATACTTGGCTCACAATTTGAAGCTGCCGTGGCCCACGATTAGAGCCCACCAATGCGACGCTAAATGGATCACCCTGGAAAATTTGCCGGGCCTGCTACGTCACCCTGGGAACACGTCGCGGGTGACTCTGCCCTGCCGGATTTGCCTGCTACCGTCCATTCTACGTACATGCAGATCTATATCCATTGATCAAGTCCTTAGGACGAGTACGACACTGAAAGAGAAAGAGTCAAAAAAACTGCTACTAAGGAGTGACCTATCCTTCCCCAATGGATTTGATGTAAAGAGATCAAAGTCGCCGCTCGGCTTTATGGACTCTCAGCAATGACTTCACCGCTAAATTACACGTAGAGCGACGCATATCGTCGCTGGTCTTCCGTCCCACCCAAGGACGCCATTTTTGGTTCCCCTGCTCCCTTCTCTTGATACCTACCCGCTGCCAACGATCCCACCTAACTCTCTTCTCCGCCGTGGAAAAAGCCCTGTCTTCCCCACTTCTTGATCCGAAATGCGCTGATTCGGCCTTCGTGGGCTCTGAATTGGGGAACAGAGGATGGCTTCCCAGTCCCTGGCAGCGGCAACCGCTGGTCATGGCGGTGCCCGTTGCGGTCGCCATCATGTGGGGTGGAGGGCTCCGCCGAACTTCGCGGCTCCGGATTGGAGACGGGAGGGGGCGAGGGGCGGGAGATTGCGTTGTGTCGGTGTCTGTCTGAAGCCCGTGGAAGATGACAACTTGTCTCCGTCAGCGGCACCGGTGCCGGCGCCGCCTTCTCGGTTGTCGGCGGACCAGGCGGTCGAGGAATCGAGAAAATGGGGTCGCGATTCGGGTTTGCTTCCAAGTATAAGTTCTTTCTTGGCGTTAAATCTTGCCGATTTGGTCTGGTTATGGTTTTAATGTGTCTACATACTTGGAAACCTGATGTAGCATTTATTATTACTGTTTTGGTCATGGCTTCTTTATCGCTGTGAACATTAGTAAGTGAAATAGAACTTTCCTGATCAGATGTTTGGATAAAATTAGATGGATCTCTTGTGCCGTAACAAAATTTTGATTTTACGATCCACCGCTCACTTGCCCCCCGTTTCTTCAGATTAGTCATATTGCATTTTTCTGACATAATGGCACAAAATTCTGATTTTTCTCGTGAATTTGCGTGACTATTGGTAAGGACATTGGTTTTGTTTTTATTGCTTTGGATGTGTCTAGGAAACGGTTTTCATGTAGTAAGAAGACACCTTCTGGCAAGAGATTATGTTTTTGGTTTTAGACAAAGAAGAGAGTTTCTACTGATTTTATTGTTCTTAATGGGTTTTGATTTTTGTTTTAAATGTTTTTCAACATATGATCTCTATTTTTGTACAAGAGCTCTTGGAGAGACAGATTCAGCTTTGATGGGCAAATTAATAACTACATTTATAAGTAGATAATGGTGTTACAAACACTGGTTAATAGGATAGTGCAAATGCTATATAGGTTTCCTTTTTAGGGTTTAATCGGCTGGATTTATAAGTAGGACTATCAAGAAGTAATAGAAAGATAAATGTCTCTCATTCTTTCCTAACCTAAATAGAAAAAAGGAGTCTCATAATTTGTAGTCTTCTTGGCAGTTTCACATTTGGGTAGAGTTTGTGATATGGCCATCCATGATCTAATTCCATGGTGACTTAGGCATGGGGCCGCATTGGACGATAGCAACCAATAATTTTTTTGGTCTTATTTTAACTAACTATTGGCACACTCAACACATGTGGCGAGTGATAGTGAAATTCACACACCATTACCAGCAACTATGCACATAAACTGGTAGCCTATGGCACCATGCGTGGTAATCTCTTGGTCTCTTAAAGAAAAAACTAAAGGTTTGATAGACAACCTGGATTAAATATTTGGGCAACCTGTGTATTCAAATAATAACGACACAAAAAAAAGCTCTTTCGGTGGTATTGAATGGAGATTAAAATGGCACACACACACATATATATACACACAATGTATGTCCCCTATATCTGAAATGTATAGAAGCTCATGTTTCCATAAATGGTGGTCAAGCCAGAACTTCCTTTTGTCATATCTGTATCATTTTTGTTACGTATAACTTATTCTCTTGCCTGTCATATCCGAGTTTCATATACCTTGGGTGAAGGGGTTGTGATTGATGACCATTCTCAAACTTTTTATCCTCATTTACATTTCATGTAGATTAGTGCTTTTCAAGTTGATCCATAATGGTCCCAGATTGCAACTGTTGCTGGAAGTGCTACCATGGAAGGTTCTTGTTCTGGACCATTGACTTCCTTGATTCTAACATGATTTATTGTAGTTATAGTTACCATGATCCTTTATGGTCTATATTCTTGGCATATTCATAGAAAAGCAGTACAAACTTCTGCATTTTTATTTTCCTAATTACCCTTGAAATTTAAAACTGTTTAGGAGCAAATTACTGAAGAAAGAATGTAGAGTTTTAGGACTTGCTCCATGTGAAACAAGGCCAACTGGCAGGTGGTTTCTGTAGAGGTTAAAGATTCATTAATGATCACTCAGTAAACTGGCATCAAAGATGAGAGTTGTTTTTTCTAAACAAACAATAAATAAATTTAGGGCATTAGTACACCTATAAGATGATTAATGATATAGAGAAGGTACTAGTTAGTGTTTGATATGGAGCTGCTAATGATTTGAAATTTTGGATAAAATCTTCAACTTCCATTAAAAAAGTGAGAGAAGAGAAAAGGAGCATCCCAGTTATCAGGATGTCTCAACTCTTAAGCATCCCAGTCTTACCTCTACATAAAGACTAGAGGACAACATAAATTTTTTTTTTCTATTCTTTTTTATGGAAATACCACGAATCAAGGATTAGCATGCCAAATAACATGTGTCAGCATGGGTACAGCAGATGTGCCAAGCTAGAAAGCTGACGTGCTCCATGCCATAGCTTGATGAACTTTTGGTTTCCCTATCCACACAGTAATGTGCTAACAGAACAAAATGGAGCCACACCATGCTAAAATAAAGTACACACACACATTCCCCATTCCATGATGTTCTAGTTAGACATACAATGAATAAAATAAAGCATGGAGACAAAACATTATATGCAGTAAAACATATTAATAATTTTTAACTTAGCTTTTGCTTGAGCTACTGATGGGGAAAGAGCAACTATGCACACTAGCCATGCTGGTTCTTGCAGACTTGACTTTGCATGATGCTTGGGAGTGTCGATGCATGAGCCTTTAGTCAATATTAAGGTCTGGGGAGGATCAATATATGTAGACTTAATCCTACATACAAAGGTTGTTCACACGACACATATCCTTCACACGTGGATTGGAGCAACCTTATCGTGGTGCGAACGGTCACCCTTTTTATACAACCCTCTTTTGATTGTTATTATCGTCTGATCTTTTTAGTCTTTATTGCAACTTGTGGTATAATCAAGACAAGATTTATCTTACTTCAAGTTTTAAGATGGTCTACACTTGTGGCAGTATTTTCCGTCTGGTGAATGAAATGCTTTCAATTTGCAGAGCCATTGTCATTGACTGATCTCTCTGTTACTGAGAAAGGATCTAAAGTACGTGTAGCATATCAGGTATAGGCTGTTTGGTTGTACAACCATATTATGATTTTATGTTAAAGGTGATCACCTGCAGTAATCATGAACAAAGTTTATTCTTCTTGGCTCTTCTGAATAGGGTTTACCTGGTGCATTCAGCGAGGCCGCTGCCCTGAAAGCATACCCACAGTGTGAAGCTGTTCCATGTGAACAGTTTGAGGTTGCATTCAAGGTTCAGTAAGATATCATCTGAGGTGGACTAATCAATCGAACATCAAAGCATGTGATCTTTAAGCATTCTTTTTCATTTACAGGCTGTAGAACTTTGGTTAGTCGATAAAGCAGTTCTTCCAATTGAGAATTCAATGGATGGAAGCATTCATCGGAATTATGATTTGCTTCTATGCCATAATTTGCACATTGTGGGTGAGGTGCAGTTGTCTGTCAACCACTGTCTTTTAGCTTTACCGGGTGTGAAGAAGGATGAGTTGAAACGCGTATTAAGCCACCCACAGGTTTATGTATAGCTATGTGTCTATCTACTTATCACTACTAATTATTTTTTGCTTTTATCAATAACTTCATCATCTGCAGGCACTTGGCCAATGTGGAATTGCATTGAGCAAATTGGGTGTTATTCGAGAAAGTGTCGATGATACTGCTGGTGCTGCTCAGGTAGCTAATAGAATTTGTATTTCTATGCCTCAAGAGCTAAAGTTTGATCATTCTAAACCTCTTTACAGCTGATAGCTTTAAAAGGTTTAAGGGATGCAGGAGCAATTGCAAGTGCCCGAGCTGCAGACATCTATGGGCTTCATATACTTGAGGAAAATGTGCAGGCAATAGTTTTTATCTGATTAATATTAGTGTGGTAGATCTTTTCCTTGCATGACGCCTTTTGTCTAAATTGAAATGCAGTTGTGGTTAGCATAGATTTGAAAATATCTCAAGTATATCATGATCATTTGCTGCTTCTCATGTTCTATGGGCTTTGTGGGATTTGGAATAGAACTAAACTTTTTTTTTTTTCATTTTAAGTTTGGTTGTCACTGTAGCTGCATGCTCCAAGTAAATCACCATGATATTATTTATAACTAACATTAGAAATATTTAGTATGTTGCTCTCCCAACTTTATCTATTTAATTTCTTTTCTGTTAAATAAGTGCTCCAGTTACTAATTATATACCATCATACTGTTTTTGTATTTTTGACATGGTTTCAGTCTTGGAGCTTTACATGTTTGGCCAATTCTGGTGAAGCAGGTTTGATATTGATAAAAAAAACGTGGTGGCTTATTGTCATTTCAATCACTGTCATAGAGTTTCATATTCTACCAAAAACCATGGTGACTGTTTTACATTGAACAAAGAAAATGGTAAAACATGGTTCCGGTCCTGGCGCTTTACATGTTTAAACAACTGTCTAGACACAGGACACTGACATTGACTAAAAGAATGTTGAATGTTTATAATACAAATCACTATCAAATTGTTGAAACACTGGAACATCTTTACATTGGTCATGCACCAATTCTAATTTTTCATGAAAAAGTTACTTTAATACGTTGAAATACATAAATAAGCTGATGTAGCAACTGACTTATCTGTAGAATACCGTATAGCTTAATTTAGTCCATCTGATGAGGTTCCATCCATGATAAAGCCATAAGGAATCTTGACTGATACAAATTTGTTTACTGAAGCTATCAGTGCATGATGTTCTCTGACAAATGTTGTATTGACAGACAACTATTCGTTGAATGTAATTCTGACAGTCAAGGATTCTCAAACCTTTTACCATAGTAGGACTGCAGCATTTGAATCTTTTTGGTCTGTTTTCAGTACTCAGATTCTGATCATCTGTAGTAATGACAGGATGTCCCAAAAAATGTTTTAAGGTGTCTTGTTCTTGCTCGTGAACCTATACTTCCCAGGACTGATAGGCCCTTTAAGGTATTATACTGACATGCTGCCATGTTTTAATGCAATTTTATATAAAAGAATGTGAAGGGAAGTTTTTCACAAATTGTTTCAGACTAGCATAGTGTTCACTCTTGAAGAAGGTCCTGGAGTATTATTCAAAGCACTGGGGGTTTTTGCTCTGAGGAAGATAAATTTGACAAAGGTATCTAAATAAAGTAATCTAACTTTCAGCCTTTACAGTAACAACTATTTTTTTCATCAAATTGATAATTTGTTGATCAACTTTAGATTGAGAGCAGGCCCCAAAGGAATAACCCTCTTAGGGTTGTTGATGACCTGAACCATGGTACAGCCAAGTAAGAATGTCAGTTTTTTTAATTTCTTTTCATCCAAGTGCATGCCCATTTTTATACTGCTTGTATTCTTATTGTGATTTTTTCAAAGGTTGCATATGCCAATTTTTCTGACTTATGCCCACACTTGGTCTAGTACTGTCTCAAGGGCCTATCTAAACAACATTGGGTTTGCATAGCCCATGGGAACCATGCAAACTAGCATACACATTGCGACACATTATAACATGGGATGCACATTAGCAACCTTGATTTCTTAATATCAAAGTATAATTTTGCACTGCAGAGATATTTATGCTTGGTTCTTTTGAGTTAACTCCTATATGCTACTTAAATGATGGTTTTTGTTTTCAGGTACTTTGATTATCTATTCTATATTGATTTTGAAGCATCCATGGCTGAGCCTCGTGCACAGAGTGCTTTGTCCAACCTCCAGGTTAGTTTATTTCTCTTTATTGTAATGTTTATTAGATATTGAAATGTAATGTTCTTTCGATATTGAAACTTTCAGAAAGACTCAACAGTATCTTGCTTATTAACTTCTATTCGTGCTGCAGGATCTTGACTACTTGTCAGGAATGTTCATATCAGGAATATATATATATATATATGTATATATATGTATAAATATGTATACATATATATGTATATACATATGCATATACATATGTATACATACATATGCATATACATATGTATACATACATGTATACATATGTATATGTATACATACATATATACATATGTATATGTATACATGTATATATGTACATACATATATATACAAATACACACATACACACACACACATATATATATATATAATCATGAGAATAGTACCACTAATTGCCAATTAATTTATACAGAGATATTCGTCCTTCAAACTTCAAAAGGTTCCTGCAAAACTCAGTTAAGGGTTCAACAAGATTTTTAGAGAAATGATAATTAGCAACAAAAACCTTTATGTAATGTACAGCAAGGTACAAACTTTTTGTACTGTCAAGTATCAAAAAGTAACTGCCTTTTCGATGCTCATATTGACCTAGAAACAGTTTCTACCTGTTAATCTTAGCTGCAAAATCTTTGGAGTACCTTTGACTCCTTTTTTTAACTGCCCTAACATTAAGGAACCTAGGTTGATACTCAATATCTATGAAGCAAGATTTTACTAATGCTATAACTGTCAATCTGTCATTCTTATTAACATTGTTTTACTAATGCTATAACTGTCAAGATTTTACTAATGCTATAACTGTCAATCTGTCATTCTTGTTCAACATTGTTTTCCATTTCTGTATATGATGATCCTAAATGGCTGCAAGGAGAATTGACCTGACTGCTTCTTTCTATTCCATTGACCTTTCGACAGTTTTTTTTTCTTTGCTCTTTGTTTTGAAACTCAACCTTGCTCTTGTAAGCTTAGATGATAAGGCATCTTGGTTCAAAATCTGGAATCCTTCTTATGAGTAATAATTAACTGTTGTTTTAGCTTTTAGCGAGTGACATGTGGTAGCTTAAGCATATTTGTGACTTTTATAGATAGGACTTAAGAAAAAAGTAACCTGCTACTTCACAGTCCTTTTTCTGCTTAGTGTCCATGGAGCTAAAATGTTGGTTAATGTTACTTTTGAAATTTCAAGTTGTACAAGTTCTTGCACATTATGTGGTATTCGCCCTTTGTGATGGTTCATAACTGCAACTACTTGCATGAGTCATGCGCTTGGACTTATCAATCTGATCCTCTCTTCATCCTAAGAATTGTTAAAGTTTTGTGTAAGTGTATTCCATGACCAATTTAAATTTTGTGTTTTTATCCATAAATATTGGATATTTAATATCCCAATGAACTCATAAAAAGGTAATTAGATTGGATATGCCTAAGAAAAAGGTGCTTAATGCCACATCATGATTGCTTAATAATATTAGTTATCGTGGTTCATATGATACTCTGGACTTAAACCATGTAATACAAGACACAAGCGGTACTTATTTTGTAATATGTGCCTGTGCAGGAATTCGCGACCTTCCTTCGTGTACTTGGATCTTATCCAATGGACACAACTCTGTAACTGTGTCGACATCTTGCAGCTTGATTCTTCCTAGCAGCTTGAAATCGAGAATGTACCTAAAGCCATGAAAAGAAAGTGTGGTTGTAACATTTGCGTTCTCCAGGAGTCAAAGTATTTGGAATCCTATTTCCATTAGGTGATAAATTTTACTTGTTTGAAGTTCTTTTTAGTTCTTTGCTGCCCGAAAGATTCAGAAAAGCACATCATCCATGCATGAGAGCAGCTGATAATTGAACATGAACATCATTGTTCTTTCGGCAATAGCCATATAGCGATTGTTAGAAAACCTCAAGTTTTATATCTTGTAGTTTTTCATTAATAAGTATAAAATATATGTTTGTGAACATCAGATCCAGACTGAAACTATTACAATTCTTTAAGACTGATTTATACTGTTCTTATCCCTGAATTTTGATATGTTGTCTTTTCATCATGCTTATGTTCATTTTTATTTTTATTTTTGAACTTTCAAGCAACAAAAAAAGGAAAAGTAATGGTGGAATGTTTGTGCACTCTACTGCTTTAAAGATTCTGTTCAGTAATGTAATATTTGTGCTCAACCCAATCTGATCATTGCAATTAAGCCGAATGCAATCACTTATTTCACTGATCATGATCTGATAAAAGTTGGTCTCTGCCAATCCACATATTCTTTACATGTCTGTGGGAGACAAGTCCAAATCGTTGATTGTTATCAGATTTGGGTGTAGATCTTCCGTATGTGGATGAACAGAAGATTTACTCGACACAACCCTCCAAATCGTACTGAACATTCAGGTCTATCGTGCAAAGAGAAGGGTCAAAAAGTTTCGTCACCGATCAATCTCCACTGTGACAAAGGAAGACGCCAGTTCGAAGCTTCGTCCTCGAGCTAGCCAGGGAAAAGAACAATGTTTTGGTTGAGACCAGTAGATGCATTAATAGATAGGTAGGAAGAGAGAGAGAGAAAGAGAGAGAGAGAGAGAGAGAGAGGCTTTTGATTTTTTTTTGACGGAAAATATCTTTATTTTTAGAATTTTTTAACAATATTTTTTAATCTAATATTTGGAATACCCCCACACCACCTAACCTTTTGCCCTCTCTTTCCTTTCTTTTCCTATGGATTGATTCGTAGAGTGAATCCAATCGATTACATTATTGTTATACTATGTTACTTTGTTTTAACAATACCGAAAAAAACTATAATATAGTAAAAAATATTTTTTATAAAATTTATATAAGGATATTATGTTACATTTTCTTTTACTGCATTACAGTATTTTCTTAGTATTACTAAAATATTATAACATAGTGTGAAAACATTATAATTACATCGATTCATCCCATAGATCGATCCATGAAAAAAGAAAGACAAAAAAAGGAAAATCTATTAAATCAAAAGTATTTTATGTATTATGTATAAAAAAGGGCACTGTTAAAAATTCTAAAAATGAAGAATATTTCTCGAGAAAAACCTAAAAAAGAGATTTTTTCTTTAAAAAATCGCTAAAACATGTTTGGATAGAAAGAGATACTATTCTATATTTGTTTTCTTCCCTCTCTATCTCTATCATTTTAATTAGTTAAAATGATCCCACAGTATCTTTCTTAATCTCTCACATTTTTATTAGTTGAGGTAAGTTTATTATTTATAAAGTTTCCAACATCAAAGAGAGAAGGAAGAGACAAAAGAATGACGGTAACTCGCCAAAGAGCACCAATGTGTTGTTCAAAAATAATCTACGTTTCACGCTTCTATTTATATTGTTTCAAGTCTCATAACTTTAATTTTAAAAAATAATAGAAGTTGTTTTCTTCCAATTTTACGTTTAGTGTTTTCCGTGATAATTATGTCATCCATTAAAATTTTTATTCGAAAAGTAGTATCGATTAGATGGATCATCAAACCTAAACTCATACAGATCATTATTAGCAAGAAAAATGTTTTGGTTGTGACATCCAATGAAAGAAGCTTACCTAACAACACTTGGAGAGGGCATTGAGTAGCTGAGAATTTAGTTGCAGGTCACACCTTCTCTTCTAACATGCATATGTTTGACATTAGTTGCAACCAGCTGCTGTCACATCGACATCTAACTTTGTCTCATGGAACAATTAGGTTTCAGTGTGTTCATGGAACAATTCATGAACATGAAATTCCCAGTCCTCATGGATTGATCAAACTGATGTAACAAGTTTCACTGTTCTTGATAAAAGTAGGATTTTGGTACACCAGAATTCACCAACTGGATTGTCTTCATTCATTCTAATTTATTATTCAAACTGCCCCAGTGAGAAAAAAAGAAAAAGATTCATATCTCCTGAATCCATAAAAGAATTGGAGAAGGTACATGTCAAAATCAATCCCAGTTCACAAAAATAAGTAGGAATAAGCCAATTGCATATATAAATCTAAATACAAAAAGTTTCAGCTCATGGTTCTAAATTTGCTTTGATGTATACACAGACAAGGAAGCTTTTCTGTCACTTGAATCATGAACGCTTCAACCTTCAGAATATATTTGATTTTACAGCTAAAATAAAAACAGATTGATGCAAAGAACTTGGATCAAATAATATTTCAGATAAATTCAAGGCCAGATCCAATCAACTATGAAATTCTTAGGTGTAGTCAGCTCAGGAGGTGGCAAACTTGAAGCTCAACCTTCCTCTCTGCACAAAAAGATGAACACATCCCATGTGGTGCCCCTTCCCCCATGCATGTGGAGTTGCAGGCCATTGGCTTCTTTGTCAGATGGCTGAGTGGTTTCCAAGGTAAGTATATATCTGACTTGCCACAAAGAAATCCTCATCAAAAGAAGAGAAGAAGCTCTGCAAGCTTGACAGTCTTGCCTCCTTGAATCTACTTTCAGATAAGAGAGCTCATCAATCCTTCTTCTTTCATTCCATGTGAAGTGGAAGGAAGAGGCAGTTGGGAGGTCATTATTGAAAGCATGGTCTTCTCTTCTTGTTGGCAATATTATTTGCCCTCCCATCACTCTAAGAATCCATGTGACTGAAGGGCCTCTTAAAGGACCACACATGCTTGAGGCCATCTGTTCTTGCATCATTCTGCTAACTCAATGCATGAAACAGGAAGCTAAGTTTGTTGCTTGATTGGCCCTACCTACAAAAGGAAGCAATGAAATATCATATCATTGCAATTATTGACTGGTGTATTCCTTGGAAAGATGAAGCAGTAGTGTGTCTCAGTCATAGTAGTAAAGTTATGTGCATGGTTCTTGGGCATAACAAGCACTTATTGTGGTGCTTAGCCATCATTTGTGTTCATGCTACTTGGGCATCATCTTCTAATTCTTCTTCTACTTCACTACCATAGAGTGAGATAAGAACTGACCCAAAAATTGTTACATAAACAAATTTAAAATATCAAAACAATGATAATATCATATTTAATCTCATATTTGTAGAAGAATTAGAAAATTAAGACTTTAGAAAAAACTTTATGTTCAAATTATACAAACACTCCTAAAATGGATAATTTCTTATGGCTCATAAGCCCACATTGCCTAACATAATACTTTTATTTCTTATGATTTACACAAATAATTCTAAAATGGATAATTTTTTTTATAGCTCAGAGAGATCACATCGCCTAATATAATAGAATGAGTTTACCTAAAATGAATAATTATTTATGATTTATTGACAAAAATAATCATCATCTATATATATATATATACATATATTTATATTTATCGGTCATCTTTCATCTCAGTCTACAGATGTAGATTACCATAAATCTAGGAAATGTGCAGTGAAGCAATCATGTGCAGAATGATGACTCCAAAAGGCCAACACACACCACTGTAAACATCTTAGATTTGAACCTACTCCAACCTGTCATCCTTCTTGTCCACATGATCTTCTACCTTTCTTTATAGCGAATGACCGTCTTCCTTCGCAGCACTCCGATGATCTCCGGGGCATTTGTGCCAATCTGCATCAGTCGTTCCGAACGCAACCGCAGATGAGAGAGTCCACGAAACCAAGTAAAATCTTTGTTACTATGAATCCTTTTTCCCTCGCTTCCTTCGTTTGGTGGGTCTCTCTGGCTTCCTCCACAGTCCACCCCAAAGAGAGGAATAGACTACGAGTCGAGAGGAAGAGTCCAAAAACCGACGACTTCCCCGCTGAAGATCCAGTTTTTATCCCTCGTTTCCAGCTTCTCGGTTCCACTGGGCCGAATTCAATTCCCTCCCTTGCTGAAATTGCCTATTGGTTGTTGTGATCTCCCCGGTTCCTTCTGTTTCATCGATACGTTGCCTCCGCTGAGAAAGGTGGGATCTTTACTCATAATTTGAGATGGACAGCGGTGATTGGAAGGACTCTGTGGCGGCTCTGGGTGCGCTGTAAGAGGGGAGAAGAAGAGGAGAGCAGCTATGAGCTTCAAGAGAGGAGGAGGAGGTCGCGGCGGCGGTGGGGGAGGAGGAGAGTTGTCGGCAAGGGGCATGGTGTCCATGACGTGGACCTTCTTGCTTTGCCTTGGAAGCTTTTGTGCTGGTCTACTCTTCATCAACAGGTACCCATTTTTCTGTTTGGTTCCTTCACTTTGGGCCCTTGGCTTCTTAGATTCTGTTTCCTTATAAAGAGAAAGCTTTGGTCTGGATTTCGACCAACAGAGCCTTGTTAGTGGTTTATGATCAGATCAGTATAATCTGATCGATTCGTTGTGATAGCTGGAATGCATGATTATTGTGCTATAGTTGTCCGATCAATATGCTTTATTGAGTACCACTTCTTGCATCCGAATTGATTGACTAGACTCACTAATCTGTTTTAGCTGCAGATCCACTTAAAGAAACAGTTGGTCTGATGCAAATTGGATAGTGATTTATAGGACAATATGGTGCTACAGAAAGTAGCTAAACTGAATTTTCTGATATCATCAGACATATCAAACTGGAATAGCTTGTTCTCAGTTTCTGTGGCTTCTGCAAAGTGGATAAATTACTGTTTTTTTCTTCATTAATTTAGTGTTGGTGATGAACAGACAGGCCTTTACAGTATGTGTTTTAGTGATATACTTAGACCAGCTTAGGGGTGTCATTACCGTGGCTAGTTGTAGTAATTCCCTTTTATAAGTTCTCAACACCGTGCTGTGCATCAAGAAGTTGGGCTATAGAGACTTCGGTGGTTCGATAGCATGATATACTTTTCTTTGAAAGTTTCTTTACTTTAGAGTAGCATCTACTCTTGAGCAAAATCATGGCATGCTACCTACTCATTTCATTTTCCACTATAATAACCATGTGATGTGGTCATAATACTGATCAATGGTGACAGTTGGACAATGCCTGAAGCAAAGGACATCATCAGGACAACGGGAACAGAAGATAATAAGCTGAATCTAGTTGCCAATGACTGCAATCCAAGAACAGTGAGTGTGTTAACCTTATACCATTTTTGAATAGTTATTTCAATTTATTCTCTAAAATGGCAATGTGGTTAGACATAAATGTTATTGCATTCTTTTGATATAGGAAAATGTTGTTACATTCTGTTTCTACCTTAAACTATGAATTCGTCAACTTTGCCAAAATAAGTTTTTGTCGGTGTCTCATTAGAGACTAATTGTTAGTTCATTTATTTTTCACTTTAGCTGGTATATTACTCGTTACATCATCCTTTTTCTTTTTCTGTTTTCATGTATTTCAGATCGACAAAAAACAAGAGGCCAAAGATATCCTCGGAAAAGTTTCAAACACACAGCAAGTTATACAGTAAGTCAGGGTATCGGTTCGTGTCATCAGAACTCTTTGGATATGAATTTAAATCATAATAGTAATAGCACATCTGATGATACCTGTGAGAATTTTTTAGTTACAATCTGCTCAGTAACAGAACCTTTTGCACAGGACACTTGATAAAACAATAGCGAACTTAGAAATGGAATTAGCAGCTGCCAGAGCCACACAGGAGTCACTAGTCAATGGTGCTCCATTGTCGGAGACTCTAAAGGCTACCGAATCTAGGGCACGAAGGAAGTATCTGATGGTTATAGGAATTAATACTGCATTTAGCAGTCGTCGGAGAAGAGATTCAGTTCGTGCAACTTGGATGCCTCAAGGTTTCATTGTCCACCTGCATTTGCATATTGTTTCATGATCAATTGCTTGGATCTAATTATCATATTCTTGTGTAATAATTAATAGGCGAAAAGAGAAAGAAGCTGGAGGAAGAGAAAGGTATTATTGTTCGGTTTGTCATCGGTCACAGGTGTGTACCTGCAACACTAGTTTCATCAGAAAACATGTTCTTGTAGATTCTTCCTTTTCCTTTCCATGTCCATCCATGTGTTGTCTCTTTATGTGTCTCTGTCTGTCAGTATGCTTAGTGAGCATGAGTAAACCACAATTTGCACCTTGCATTTGTGTGCTAGTATGTAAACATCTTACCCTGGAAAAATTATATTTATGCCAAAGATTGACTGCAAGTTACAACTCCATTTGGCTCTCAAGACATGCTCTACTAAGGTGTTGTGGTGAATTGCAGTTGATGCTTTAATTTGAAATGTAATTTCAAACTAGGCATGATGTGTTTTATAATATCATCAAGATGGGAGTATGATTGAAAGAAGTTTCGAAAATGGATGTGACTAGTTTAGTTTTCTCTTTTCTTGTTCTTATGATTTTAGTGTAAAAATCATCATTCTTAGCCTAGACTTTGGATCAAGTTATCTTGTTTGTGGTGTTTTACTCAAAATCCCTACTCACCTTGATTATTTCCTTTGTTATTGTTTTTTTTGTCCTGAAAGATGGTCAGTAAATAGAACAATATAAGAAAGTAAATTTCCAAAAAAGTAAATTCTCCAAATTTATCAGCTTGGGAGGAGAAATATATCTTCTATTTTTTTACTACTTGATTCCCCTCCTACAATTGAATGCACAGAGAGAACCAAAAGAGCATTGAGAACCTTTCTAGCTTTTGTTCAGCTTATTCTGACTTTGTTGCCTCTGCTGCTCAATAGATTTTCAATCTAACAGCCTTGAGATATTCTCACAGTGCTACATCTGGTGGAATTTTAGACAAGGCAATTGAAGCTGAACATGCAAAGAATGGGGACTTAATGAGACTGGTTGGATTCTTGAATTCTTTTTATCATAGAGCGATTTATTGCTATCATAATTAGATGTTATTTGGCCAGTCCAAGTTTTCCATTAACATACTTTTGTTTGGTTTCCACATGGTCAAACTTGTATTATTGATTCAATGATACATTTATTTACAGGATCATGTTGAAGGCTATCTTGAGTTATCGGCCAAAACTAAAATATATTTTGCAACTGCTGTTTCTATGTGGGATGCCGATTTCTACATCAAAGTAGATGATGATGTACATGTAAATATTGGTGGGTGAAGTAGCTATTCTCATTGCTTACATATGTCTTTGTCTAACAAGATGAAATTTTAGCTCTACAAGCATCTTCTTCTTTCTCTTAAGATATATTATTTCGGTGTATATCATGTTCAGTTAGTAATTTACATAGCTTAAGTTGCTTGCACCCAAAATCAATCTTAATTGTAAAAAATTATAGCTTCTGCTATTTACCTTAGGAAATCTGATACTCCCTAGAAAAAAGAAACAAACATATGACAGTCCACTCAGCCCTAGCTTTCACTTGTTCCTCTTTACTGGAACTACAGTCTCGCTTTGACTATATGTTTGTTTTCTTAATTGTCTAATGTGAATATGTTGAATTATCTGACTTCCAAAATTGTAGCAACTCTTGGTGAAACTCTGGCCAAGCACCGTTCGAAGCCTCGGGTATACATTGGATGTATGAAATCTGGTCCAGTCCTTGCTCAAAAGTAAGCATGTTTTTTTACATGACGGTATTTGTGATCGACAGGTGCCATTTAGTATGTCTCAGTGTCGAATGTTGTTAATGGACAGGGGAGTGAGATACCACGAACCTGAGTATTGGAAGTTCGGAGAAGAAGGAAATAAGTATTTCCGGCATGCTACTGGGCAGCTATATGCCATTTCAAAGGACTTGGCTACTTACATATCCATGAATCAGTAAGCTACAACTAGCATCCAATTTTTGCTACATGTTTACTGCATTGAACTCCATTTCTTCTAATGCTGTGAATGCTACAATCATTGTTGGAGCTATATTCTGAAAACTAATTTTACGGTAACCGACCTATGATGCAACTACTCTGGTTCTCTTAACATTAGGCATGTGCTTCACAAGTATGCAAATGAGGATGTTTCACTGGGATCATGGTTTATTGGACTAGATGTTGAACATATCGACGACCGCAGACTATGTTGTGGCACCCCTCCAGGTAAGATACAAATTCATCAAGACACACTAGTTTTTCTTTATCAACAGTGATGCATGATCAATTAAATTTCCATCTTGGATTCTCCTGCATTGCTTGTAGTCACCAAAAGCTTCTTCACAAGTATCGCATGTATAAATAAAATCTACACCGTGTTTAGTTCTATGTCGAGGCAGTTAGATAAAGTATGTCTTAGAATTTCGGCACATAAAAATATATCGTTTTGTAAAATACTCTGAAAATCTTGGGTGCGGTGTTGGTTGCAGGCCTCAACTCATTTCCTTTTGAAAAGAACTTGATACAAAAAACAGGAAAACTAAGCTTTGGTTTTGATCGGAATTTAGATTCCTGACTTATTCATGGATGAGATGGGTTCTTCTTATAATAGCCAGTTTTACATTTATTGAACACATTGTGTTGCTCATAAAAAATATGCTCTAAACATGTTGAAGAAGAATTAAGAGTTTCACTCAAAGAAGCATAATAGGAACACAATCGTACCTTTTCTGAGAAAATGTGGGATGTAGAGAAGTAAAAGAATTACAACAAAACATCAAGTCAAACTGTGGTTGACAGGAACCATTGGTTACTTGTACACATCATGATGTTTAATCGAGTTTTATGTGAACGGTACTTCATGCAGGCATAGATTCATATCCTATGTGTCAATGTATCAGTTGTAGTTCTTAAGCTCTTGCTCTGAGCAATTCTTTCGAGCTATAATATATGATAGACTAATGCACCGGTGCTACTTGTATGCAGACTGTGAGTGGAAAGCCCAGGCAGGCAACATCTGTGTTGCCTCGTTCGATTGGAGCTGCAGTGGCATCTGCAACTCAGCTGAAAGGATCAAGGAGGTTCACCGGCGGTGCGGGGAAGGCAAAAATGCTCTCTTGAATGCAGTCTTTTGAGAGAAGCATCCCTTTTGCTTGTTGACATGGTGGCGCGTTACGTTGCATCTATACAAACATGTTCTCATCGCGAAAGTATCAGAGTTTAAAGAGAATGATCCCCAGAACAGTGAGAAAGTGAGGAATACAGAAAGTGAAAGAGAGGAGAGGGAGTGGCAATTCTCCCCCGACATTCTTTAGAGGTCTTGATGACCAATTTTTTTGTATCTTACAACTCATGTTAATGGGTTCAGGTGTAATAAGTGCTGGTCATCCTATAGATGACTTTTCCTTCTCTCTCCTGTTGTGCAGAGTGATGGGTGTTCCTTGTGGTTTTCCTGTAAGGAAGTGTTTTCTTCTTATGGTCTGTGATCTATGATCTTTAGTTCAACTTGGAGAAGTACATCCATTAGGATAAAGTTCAATTTTTGACAGTCATGTCCTTTTAGGACTAGCATCTCCTGATTAGTAGAAAGTAGGCTTGAGAATCCATTTTGACATTGATAATTGAACCAAAAAATGAAATTTTCGATACCACAAGGAGGAGATGTGAGAAGAAAAAAAGGACTAGGAGGAGACCATGGAGGAAGGAGGAGGAAAAGTACTAGACGATAGAAGACACAAAGGGTAGACAGGGCTTGCGAGTCACAAGCACTAAAAAGAATCGGAGGCATCTAAGACACAGCGGTCCACGATTCATGTCTCGACCAATAAATATCATTCAGTATAAACTGTTCCGAACAAAATTAAATTTTTTGGGTTAAAGCTCGTTGAATTCTCAGAAAATGGACTCTTGATAATTCTAACACTAAAAGCTGGGAATTAAACAGATAAAAGGATGAGAAACTAGCTTAATCAAGTAGATACTAGATTCATAAATGTAACAAAACAATCTACTCAAAAGAAAACAACAAAATAGAGGTGGTCAGTGATACCAGAGTTGATTTGCTGCAAGATGAACCAGATAATCCAGACACCCTTGGATTAATGTGATGCATGTCAGCTCAAGTTCCATAGTGAAATGAGTGACTTTGCACATCAAATTTAACATCAAACAAAGCACAGTTCAACACCAACATAGCCAACAACAAAAAAATGTCATATGCCATGAAGCTGACATGAACTTGTGTGGAAGTAATAGTTATAATTCCAGAGTTGAAAGTAGCGAGATTGACAGCCCAGCTTTATGAGGCTACATCTAAAGAGCAGAAATTTAACCAATGTCAGAAATATGCACATTTGCGTTCATTATTTTATTTACAAGGATAGCACATGCCAGATCATCTTAAAAGCGACCAAATGTGTTCTCGCCGCTATATGTCATGTAAAGAAAACCGTCTTCATCTTTGTGTTCTTCATAGATGGCAGACATCATTGCAGCTGCAATGGAAAATTATGGATGAATACAATGAAAAAAAGCAAAAACAAACAAACTGAATATGAAGTAGCTCATATGCCTGTAGGTGGTAATGTGTTCTTGACAAAAATAAAGATGGCCTTCTCTGCACTGAGCTTAATCCTCTTCCGAACAACATAAACAAATTGTCCAACTGTTAAATCTGCAGGAACTAGGTACCTACATAAAGCCATAAGACATGTTCAGAAATTGTAAAGACTAAAAATAAAATAAGAAAATATGTCAACATTATTGGTTATATAATTTTAACTAAAAATGTAAAACATGGTGTATGCCACTCACAACAAATTTCCTAACTGCATATTCATGGTTAAACCACATGCTAAGGCCTGCTCCACTAAATCAAGTGGTCATGTGCATAGAAACTGTACAAAATTTTACAGGTTAAAATCTTCCTAATACTAGGTCAGACAGGAACAGTTTGTTTCTTCACCTCGGGAAAGGAAAATTCAACTTTAAAGTAATTATATAACCTCTACAATGTTTCCCATTCATCAACAAATTCTAAGAATAGGAAACCAGTAAAGTGAGGATATCTGGAATTCCTTTTTATAGAACTTAAGAAACAATGGTTCTTCCTCAAAAAAAGTTGTACACAGGTGTAGTAGATCACAGCACATACCTAACTGTATTACAGGAATTCCCAGAATTTAAGTCCACAAAGTTAAACATTTTTTTCCCCCAAAAGTCCACCTAATTAAACATTGATAATGAAGATAAAGCATGAAAAACATGTTTGACCCTCAAAAAAAGGGAAGAAAAGAAATACCACAACTACAAATGAGTCATACGGATCTAGTTAAGGACCATAAATGAAAGTTCGCTTGAACAATATTTGTTTCTTTAAAGTTTAGATGACTAAAAATATAGTCACATAAAACAGACAGATCTTAAAAATGAAATGTTAAGTACTAACTTCTTCTTGTCAATGTCTGGTATATCACTCCTTTCAGCCTTCTCAACAATCACCTACATTAAATGACAATATCTATGAGAGGAATTAATAAAGTATCATTCTAAAATTACCACAAAAATGAAATTTTTACGGGAATTCTATCGGAGTACTTCTCTCTGATTCGTGCAGCCTCAGCCTGCCTTTTTTCTGAAATTAGAATGCAGAATCCATTTCAACATAGAAATCAAGAAACTTGAGAAGCCAATCACACAAATATCAAGCAAGTCATAGGCAATATTAAGATAAAAATCAAAGCGGTAACAATTACAAGGTAAGTTCAAGTATAACCACAGGAGTAGACCATAAAAGTAAGAACTCACAAATATTGTGGATAACAGGAACTTCCGAGAGGCAAAGTCACATATTTCATCTGTATATTTACTTGTCAATTAAAAATTTCAGTCATTCTCATATGCAAAGTCAAACTCATTGATCCATCAGCACACATGAGTGCAACTTTGTTATGT
The DNA here is from genome assembly GCF_036884655.1 of Musa acuminata AAA Group. Taxonomy (NCBI): domain Eukaryota; kingdom Viridiplantae; phylum Streptophyta; class Magnoliopsida; order Zingiberales; family Musaceae; genus Musa; species Musa acuminata. Next base: position 38,781,293 of record NC_088330.1, read on the forward strand.
GTATCCATAAAGTTTCACATCATAACCTGCCACATTTCTATAAGTATCCTCCCATAATTGAATGCCACATGAACAAATAATCACTAAATTTGCCGCTCCAGACATGCTTCAGGTTCATGGCACTTCAATGTTAATATAAAGGGTTATGAACTTTTGTTAACCTGAAATGTTGGTGAGCATCCTAGATTCGAATCCATATGAAAGAAACATTTTAAGAATTTCATGTTCCTTTTGAAACTCAATTCCCTCTTCTCAGACAATCTCCTTTAATTAAAAGCATAAAATCAACCAAACGATCTCAAACCACAACCGTAATCTCCATAGAGTCATAAAAGATTACATGCTAAAGAAAACCTAGCAGCATAGATATAAAAAAAAAATCGAACTTTATTCCAAAATCCCATCCCTGACATAAAAAGACAACATTTTCTTCGAGAAATTGCGGGGCTTGGAAGCACAAACCGAGGGGGTGGTCGAGCTTGAACGAGCTGTTGGCCATCGAGAGTTCAGGATTCCTTCTGAAATTCCCAAGACCACGCAAATACCGTCACAACCACCGGTGATTCCAATCCAAAACAATCAAATATCACAATCGAAAATTATACCGATCGATCGATGGATCGTGGGTGGAAGGATCGAGTTCGGACTCTAAACGATCGAGGAATCAATTGCGGCAACAGAATTCCTCGGCACCGGATTGGGAAAGAGGGGAACTCGGAGACGGGCAGGCGTTTCGGGAACCTAAGGAATTGGGGAAAGGTCAAATAATTGCTAGGGTTTTTATAGTAGAAAGAAGTTAAAAGACGTGGAGAAGGTTTGGATTAAGCTGCACGGAAAAGAGAAAGGGACAGTTTGCCTGCTCGAACAAGCAAAGACCTTTGGACTCCAAAATAACTGCTAATTACGAATCAATTAAAGATATATTATTATATGTCCCTAACAGCTTTTTGTTGATTTCTTAATTACTAATTAAAAATCAATTAAAGAATTAGTTATTTTAGCCCATAAATAATGATAATGGTGAGTGGTTCAATTATAGCTTTATCCAAAATCATTCACATGTCATGATCAAGAAATCACCGTTAGATGTAGTTGGGCATGTGATAGATAAATGTTGGATGTCTCATTAATATATTGTAAACAATACCACCCCTAACCCTATCGATGGCTTGTAGTAAATCAATGATTCTTAGAAATCAAATAATAATAAAAATATGAGTTAATTATATATTATCTCATGTAATTAATTTTTTTTAATTTTTCTATCCCTGTCTTTTTAAAAAGTTATATTAATAATCATATACTTATGAAAAGTAAAACATCTTATCGTATTACTTTAATAAAATCATTCTCTCTATTTTTTATTTTATAAAATTATTTTTTAATCCTAAAGAAATATTTTAATATTTTATCTAATATAATTTTTGAATATGTAAGGATCGAGATACTAAATATAGTTAATTACATAAGTTAATTTATAATTAATCTTAAAAAATGTAATAAATTGGTGGAAACTTTTTTTTGTCTAAATCGAAATAATATTATTCAAATACAACCTTTACAACTAATTATAATTTTTTTCAAGTAGGTTATTCTATTAATACCATATATAAATATTTGGATCCAACACATACTCTTTTGTATATTTAATTCTTATTTTTTACTTGGATGTATATATACATATATAGCATATTTATCCCTCTCAATTTTAAAATAACATAAATTTCTCCTGCCAGCAAATATACTATGATTAAATGCTAATGTTATGATTATTAGTAGCTAAATTTGAGTTATAGAAACAATCTCAATATCTTATAACAGCTTCAATGAATCTTCATTAGATTCTCTCTCTTCTGACAATTGACTAATGAATATTAACTATAATAAGTGTAAGATTTTTAAATTTTACATACATATATATAATATGTTAAGTATGGATAAATTCGAAAGTTACAAAATTTAGAGGGATATATGGCGGTGAGCACACCAGTGGCGGTGAACAGAACACCTGGTTCTCGAAATTTGTCTCAAGGCGGCGGCCACCAAGACCCCTTTGCCTAAACGAAGTCGAGAACAAGAAGCTCTCGCGAATGGAGGCGGCGATCGGCATTGAGACGATCAACGCCTTGGTCGCCATTGTGTGCGTTGCCGCGTTCTTTGTCGCCGCTTCCTCGGTCCGCCGGTGGCGTCGGCGGCGTCGGCAGAGGACCTTCGGCGGGAATTGTTGCTCCGAGCTCGAGGACAAGCCCCAGAACCGGTTCAAGCGCGTTCTTGCGGACAATTCTTATTCCCCCTTCAAGCATTTCAAGCGGGAGGGCAAAGAGAAAGGTAACCCTTCTTGCGAACGGACCACCTGAATCTATAACTTTTAGGGTTTCTTGCGTTCGTCTGTGTTGGTGAACCTCTACGCCGTGGCCGAGGAGTAGCACGGCTCGGTCCGATCCCGGATGTGCAAGGTCGCCCACGCAGAGACTCGTGCAGCGGAAGTGCGCGTCGGGTCGGGTTGAGCTATGAGTCTTGTTGCCTGCTTCTTAGTCGTCAGCCCTTACACACAGCCCTTACACACAGGTCGAGGTCAGGAGGAAGATTTTTCAACTCGATCCATCCGCATTGAGTGGAATAAGAGTGTGTTGAATGTACGAAAGTCTTCCTCCCTCCTGATTAAGGAGGGTTAGCTTTTATATATGAGAGAATGAGTTAGCCATCAGGGTCAATTAACTGTGGCCGGCTTAAGCTTCTATGTGAGCGTCGACCGACCTGGATGGATCGGCGACGCGTGGCACTGCCCCGAGCTTTCTGGGACGACTGTACCGTGATGATGTCGTTCGTACGGAGGGATGGATGAGCGGTTGCCTGCCACGTGTGTGCTGCGCCACATCGGACTTGAAGTTCCACATCTGCATCGTCGTGTCTATTTGTTTGGATCCATGTGGGCGATACCGAAATGTGCCATATCAGTCTACGTTGCCCCATTTTCTTGTTAATCAAGAGTTCTTTGTCTACTTTTAAGTGCCAAATTCCGTATGAATAAATTGTGTCGGAGAAGGTTGCAAGAGGGATATCCAATCTTTTTTCAGAAGTTTTGCATTCAAGATTCTTGTTCTTTTGTGAATGATTGGCAATGTTTAGTTGTTTCTTCTTTTTATTCTTTTCCTACGTGCCATGATCATTTCAAATACCGGAAAATGACTTGTTGTCCAACTTCATGCCGTGGCTGAGTTGTCAGCACGGCTCGGTCCGATCCAAATGCGCAAGGTCGTCCGCGTGGCTTCCTGGCTGGAGAAGGGTTGCGTCAGGTCGGGTCGCGACACTGCCTGTTAAGCTGATCCGAGGTCGAGTTGGGAGTTGCTTTTCCTTCCTTACTAGGTTCTTGCACACAAGCCAAATTCGGGAGGGGGAATCCTGACTCGACCCCTTCGAAGCTTAAGTTAGTAAGGAGGTGGTGTTGAGGTGAGTTTTGGTGTGTTTGAGTGCTCCGGGGATCTCCCTCTCGCGTTGGCAAGGGGGTCGGTTGTACAGGGTCCGTTAATGGTCGTCGAGCCCCCGAGCGGTCGGCCCATATGCTCTACGTGGTGTGAACCGACTTGCATGGTTCTGTGTCGTGTGGTGCCGCCTCGTATCGTCGCGGATGGTCTTGTGCAGGGTGGCGTCGTCTCATACAACTCCGAGTGGCGCGAGTGCGGCTTGCCGTTGTGCCCGAGTTCAAGGTGCCATGTCGGCACGCGTGCGCCACGTCGGTTCTGAGGTGACCACTGTCTGTCGCCACGTGGGTGGTGTCGAAATATGCTCTATCATGACTATTCCATATCATCCATCTATGTGTGTGAAGCACAATGCTAATTATTGCTCTGGATTTTGCATTCTTGTGCGTGTTCCAACACATACTTCTTGAAACACCGGAACAAGATGGTTAGATTATTTATTTATTTATTGTATATAATTTTGCTGGTTTCTTATTTATATTGTCTAATCCCTTGTTTCATTGCACTTGTTTCATTGCACGAAGCAAATGCCTAGCTTCCATAAGGAGATACTCTAATCATCTCCTTAATGTATGGACAGAGTTTGACTGAAATCTACCTGTGCCTAAGAATTAATTAAGTAATGGACATAGTCAAATGGTTCTTGTAAGTCATTAATTACACTCGTAGCTGTTTGGAATGCAGATGAGATCGTACCAAAATGTAACTACCAAGATTATGCTACCTATCACCAAATGGCAACACAATATACTTAAAAGGTTATGAAAAATGATGATAAATGCCTACTCATCTGGGAATCTTTAGGTTTTTATTACTGTAAGTTGAAAGCTCTAGGAATACTAAGAGTTGTTTCTGTTTTGTATCCTTTTTCTAATGGTCCATCCAAAAATATAAATCATGGTATTCTTTTGTTGCTCTGTCGAATCTATACTCAAACCTTTTAATCCATAATAAAGATAATAGAAAAGACCAAACTTATGTGCTTCATTTCAGAACATCTTTGATTTGAATATGGCTACCCAAGATGGTCATATTCAAGTCCTATACTTATAGAACATTAAGAAACCTATATTGTGACATCACATTGCTGCTGCTTTAAAATTGGCTATCTATATATATGTATATATATATATATGTATATATGTATATATATATGTATATATGTATATGTATATATATATGTGTATATATGTATATGTGTGTATATGTATATGTATATGTATGTGTATGTGTATGTGTATGTGTATGTGTATGTGTGTGTGTGTGTATTATATATATGCATATATATGTATGTATATGTGTGTATGTATGTATATGTATGTATGTATATGTATATTTATGTATATACATACATGTATATATATGTTTATGTATGTATATACATATATATACAGATGAGCCACAACACATATGTAGCATGTTGTATAATGTTTAAAAAAAAATTCTTGACTACAGCATGTTTTTGCCTGATGAGATTATCTATCCCTATAAATATCGACAACATTTATTTTGATGGCTAATAGTCTATTTTATAGGGTGAATATACCAAAATTGCCTGTTACAATGCCTCATAAATCAAAACATAGTTGGAAAACATGGGTATTTTAGTTTATTCATAACTTGGTTATTCAATTTAGATATTGAGAAAAGCGAGATGTAACTTTGCACAACCTGACTAGCTTAAGAAAGCCAAGTTTTATGTTAGATATCTCAAGTTTCTCTTGATTTACATGATTTAGACACATGAATTTGTCCTTTTCATGTTCACCTTCTTATAAAACTCCCTGATGGTCTACCTCCTCTGAGGGACATTTAACATCAAATTGACTTGAATCTAGGAGCCCAACATAGCTCATTATTGGATGAGGCCAAAAGTGCATGAGGAACTGAACAATAAATGAGCTACTATAACTTTCTTTCCAACATTTATAAGGTCGTCTCAAACTTGAGCTACTATAACTGAGTTGAATCAGTCTTGCAGTATTTTAGTTTGTGCTCTTTGGAAGTTGAAAGTACATGGACTACATACACTGAACAATGCTCACTTGCTGTGAGTGGACTTGCACTGTGTTTGGTTACAAGAAAATAAACATGGCATAAGATAAGTTGGTCAAAGTGATTGTGAGCATGAAATGAGAATTTGGAGAAGGGCAACCCTATTGGTAAAATTACTGTGACAGAAACATTTTTTGCCATTATTGCTGTAAATTCATCCGAACAGTTTTTTTTTTTTTTTTGGCAGCTTGAGAAACTCTTGATCTGCTGATTAACATTTATATTACCTGAATTCCGAACCAATTGAATGGGCCCAGCAAATAAAATTGACAGTTCTAGCCTTATGCTGACTTTCTTTGTTTTTACATGCATATGTAGTTTTACTTTTTTGCCATATTTCACTTGTCCTTCACATGTATTCCAAATATGTTGAACACTGATATATTGTTTAAGCTATTCATAGTTTCATACTAGGGTAAGTCGTACATTGTCACGACCCGACTCTGATGAGCCAACTGGCAAATAACTCCATTTTGATTCTGCAATCACGGATAAAAATGCTTAAGCGAGAGTTAACGTAGTAAACTCATCAGGCCCATATAAGCTAATCATACTTATTGCTCACTTCCAATGTGGGACTAATGGGATGTTGCAATATCCCCAACTCAATTAGCTTGACGTCCTCGTCAAGGCCCAACATAACCCAGATCGAACCCTAGCATAGTGCATGTGAGGTTTAACTCAGTGGTGGCTCCACGCCGTGATGAGTTCTCTGACTCCATTCACGGGTAGCCCTTTCCTACTCGAGCTCTCTCACCCTGTCCAAATGCTAGGTCAGCTCTGATACCAAATGTCACGACCCGAGTCTGTTGAGCCAATTGGCCAATAACTCCATTTTGATCCTGCAACCACGGACCAAAATGCTTAAGCGGGAGTTAACGTAGTAAACTCATCAGGCCCATATAAGCTAATCATACTTATTGCCCACTTCCGATGTGGGATTAATGGGATGTTACATACATTGTCAAAGGTAAGATTTGGATACCCCTATAGCACCATGAGACATTGTTAAACATGATAGTGACTGCAAATATATGCACTCATAGAGAGTATCAAGTAAAGAAATGACTATCTTTGTTGCTTGGATTGGATCTAAATGCAAGTCAATGTGTTGGGGCTTGCTTCTAAGTCAATCTTCTAAGGGATGTCCAAATAGATGACAAGAGATAATATGCCATTATTTCGATATTAATAATATCTCATTACCTTAGTTTTGATGTCACTTATTGTGATCCTGCTTCTAACCTCCTAATATCCATGCAGAAATATCTTTAAGGATGCATCCCTTTGCAGATGAAATTGCTTCTTTGTTAGAGCATCCTCCTCTTGCAACATTCATGACAAACCATGAATATTCAGACATGAGCAATTCTTATGTTTGGATAGATACAGAGCATCAGTTAGACTTACTTGCAAGACTACTGAGTAAAGAGAGAGTCTTTGCTGTTGATACAGAACAACATAGTCTTAGGTCATTCCTTGGATTTACTGCTCTTATGCAGGTAAATTTGGTGACTTTTGTTATTGAATATGGACTTATTGTCGTGATTTATTTTTCTATAATATTATATGATTGGTCGTAGCAGATTTCTACTCAAAAGGAAGATTACCTAATAGATACAATTGCTCTGCATGATGCGATGGACATTCTACGGTCTGTTTTTGCTGATTCTTCAATTTGCAAGGTACAAAGTTATGTTAATATCATAGCACTAAAAAATTTCACAAGTATATTTTTTTGTTTCATGTATCATGTGTAGCCCCTTGAGCTAACTTTAATGCATTTTTGTATGAATTAAGCTAGTCATTGTCTGAAGCATCAAATTTGCAGCAAATCTTCATCTTGTAGAAGTCTAATCTTGCCTTATGGGTCTAATTTGATTTGTGCTGTGATCCTAATTACAGGAATGTGATGTTTTTACTGTTATAATATTATGCAGTTACTTATTTGCACAATGAAGTCCTATTCATTGAACTGGATGGGGATATGGAATACAAGAATGAAAAGTAAGGACTAAGGAGACATGAGGATGGATTCAGCTTTGATGGCTTTATTTTCATATATATCTAATACTTGATTGTGCTTCTTGATTAAACTGTTGCACTCTGCATTCTTTATTCTGATTTGAAGCCATAGAGAATCCAAAAGATGGGTAAGTGGTAGGTTTATTGGAATATAATTTGAAAGAAATCTGATATAGATTTAATTACATCTTAATAAGGGATACGATCTTTATAGGATATTACCTCTCCTATGAAGAGGCCTTTTTTTTTTTCTTTCAGAGAAGGTATCCTCCAAGAGAGAAATTATAAGAAAAAAGATAAAAGAAGAGAGTGAAGGAAGGAGGAGAAAAGAGAGATAACAAGGAATTCAAGATACATTATTTGTAAAAATCTGATATGATTTACTACCATTAGGGCTTATAATATCCTATATTTATAGGCTCTCTCATTCTTTCCTCGCCTATTTCAAAACAGTATAGAACTTAACAAGTGTTATCATCATACAAGTCGTCTAGACTCTAGACAATATTACAGTACACCAATTTAACATGCTTTTGGATGCCAGTTTGACTTTGACTAAGATTCTAGAGGCCTTCCGTAACTGTCTTTTAACATAAGGGTGAAATACATCAACATTTATAATCTGAATATGACTATGATACAAATTAAGTTGGTGGTGCAGTTGTGATTCGACCGGGTCTTGACTCAAGTCTTGACTTGGATTATTGTTTAGATCATGGTTTGCCTTGCCGGTCCGTATCGGTATACCGACCAGCTATCGGTATGGTACGTATCAAGCTGTACTGAGCCGTACCAAGCATACCGACACTTGGTACATAGGGGTGTGCCGATGTACCACTCATATTGGTCCCCTATTGGACTGGTACATATCACTCATATCGAGCGGTATGCTGCAGTACAGAGAACTTTGGTCCAGATTGATGTATTTTGACTAAGGTTGGATATTGAGATCCACCATCGGGCTCGCCCAAGTGCTGCAGAGCCAATAAAGATTTAAGTTTGGCCCATTTTATCACAACCTAAGCCTAAAACTGTGAAGTTATATACTTAAAATGGAGTATTCACCAGATGGGCTTAGGTTGTAACTCGTATATTAATGGAAGCCTAGCCCACATTTGATGTGGGACCAATCAGATTTGGATATTACAATTTGCCATTTTTCTGACTTGAACCCCAAACATCCTCATCAGGTTCACACACACAACATCAAATAGGATCACCAGGATCCCCACAAGTTATGTGAAGTCCAGAGGCATCATGGCTGACCAGGTTGCTGTTTACATTGCTGTTACTATCCCTTTTTCATGTTTCTACTGGATTAGAGATTTACTAGGATGCACAGTTGGTGTTGTCCTAATATGGCTTGCACACCACAAGTTGGTGTTGCTTTAGTATCATTTTTGCCATAAATTGAGCCTAAGACCACGTGATCTATGCTTCCAGAAAGGATTACAAGTGTTCAGGCTCAGGATGTGGCAAAAAAGTGTAATACCATGATCTGATTAGTTTGTGTATGCCATGGGCTATTCCTTGATCAGTACATGGGTTATAACCCATTCCAATTTTGTGAGTCCTTTTTGGGGCATTTCCCACATGGTCTTGAGCTTGGAGTGTGACACTGTTAGACTATCAAGTCTTGGCTTTTGTGGAACTTTTTACATTGATGTAGTGGTTTCATGTTGCTAGAATTTTGCAACATAATAAATCTTAATTTAAAACCTAGATATATACGATTCATGGTCAAGATTTGTTATAATAAAGTTAAAGTAGTTGAAGACAATTGTCACATCACAACTTATGTTTTATAGTTGAACTTATCCAAACCCTTTGGTATGGTTTTTTCAAGGTTCGTTGTGCCCGGTACGGGTGGTACGTACCAATCCAATAGGGGATTGATGCGGATGGTACATACCGGTTTGTCGGTATATCCCACTGTACTATATATCAGTATGTCAATTTGGTTCGGTATGTACTATACCGATGGTCAGTTGGTACACTGGTACGGATTGGTAAGACGAAGCATGGGCTTTTTAACTATGACTAGCCAGATGAAAATAATGAGCCTATAATTAATATGCTTTAGATATCCTGTTCTGCATCTTGTTTCAATCACATAACAAGATGTTTTGGGTGGACTGTTCCATTTCACTCAAACATGAAAACCATGGACTGTGGATCATTTGTTACATCCATTGACAGAATTTGATGGTGTGAAAGGATTGGATCCATGTTGACCTGAGAAAGCTAGGACAACATCTTGTTTATGTTGTTAATAACAAACAGATGAAATTCATGAGCAATTGTGTTCCCTCCCAGATCTTTTTTCTTACATTGGTCTTATTGGAGACTAAGGTAAACTCTGGCATGTATCACTGGCCATCCCTAATTTGTACTAAATTAAGAAGCTTTTCTTTAAAAATGTTGTATATACTTATGTGAATATAGAAAAGGAATTGAGTTGGAGGTACCATCTTAATCCTTTCTGAATCTAGATACAATGTCAGTTTGGGTGCTTGGATGTAGCACTTTTTAATACTGTTAGGAAATTATTTAGAAAGTAGGTACCAAGATGAATTTCTCAAGAGTTCATGACTCGACATGTTGGGTAGATACAAAAATTACTTTTTGTGTGATGAAAAGTTTGGCTTCAAGAACAATTCTACTTTGGTTAGGTTTAGTTAAGTGGCCAAGTTGAGTTCATTTTCAAATATTTTCATATTCTTAAGTCAAATTTAAATGGGTCTTAATTTTTGTTGAATAATTATCCATAATTCCATATATTATCTTATATTAGGAAGGCTGTTTGCATGAGATTTGAGTTTATTTTATTAGCATAAGCTAGTTGGACTTCTAGGTCCAAAATGGTAGTCAAGTGCATTGTATCTAGAGGTCATTAGGTTTAAGAAGGATTCTCAATATAATAAAATTTATTACTAAATAAATATTTCTCTTCTTTTTCATACCATTAAGGCTTTAAAAAATTATTATAATGAAGGATAAATCTTGTGAGTTTTGTAGCATAAAATGTTAAGAATATTTTAATTAATAAAATTATATATATACCGAGCGGTATATTGAAACATATCGCTCGGTATAGTTATACCGTACCGTACCGAGCTAAGTTCGAAACAACGATACGGTATGAAATTACGAACCTTGGTTGTATATACTATATAGTACTTCTAAATGCGTTTATATTATATCTTCTGAACAATATGTAAGTTGCTTTTTCTAATCTGATTTTTTATATTACTTTAAATATAGATGAGGTTATAAAAACAGATTAAAAACTTCATCTTGTAATGAGAGAGACTAATGGGTACCTGCCCATCCTTTGCTCCCCCCAACAAAAGGTAATATGTCAACCTTAGAAGATCATGTGTATTTTTTTTTCATTTGTTCTTCTATTACTAAATCGTTCTTGCCTTCTTGAATGGTGGAAAGATAAATCTGATCTAGATGCCTTAGAATGACTGTTATGTTTTTCATGTTGCAGGTGTTTCATGGAGCTGACAATGATGTTCTTTGGCTTCAAAGAGACTTTCATATATATGTTGTGAACATGTTTGATACTGCAAAGGTGTTACTACTTTTCCAAAATTATTTAAGGATTTTCTTGCACATGTTTTGCTTTTTAAATTATCATTTAGCTAGTGATCACTCATGTAACAGGCATAGAGTTTTAAGATGTTTACGTAATATTTGCTAACTAGTTATTTTACCACTTTTAAAATATTTTAAATCTTAGCACTTGACTTTTTATATATTCTGTGCTTTAGTCAGATCAGCTTATGAAGTTTAAAATGTCTTGGTTCTAGAAATGATTTGAGATTAATACAGCAGTTGTATAAAAAAAAAATCTTTCATCCACTATAGTTTTTTGTAGTAATTTTTATTAAATAAGTTGTTATTTGTGAATGCAAAATTTAAGAAGACTACTTTCTACAAGTTTATTAAAGTTTGTCTGTCAGCCTTAAGGACACTTAACACTTGGAGAAGAAAAAAAAAGGGACAATTAACACGGTTTGATATTCAAAACGAAGCAAGACTTCTGTTTTGGTTCTTCAAAGAAAATTCATTATTGCAGTTCATTGAATGATTGGTGCTGTCTTAAACTTTGGAGTTAGGCCAAGTTAAAATTCATCCTTCAGGTCTGTTGATGTTATTACAAATTTTTACTCTACGAGCTTACAAAAGGATGTCAACAGCTAGGTTCCTGACTTGGCCACTTTCATAGTGCATAGGATTGACTCAATTTGATTGAGATATTATTGGAAATTTTGATTCAGCATATTAAAACAGGAGTAAGTACCTCTTAAATGGAACGAAAAGAGTCAAACTCTAGAAGCCTAGTTAGGTGATTGTTATATGGGATAATTGGTTGGGAAGTTGTTAGGCATTCTGGAAATGTAGAATTGAGAGCTGCACAATGGCTGGGAGGTGTAGAGATCTAGCAACTAAGTTCTTTTTGTTCATGATAATCAGACCGTGTTGTCCACATCAAGTAGGCGGCTCTTTCTGTCTCTGTTTGTCAGTCAGTCAGTCTGTCTGTCTGTCTCTGTCATCCTTCCTCGAGGTAGGCTATTGAAAATCAGAATTTAACATTTTTTGCACATCTGTGTCATAGCATGTACAGGCACAGACCAGCATAGTTTGTGCACATCTGGGTTCATAACCCCCTTATATTGGCAGGCAATGTCTGGTTGATGCTGTTATCAGCCAATGAATCTGCCTTTGAGTTTGAGGACAGAATGTTGTCATTATTATCCAAAGATATGTTGATTGCTGTCTAAAGTTTGGTAATATCACTCTCTGAAGTGTCTCATGGAAACCTGAATGCTTTGGTCGACCTCAACTTATATACCTTCCATACACAATAAAATCATATATATGGCTGTAAGTTGTGCCATCAACTTGGTTTACATGGATAGTGACATAATCTATGTATTTGACTTAAATGTGATACTTCTCTTCAGAATGTCCTTATATCCGTAGTGATGTTATGTGCACATATAATATTGTGGGAAATGATTAGCACCACTGTGGCTTCATATGTTTTTGAAAATATCATTAATATTCTGTTTTACTTGTTTTTGCATTGCAGGCATGTGAGATTTTGTCAAAGCCACAAAAATCATTAGCATACTTGCTTGAGACATATTGTGGAGTGTCAACTGACAAAACTTTGCAGGTTTAAATACTTATTTATAAGTCTAACCTATTCTGATAACATGATTTCATGTGCAATATATACTTCAATAAACGTATCGATGCATAACATTTAATAATCATGAGATTCTAGCCGAAAATTGTCTTTGCATGTCATTGGACTAATGAAGTTACTTTTTGACAGTCATGGTACCTAGAAGGCTTCCTTTTCACTGTCAAAAGGCAATTATGAAATTTGGGATCAGAAATCAGAATCAGTCCTTAGGGTAAATAGGGATTGGAATTGAGATCAACAAATTAGCTGGATATAGGGATGAAGTTTTAGTTAAAAGTGAATTATAATTCAATTTTTTTTTTCAAAAGTTATGAAGTGTTAAAAATAAAGAAATGACTGTTCTTGTGCTTCTCTGCTGATCCTCCTTTTCACCTACTAGTAGCTCATCTTCTTCACTGTCACTTGGTGGCAGATTAAGCACCGGAAGAAGAGGGGGCCTGGGAGTTGGCCTGGAGTTTTGTCTTGACCATGAAAATCAGGATTACTAAATCTGAAAACAGTATTGGAGTCATTTGGCTTATAAAAACTATTTTTTTTATAGAACTTGCAAGTGGCATTATTGTAGCCTTTAATGTGGATTTGTCTTGCATTTGAACCAGCAGTGATCAGTTTTTTAAATGATGATGTATTCATTATTCTTTGGGATTATATTATTATTATTAGAAGCATATAATTACCAGATTGTTGGTGTAGACAGGGGATGAGCTCATCACTCGATCACATTTATCAAACACCAAAGTGGATGCTTTATTTATATGATCTCACTCTTTTGATGTTTATTACAAGCTAAAATGTTCTTTGGGATGTAGAATTGTGCATATTAAATCATTCCTAAGTGTATTGGCTGCTATATCCTGATGGGTTATATATGTCTGTGATACAGCGTGAAGATTGGAGACTGCGTCCTCTTTCAGCTGAAATGATTGAGTATGCTCGTAACGATGTTCACTATTTGTTATATATTGCTGACTGTTTGGTCTCTGAACTCAAGAGAAAAACCCCTGGTATGCATTTATTTTTTTCAGTCTGGATTGATGCTTAGAAGATTATTGTTTAGAAATTTAATGGTTTTGAGTTATAGTTTTTTGAATCAATGAATTGCGAGCAAATGGCAAGGAACCTTACTAGGATGACTTAAGATGTTATTAATCTACCGTGGTTTTTGTATAGCTTGGCAATGCTGTCCTGTCAGCTTGTTTTAACATGTTTTGTTATCAAGCATTGGTGCCTCCAAAACCATATTTAAAATATGTATGCATCCAAGGTTTGCCTTACTAGTTCGAACCGGCGTGTCGATTGGTCGATGGCAAGGTACGTGTCACCTCATACCGGTCGGTGTGTCGAGAATTGGCATAGTGGTACATGTCGATGGCACAAAGAAAACCCCAAAAACCCCTCCGAAAATATCTGAACATTAGGAAAAAAAACTTAAATTAGGGTTTTTAAGTTGGAAATAATTATAAATTTAGTATAATTTAAGCAACAATATTCTAAATTATGAAAGAATAGTGGCTTATATCTTTTTAGGGTTTTGAGGAGCAGTTTGGCGATATGTTCCAAACCATTCTTCCTTTGATATTGAATTATCTAAAAAGAAATATTTTGAGTTATTAAATTTCTAGTTGAATTTTAAAATTCAAATGAATGAAGTAATAAATGGGTTGATCAATGGATAAATCTGGTTTTACCACAAAAAAAAATGATGGGACTCCACGAGCGATGGATCAAGGTCCTCGATCCTATATCTGTATATCAATATGATATGTTTGGTGGACCTAATCCTGAAATTAATCCCACAGCATAGTATACTGATAGTCTGATACACTGTATACCATCGGTGTATCAATGTGGTGATGGTCGTAGTTTGATCATCGTGAGCCACATGTGTCCAAGGCAGCTCTTGAAGCAAGTACGATTATGACATGTATTAGTGCGGAGATTGGAGATTGCTTAAACTTCTACTTTCTCCACTAATCTGTTGCTCTGTATCATATGATCGATCATCATATTGCTCCTCGGAGAAGAATGACCAGCTATCATCGTATTATTATTGGCCATAAGATTCTCCATAATATGATAAGCTCAACTTTGTGTCTACGTCGTGTAGGCTCTAGTGCATCTGCTCAAAATCATTCACTCCCTTCCCTTTCCCGTTCCCCTTCCCTATATAAACTTGACTAGTACCTTATCGAGCTCCATAATTTGAATCTTGGGTGGCATGCATAAAATACTGCTTCTCGATCCATGCACAACCCTCAAACTATGTAGACGAGACCATCGACTCCGTAGTATCATCGCCATCATCAGTCGAGACACTACTATCCATGTCGCTGTCATATCTACAAACAAAACGGGTTGCTGAATGCGACTGTGTTCAAACTGTCAAATGGATTGTTTGAATTCAATAAATCCCAACCCTTCATCGGTGAAGGTCAAAATCTGATCGTTATCGATCAGTACAAGTTGGTAACGGTCAGATTTCGATCGTTCCGCTTGGTATAGTCCCCATATCGAGCGATATAGGGTCATATGTCATGGAACACCTGGTACAGGGTGGTCTGCATGCCAGTCCCTTGTCGAACCGGTATATATTGCCCAGTACACCAGGGCATGGCGAACACTGTATGCATCTATGGTCTATGCATATCGTTGTCTTCAATTTTCTATCTCTAGCCTAGCTATACAAATTTCATATTTCACATATAAGTTTGTTCAACTATCAGGATTGTTTGAATCTTTGATAACCATTTACTGAAGGAGTCCTTATTGTGGTTCTGCACTTAAATCAAAGGTTGACAACACATTTTATGCTTTTCTGGAACTTATTGTGGTGCATTGGGTGCTAAATGAGATACTTCAATTGTTTCTAAAATCTCTATTTTTGAATCCTCTAATCAGTTGATTTTGTTGGATGCAGTCTATTTGTTGATGTGTATCTCAACCTCATCTAGTCATTAATGCATGCACATTTGTTATTTGTCTGTGTTTTTCCACTTTTATCAAGTAGAGTTATCATTGGTGTGTGTCCCATCTGATCAAAGAAAAAGATCTGTCTATTTTCTACTGTGTAATGATGAATGAGAGACTTAGGATTGAATTTTAGGATCTCTGAACATGCTTTCGCCAAAGAGCACAAATTATTTGTGCGGTAAGCTAATGGGATATATTTACCTTTTTAACTGAAAATTAATTTTTCCAAAGAATAAATTTTCATCTCCTGAGTTGTGATGATGAGATCGAGTAAGTTCAATATTATTGTGTCTCTCTCAAAAGGCCATCATTGTTATGAAAATTGTAACATTGACATCATTTAGAAACTATTTAATCGGTAATCAGATCTTTCAGCTTCTCTGGATGACAAGTTGAATTTTTTCTTCGAGGCCAGTCATCGGTCAAACATGGTCTGCATGCAACTGTATGCCAAAGAAGTTGAATCTACCCCTGGGGCTTCTGCTGCAGCTTCTATATTGTCACGAAATTTGAACATTGAAGGGATCACATCCTGGAGAAGGTTGGAAATGAAGGTATTCTTCTTTTCACATTATTTCATATTGAACTCATTTATGCACTAAGTTGGTGTTCAACTCAAAAGTTTCTTTCTTCTGTTTTCCCAATTTCAGGATCTTATTTGGATATTCTGTGCATGGAGAGATTTAATGGTCAGTTCTATTATACTCAAAAGAGTATGATTTATAGTTTTGTTCTAAATTGTTTTCCTGTTGCTGTTTTATTCAAATAAATTTCTTTTCAGTAAAGCAGATACCATACTATTCTTTTACTTTCATAAGTTTCATGAAAAAATGAAACCATTTTGTCTGTTAACACTAACAAAACAAACTATGCATCAAGTGTGGGACTAAGTATGGTATGTTGGCATCCGTACAATGTTAAATATTCGGTAATTAGGCTATCCAACTTTCGTAGTATGTGCTGAGCTATGATTGTTCACAAGTTCTATATGACAATCTCTTATTGAAGTAGATCAGTGATTAATGTCTGGCAGTACATTATTATTTTCACCGGCTTGATCAATGGATTGGGTTGCAGATCATACAGTTTCAAGAGGCATCTTGTATCTATTCAAAATCTTCTGAAGATGTTTCAAGAAAAGCTAAAATTTTTATATTGATCCAATTAAAAGGGTAAACACAGTGATAATTCTGCTGAATAATTGTTGGGGGGAATAATTCATTTTTTTAACACAACCATTCATGTGAAAATTATTATATGATCGTATTCTATTTTGAACCCTAAACATTTGGTTCGAAATAAAATATGATCATATTCTATTTGAATGTGTCCGCTAGCTTATTGCAAGGTCCTGAGCTCGTATCCCACCTTCATCACTTATCCTTTGTCAAAAAAAAAAAAAAAAACAAAAGATCATTTTCTATTTCTGGGCTCGTGTCCTGCTGTCAATGTAAATTTGTATCCTAAATAGTTAGAACTTATGATTTTGTTGTTATTATTTTATTGTTGTATATTCTATTTCTGCCGACTTTCCTATTTGAGAAAAGGATCTAAAATATTCCTTTGCATGCTGCATATTGATTTACCCTATGGGGATTTCTTCTGTTAGGTGGGATGGTTTGTCATCCTATGAGGGTTTCTTCTGTTCAGTGGGGATGGAAAAATGAATGGAAATATGTTTGGCAAAGTTGCCATATAGAAGTATGGGGGCATGTTGATACCTATATAACACAACATGGTGATGCCCGTATACAGGTCAGCCCAAGTCATAGATTGGGCTATCCATGTGTTAATATTGCCAGCATAGCTTAGTCAATGCGTATTGATACCTCTCTAGAACAACAATCTTTGATGGATGGGTTCGACCTGGTCTTGTTCCCTTTTGCTAGAGTATCCAAAAGAGAGAAGTGATAGAATTTTGTGTTTGTTAAATCCAGAAGAAACTTTTGACAGAACATCACATAGGCTTTCCTCTTGGAGAATAGATGTTATTGCAAGTAGAGCAGCAGCTTTTGTTTCTAACACTAATTTGTCTTCATCTATTTTTGGAAGTTTATAATCTCAAACTTCGTCTACTGTTAATATTTGTTTTTATTTTCTTAATGAGATGAAATTCAACTATGTACTTATCTAGTGTTGGCATGGTTTAGCACAGGGCTATTGATATAACACATACTGACTCGTGCTGGTCGGTATGACATTCCTTGCTTTGTACATCTTAGGGGCAGTAAGATTTTTATGTACAAGTTCGTATTGTACATTGAGACACATTCTACTAATTGCAAACAAAGTTCACGTGATCCATTTCATGATGTATGACATTACATTATTTGGACAATTTCTTGAAACATTTTTGTTCTTGGCTGATTTGCAAACTGTCACACCTACTTATCATGAATAACTAGCACTACAGTAAATCATTTATAATATGCACATGGTGATACTGATAGCCATCATTAGTATGATTATATTATTTAAAAACAGGGATCTTTCTGTTTTTGACTTCTTTTTGCACTCTCTAGAGGTTTACATTTATTTATGTTTAGGATAATGAACCATATGTAGAACTGGACCAGTTTGGACCACCTTGGTTGGTTTACACTCGCACAGATATGGCTCATAGGTCTTCACTACATTAGGACTCACTTGGGACACCATAAAGCTAAGTAGTTACCAACTTGCTGCTGCCTCTTCTCATCAAAATTGATGCCAGAGGAGTTTTTTTTTTTTCCCCTCTCTGAGAATCAATGGTGAACTTGGATTTGCTTTTTCTTACATTATCTCAGACTGATCATTTACACACACAACATTTCATGACACGATGGCAACTGTCCCTGGCAACCAGCAGGCACAGGGAGTGCCACTGAAAATGAAAATTAAAACCTTCACATTATACATAATTGAGACATGACAAAACCGTGTGAGTTTCTGATATTCTCTGGTGCATGATACATTCATTTTACATGCTTAATTTATTAGGTTTTACAATAACTAAACAACTTCACGTCGTGCATGTTTTCCCTTTGACCTTCTCTTGCCATGTCCAAATACTAGAAAATCCAATCGTTTGCACTGAATTCTTTTTCTTTGCGTGTGAAGTTGACTAGTGTTCCTAATCTCATGTAACATTCCTATAGTTTTTTATTACGGTTGTGTTTCACAATGTTGCATCTTTTACTGAATTTTTGGAGCAATGTATTTGTCCTAATGCTTTGCTGCATTCTGCAGGCCCGAATTCATGATGAGAGCTTACGATATGTTCTATCAGATCAAGCCATAGCAGCTCTTGCTGTAAAAGCTCCAAAAAGTCCAACAGAAATATATGATGTCATATTACATGTTGATATAAGTAATGGTTTAAATGCTCATCCTGCCTTACCTTCACCATCACCTATTGCCAAGAATCATGTGGAAGATCTTTGCATTCTCCTACAGGAAATGAACGCCAACATAGATGATGTTTTCAGAAGATTTTGGCACAAGCACCTAGATCATGCTCAGTGTTCTCCACTTTCAGCATACAACTATGGTCTTCTATCTGAAACCAGTCTGAAACATGCTGGTATGTCATTTTCAAAGCCAAGTGTTAAAAAGTTCACTCCAATGGTTGGCAAAAGAGCCTCCCGAGAGCTTTTTATTCAGAAATTCTCTTGCAAATCGCCAGTATACCATAATTGCAGGATCTATGCTAGTGATGGAAGATTGCTTTGTTATTGTGATCGAAGGAAACTGGAGTGGTTAGTGAACCTTGAACTTGGCATACCTGGTACATCTTGCATTTAATTTTTTGATGCTTTTCTTTGTTATTCATTGTAGGTATGTGCAGCGAGATTTGGCAAGAATAGTAGAAGATGATCCTCCAGCAATTATGCTTCTTTTTGAACCAAAAGGCCGTCCAGAGGATGAAGATAACGAGTTCTATATTCAGAGTAAGAAAAACATGTGTGTTGGATGTGGGGAGAAAAGCCACTACATACGCTACAGAATAATACCATCCTGCTATAGAATGCACTTTCCTGAGCATTTGAAGAGCCACCGTTCTCATGATATTGTTTTGCTCTGTGTGGACTGCCACGAAGTAGCTCATTCTGCTGCTGAGAAGTATAAGAAGAAAGTAGCACAGGAATTTGGAATTCCTCTTTTTGTGCAAAAAATTGTTAATTTGGGTGAAAGCACAGTTGCTACTGTAGCCTCAACATCAGTGAACCCAACAGAAGAAACAGGTGTCTCTCCTTTGCAGTTACGAACTGCTGCTATGGCTCTCCTACGCCATGGATCCAACATGCCATCAGGAAGGCTCGAGGAATTAATTCAGGTTAGAACATTTTTAATATTTGATACCAACATTAGCATCAGTTGCAGTGTTTACATCTACTTGATGAGTGAGACATCTAAATTGAAAGTCACATTCACGTGCAAATTCTGAGAATTCCTTGCTCATATGAATAGATCCATTCCAGCTTATAATAGAAATCAGAATGATGGGTGTCACGTTGCAAACACAAAACTAATAACTGTTTTGCCTTATGGATTTAGGACAAATAGAAGAAAATAGTTGCACTTCTCTCTGCAGAATTTCCTTGTCCAGAAATCCAGTGTTATGGAGCATTGGCATGCCTCCGTGCTAAAAAATGTCGAGTTTTACCCAAGGTTTTAAATTTTGTACCGTACCACCTGGTACGGGCGGTACATACTGGTCCGTCAACCTATCAGCATGCAAACCGTCCGCTACCAGATTTTTTGCCCTGCATCGGACAATATGGGGCTGTACCGGGTGGTAACGGTCAAAATTTCGTGTCATCTTCTCTTGTCATCTTTCTGAATTTGTAGATACTCAGGGTCCCACATACAACTCTGTATTATTTCCTTTGAATATTCTGATATATTTGCTTATGCTAGAATAAATCATTTATTATTTATACTGCCAATGGATGCACTTGAGCAAGTTGTCCTATATACAACTCTGTATTATTTCCTTTTGCATATTCATATGTATTTACTTATGCTAGCAAGCCATTGTTTATTGGTTCTACCAACGGGTGCACTTGAGCAAGGGGTGAGTGACATGATGTTCCCTATGCAGATTGTGAAGACATACTTCGGTAGACAGGAAATTTCTGCAGAAGATCTGGAAGCTGCATTACTTGTTGGCATGAGTCCTCATGAGAGAAGACGGTTTGAGAAGAAAAGAGGGTTATCTTTTAGACATAATGAGCAGAATATTATATATAAAAATGATACATCAAGTGTTGCACAAACAGCTGAAGATAATGACAAAAAGAATGGTAGCATGTATGTTGCTGAGGGATCATCGGAATATAAGTTTAAGGATACTGATAGTGGATGGAGAAGTTTGTCTAATTCATCCATGATTGATACAAGCAGTGCCTTGTTACTCAATCACAATACTTATGTTGCTAATAGCATACAAATTCTGGATAGAGTTCAGGAACTTGAACAAGAAAATGTTTCCAGTATGACTGAGGACAATAAAAATGAGAATCCATCAGATGGGGCTAGAAGGAATCTGATACCTTCCATGTCTGAAGTTGCTTCTTCAGGAACTACAAAAAAGGTGTCACTTTTAGGACACGGACCACATGGGAAACAAGTTGTAGAGCATTTACTATGCAAGTATGGAGAGGATGGAATTCAACAATTTTGTCAAAGGTGGAGAAAAGTGTTCGTTGATGCCATTCATCCCCGTTTTTTGCCATACGGTTGGGACATAATGCACAGGTAATCAATAGATTAGTTTTTCTTTTTTTTTTTGTTTTTCCATGCGCATTACAGAAAGAAGGTTCTTATTCTTCTTATATCAGCATTTATTTTTTGAAGAAAATCTGGATTCATCTACAATTGGATAAGCAGGAAAACCATCATTTTATTTGTTTAAACACATCATATTGGCTCTTATATATAATAATGAAGATATTATGCTAGTGATCTTAATGTCCAGATCATCTTAGTCACTTCTATACAGTTTTGTGCATTTGGTGAATCACTAAATCTTACAAATTCAGAATGTGCATCAGGTATCTCTGCTTTTACATCAACTGCATTTACTGAGCCACAGTTGAAAATTTGAAAACCCATTTAAAACTATAGAACAAATCAAAGACTGGTGATAATAATTTGAAATCCCCAACTTAATCCAAGATTTCTATGTTGACCGCTAACCCAGCCAAGTCTGGACATTTGTGGAGAAGCCTGAAGATGATATTTCTTGGTTGTGTTTCACGCTCAATTTCCCACTGGGTATCTGAGTTTTGATTCAACATAGACAACTTATTTTACAGTTTTTTGTTTTACTACTATAGATTTGCAATCTACATTGGTGACTTCCATTGCTTATTTGTTTGTATTACCAATAAAGCATACATTATAATTAATTGTGGTTTATGGTGGGAAATACCATTTTGGCAGACTTAAGAACTGTTGTTAGAGAAGGTTACTCGACCTGATCATCTTCCCTGGGTTGGATCTTTTTTACACTTCAAAATAGAGCTCCTACCTTTCCGTTATATCCATATCCTCAACATTGTAATACAAAGCTCTTCCAGGAAAACCCATTCTCCATAAACTGCCTTTTAAAATAAACAACTACAACACTGTCTTTAGTCTCAGCTTTTGTGATTAGCTGCATGATGGAGTTCCAGATTGGCTTATGCTTAGCTTAGGTGTTTTGAGTGTAATCCAGGTTCTAGGCTGAGTTCCATATATTTCCATTAGTGTCTAGAATATTTTTTGTAGGAATTCAATCATTAATTTTGATATCTTTGAAAAAGGACTAATCAGATCACTAGGTTAAATTTCTAGTCAAAGCAGGGATTAGGTGTAACAAGAATATACTCACAATTATGCTTCAAAGAAAGAAGAAAAAAGAGGTCTTTTTCCTCTGTATCTTTTCAATCTCTACTTTCAGCAGCACACTGATTTGAGGGTAAAATTCATGTAGCTATTGACAATTGATTAGATCAGAAAGATACCTCATTGAGTATGTAAGCAGTTAGTATTTGTTGAGGGTTAATCTTTTGATATTGCTATTCAGTACAAAACAAATGTAGTGATATATTTTTTTTTCTTGAGCTTACAATTAAATTTAGTAGTTAGTATATGTTGAGGGTTATTTCATAGTATTTTTTTATTCACTTTTTGTCTATTTGGTTTTCTTCTTGTAATGTTTTGTACTGAATTAGTTTGGTCTTCTTGGATGTTCTACATGCTTTGAACTGCTCTTACGCAACACAATGCCCCTTTTCCACAATTGAGAGATAAAGGGATCATGTTCTCCTTTTGGTTTTCACTGCCAAAAAAATTGTGAAATGCATTTCACTGTTAATAGTATAACCATGGAATACAAGCTGTGCAACCTTGATTCGGTTGTCATGTTTTTCTGTGTGACTGTTGTAAAGAGTTGGATTATAGTCATCAGAGTTTCACCCTAGACTTGAGTTGGTTCTGTTTCAAGAACCAATTCTCCTGGTATTTTAGTTTTCACAGACAGGGTCATTATCTGCAGTGTAGACAAGTGTAATGTTGCAAGCAGGTGAGATGCATCTTTGGTTTTATTGATACATTATTTTTTCCTTTTCCTTTTTTTTCTTCTGGCAGTGGACGTCGAGATTTTGGCGAGTACAGTGTTTATAGCCCTGCAAAAAGGGCTGTTCAAGATGCCAACGTTTTGGACTAGACTTATCTGCCCAGGTACTTAGAGATTAAGAATGTCCAACCAGACTGCCGAGATCTCCGGTGCAGAAGAAATGTTTAAGTTACGAGGTGAGGGGCTAAATTGGTCGAGTTCATTGTTGCATTGTATCTTTGTCTTGTTCAATGGTTATGACCTTGATAAACCGTGATCTGCGCATGAAAAACTCTTGAGCTTTGTGGCGGAAGTAGTTAAAAATGCAGGTGATATGATCAAAACTTAACACATGATATCCAATCAAATCATAAATAACAAATGATGAGTCGATCAATCAACATGGGGGCATCATCCAAGCTTGTCTATATGTGACACCACTTGGAATGTATCCAATCATCACGACAACCATCGCTCAGCCTGGGGCTCATAAAAAAAGATAGGCCTTTTGAGGTATGTACTTAATTCATTTGAGCTTTTGTTAACTTATGCAGGGGTTTGGTTTTTTTGTTGGGCAATCTCGTGAAATTTGCAACTGATGATGTAATTTATTCTAAAAGATCCTTTGATGCAGAAGCAAATTCTGAGCTGGACAAAAAAAAAAAAAAAAAAAGGCGCGCAAAACAGACATCACCAGGAAAGACGCGTGCAATCAATCAAATGGATGGATGCCACGCCGGGACAAGGCCTCCTTCCTCATACCTTTATTCTTGACAAATTTTTAAAAACCATTTTTTCTTAAACATGTGGTCTCTTCTTCCTCTTCCGTCAATTACTGTTTACAACTTTCTTTCTCCACATACTTTGTACCTGCACACTCACCTCCTCCTCCTCCGTCAATTACAATTAGTGCCTCCTCCAGTAAATGTCGCCCACGGCTCCTTCTCCTGTGCCTCATCTCTCTCTCTCTCTCTCTCTCCCTAGGATTTGGTGTACAAACCTATGCTTTTTTGTTCCATCAATGCGTGCGTACTGATTTGGCCATCAACCAATATAAACACAGCAACAAGATTTGAAACCTTGGTTTAAATCTCTAGTTGAAGCTTAGGAGACCTGTGGTTCAAAGGAAGAGATGTGTTATTTTTTGGGACAGAAATAATAAATACAAGAAAACTACACATCAAAAACTTTGATACAAGAAACAGAACTTTCGCCGAGAAAACAGAAAAGGGAAATGGTGACAAGAATGTAGTAACATTAAAAGCTAGCACAAAAGCCAGAAATCTGGGGACTTTCATCATTTACAGCACAAGCAATGACAATTTCAAACACATCATAACGTAGTAGCAGGACAAGGAACAAGCATTAGGTTCAATTCTAGCAGTATATGCCAATCATAGTTTAACATGAAAAGAAAACCTATGGCGATGATATATGCCAATCAAGTCAGGCCATCATTTATCTAGAAATTATCTCTTTAATTAATTGCAGCTTCAGATGCAACACAACATTCAATATATCATGTAAACACATTATATTCGTACCAGATCCCATGATCTATCTATTGTATATCGATGCTAATTTTATCTAGCTGCTAATAAAGAAATTAAACCATTGAACCTTAGACTATGCCTTGGTCACTAGCTAAGCTGATTTACTAATCTCAAGACTGAAGGGAAATTCAAAGACATTTTTGATTCTACCCTACCAAAATGATGAGAACCGAACAATAAGCTAAAGATCTTACATATTTCGTTTGATAAACGTGATGTAATATTTCATAGAGGAACTTTCTAGTTCCTCAAGGAATTGAGACCAAGGCTTGAAGGACTTAAAACAGTTTTCTTCATCCACACTGAGCATATGAGCTTTTGTTAAATGCTCTACCAGAAAAGAAATGATAAATCAAAAAGTATATAACTACTTAAAATTACAATTAAAGAAACATAAGACCAGAGAAATCACAACCTTAAAGTCTTCCTTCCGTCTAGCAGATGGCAATAGTTACAGTTTGGCCGATTTGTTCTGCCATGTTAACAAGAACTATATATGGTGTATGCTTGTACATAACTGGGCCAGTCACATTAAAGTTGATTATTCTTGTGATCCTGTAGAAAATTTTAATTATCATGGGAGGTCAGAAGACATTCATGTTTATTGCCTGATCAGAAATCAGAAAAAGGTTTTATAATCATCATAAATTAGCAAAAAGAGACAACCTTAACTAGAATAAGTCGTCCATGTTAATAATTCCACTGAACTTTTAGTCAAGGCATAAAACTATTTACGAGCTCAGGCCAGGTACCGTGAACATGGTCGTCATCTAGAAAAAAATCAGGCTTTGACTCAGTTATGATGTGTTCCTATCAAATTTAGAAAGAAGAAATTGCTTAGTTCTACAATGAAAAAGCATACATGAGGAAGGATTAAGATGTCAGATTCTTAGTAAAGCAGACTTTGTTTGTAGCCATCACAGACTTTTCAGGTTACCTTTGTACTAATTCTGACCATTCCTGTGAGACCATATGAGTGTGCAACAACCAACATAACATTTGCTAGCCTACAGATCTATTATGCTTTACTAATGGAGTTTCCTTCCATGGTTGTCTTGCAAGAAAATTTGAAGATAGCATCAGCTAAGACTGACCAAATAAGGCCATCATGATTAAAAGATTGTACAGAGAAGGCAACATGGAACCAACTAACCAAGCACAATTTTGAGTCTAGTTTAAACTATTGACAGTAGCATATAAGATGACCAGGATGCATAAACCTATATTAACTCAGAGGAATTAAAATAATGCCACTTGCAGTTACATTGATGTAAATCAGAAGTAACAAAAAAGAAAAGGTATAAAGGATGAAATGAATAGATTGCTCCCGAATAGAAATGGACATAACCATGTTGCTCAGGTATTTGGCAGACAAATGACCTCTTTTCTACTTGTACCTGGACCGCTGGATCCTGACTCCTTTCCTGATTAGGACTCCTTGAAATTGGTTTCCATCTCTAGGCATTTCAGAGACAAACTGATGTCCCAATATAAAAGCTGGAAGCATGCATCTCGAATTTCTGTAAGTACTCCTAGTTTTCATCTTCTATAAATGATTGGCCCTTGACTTGACTTGGGCAGGGATACAAATCAGATCCAATCAGCTCAATAACATTGGTTTGATTTGTGATGTTGCTCCAATAGGATCTTAATGGCATGAAAAGAATCCATGCAACCAAGCCCAAACAACTGGGCCCTCACAGACTATTTTTGTGGCTGTTGTATGCAGTTTTATGTACACTTACAGCTTAAAATTATGTGGCATATCTTCACCTAATTCATAGTTGCAAGCACTCAATACTAAGAAGAACCACCTTATACAAACAATAAACATCTACTTACAAGTAAACATTTACAAGGGTGCCAGGTTCTTAGTCCACGTGTTTAATTTAAACTAGTAAACTAACAATTGAACCACCAATTATGGGCCAACAAGGTGCCTTTCACTCAAAGCCTTTTTAAACATCAATACTTCATCCATCTTTTAGTTTCACATCCCCCATTAGCGAAGACGGCTCCAAATTTTAGATGTTTTTGTCAGTTATTGATGTTTATTATAAATTTAATATTTTTGATTCACCACTTGAACTTGCTATCATGTGTTAGATGAACATACTTTCCTCACATTCAATTAGGGCATAATGTCTACTCCCCATTCAACACAATCTTCAAACTTCAAATTTCCATGAAGCATAGAAAGATAACCTAAGAGGCACCCCGCACAACACAAGGATTGCACTAGGACATCCATGCTAACTAATGTCATCGAAGTGTATGGACTTGATACAGCATTCCTATCGAGACCCTATCAAGAGCATGTCAATGCACCAAATTTCTAGAATAAAGAACCTTCGCTAATTTATACATATTAAGGGACATGCCAAACTAAAAACCATAGCCATGGGCACAAGATTACAAATTAGAAAAAAAAAAAAAAGAAAAAAAAGATGCAACTGCAAATTCAGCTAGAAAAGAAAAGGTTGAACACAAGGACAAAAATGTTCAACTTGAATATCGATGCTTGCTAAAAAGAACAATGCATTGCCATGATTAGCATAAATAAAATACTAAATTCTGATATCTGATAACACTAGAAACATCTTCCAATGATATGATCACTTAAAGAAAGTGAAAATCTAACAAATAAAAATGTGTCGTCAGGGACTGATTCAACTATTCATGTATTCACAATGAATTGAATCTTAATAGCGTACCTGTTTGCTATTACTGAAGCAAATTCAGTAAAAAATTTCTCGATTAAGTTTTCTGGAGACTCATCAATGAACTTAACTCCAGCAGCATCATTTAACTCTTGCAGAAATGAGCACATACATTTTGCCCATAATTTTCGAAGGTCCTCTTCATCAACTGTGATTTAAATGCATAAGTTCATCCAAAAAAAATTGAAGAGAAAGCAACATAAAAGAGAACATACATACAAGAAAAGGAATTCCTAATATCATAAATTTCAACTTTAGATCCATCAGCAACTTATGCATATGTTGGCATTCTCTAATGCTGCTAGGCTTTGTTCCCCCTCATATCCTGTCGTTTAAATGGAAAAGCAAAACTAAGCAATAAAATGCATAGGTCTTCTAAAAGAAAACAAAGTAATGCAAAAAATGTAAAAATTAGGCGACCAACAAACACTTTCAAGAAATGTCATTGTCTGGTTCAGAATTGGATCAAGAATCCCATTTCATCTGATGAACTCTATTTCGAGTTTAGAATGGATAAGGAAAGTTATCAAGTCATAAGGAATCAATTCTTCGAATCCAAGTTGCATGACGAAATGAGTTCTTGAAAGCGGAGTTCATCGTTTTGTGTGATGCGTATGATGCCTTTTCTCCATCCTCTTCGATTCCTTCCTTCCTTCATCACATTGCTGCTGTCCTCCTTCTTTCCCTTATTTCTATCTGTTCTTGCACATTCTTTCTAAGCAACAGGTATAAAACCTACGGTTTCCCTTATTCAAGAATCAAGATTTCTGCGGAGCTGTACCGAAAACCAGACTGAAAAGGTCCCATAAAAAAACACACAAATCATGAACCACAAATCTTTTGCCTACCATGAACGCACGCAAAGCGTCCGTCGCCAGATCATCCAACAGAAAACCAAAGATCACCCTAAATCCTACCTCAAATCATCAACCACAAAACGAAAGATCATCTCAGTCCATCTTGAATATTATTATTTGTTTATATATATATATATATATATATATATATATATATATATATATATATTCAGAATTCGAATTTTCCAAGAAGAATTGGGACAAAATTATTGGAGGGTTTATTTGAACGACTAATATTTAATCAAGCATGTGTGATGGATCTTAAAGATGAACGGACAGATCTTTACGGATTTAGGTACAGAAGTCCTCCAATGGGCTCAGACCAGAACTAAAATTTGGATTTCTAATGGGCCAAATCATACGAGCCCAACACCCAAAGCCCGTTCTATCCATCGATTTCATATTAAGATAAGTCAACATTATTATGCTAAGCATGGTAATCATGTTAAAATAAACCTGCATACGTAAGATGGTGCCTGTATATTGCACGACAAAGTTGACTCGATCGTGGCTATGCACAAGGCAAAGGATGAAATAGACTGCCACGCCAAGTGCATGAACGATTAGCTAAGGGAGGACAAGGTGGGGTCGCTTCCGAGAACGTCCCTCCTTTGTGCTCGCTCACTCGCGCACTCGCATTCACCGTAGTGCCCAACACCAGACGTCTCTCGCTGCGAAAAGGAACCGACGACGAGTGACGACGCTGGTCCTTTTCCATCCAAGTTGCTTGTCGTGCACCCAAAACGCGACATGTGTGTCGTCGAGTGGCGGTGCCAGGTGTTCTCAGCTGCATCACAGCTTCAGCGCCAGCCCCCTCAATTATTGCACGCACTTTATTCCCCCCTCCCTCTGTGTAGTCCACACACCCACAGTACTACCACCTAGTGTGCCACTTTGCCACGGCTC
Organism: Musa acuminata AAA Group; assembly: GCF_036884655.1. Taxonomy (NCBI): domain Eukaryota; kingdom Viridiplantae; phylum Streptophyta; class Magnoliopsida; order Zingiberales; family Musaceae; genus Musa; species Musa acuminata. The sequence continues at coordinate 38,810,667 of NC_088330.1, forward strand.
TTCCCCCATTTTCGACCAGCTTCTCTCTCTCTCTCTCTCTCTCTCTCTCTCTCTCGCTATCGATCTAATTGCTGTGAACAAAACGTGTGTAGTATTTTATTATCATTATTCGACAACAGGCGCATGGCCAAGTCACAGTTCCAACACACATCAATAATCTCACTTTTTTTTATGTTTGCTTGTTTTTGGAATAAAAAATAAAAAAGAAGCGGGGGGGTTGTAAAGAGAGAGGAAAGGAGTGCTTCAAAAGTCGGGATGGCTCGGATGGACGGATTCCAGGTTCAACCGGAGAAGCCGGTCTGGCTCCAAACTGCGTCGCGAACCCGGCTCATGTCGCGGCCTTTGAGCGTCCTCCCCGCGCCTTCCAGCACCGACGTCGCCAGGCACCTCCCGTGCGCCCTGGCCAAGTACTCGTGCGGCGGCAGCCACTCCCCATCCGCGTCTTCCTCCTCCCGCTCCGGTGACGGCCCTCCAGAGCGGGTCCGGAGCGCCCACGGCCAGGCCGGCACGTCCACGGGAGCCGAAGCCGCCGCCGCCACCATGCGGTGCCGCTCGTATGGCGGATGGGGGGCCGGCGCCCCTGGGTACGCGTCCTCCAATGCCAGGGAGAGCCCGCCGACGTGCCGATCGGCCCAGCGGCGGGCGCCGGTGAGGCCCGTCCCGGGCCGGCCCATATCGTGGTGGTCGCCGTCGCCCACGGCGGCGGAGAAGGCCGGGTGATCGTCGGCGGCGGTGAGGACGGCGGGCCAGACGTCGTCCTCGGAGAGGTCGGGAAGATCGGCGGCGCCTCCGCCATCGCAACGGGCGGTGGGGCTGAGGAGCCGCTCCGCCCCGCGCCTGCGCCCCTTGGCCATAGTCGCCGCCGCCGCCCAAGGGTACGCGCAGTGAGGGAGGGAGGATCGTCCGTCGTAAGAACCACGCGGTCGCGAAGGAACTGCCGGCGCCGCTATTATTTATAGGCCGAAGCGCGTCATTTGGGGCTTGGTTTCATTTCGTCCATTCTCGGTGGAGCTCATTAGACGTAGCAGTCTAAGCTCATGTCCGAAAGTGGTGGGCCCATGCGCACGTGGGTACGTTCTGGGGCAGGAATTGCTATTGGTCGGACCAAGGTTTATCTGAGAACAATCGTTAGAGTATACCCCAAGAAAAAAATGAAATTACGATCGTTATCGATGGGCTCACTACGAATCATGGACACAAATCATAAGACATGTGGCATCTCCATGATCAGTGGCGACAAATCGATCGTTCGAGGTGGGCCAACGTTGACATGACTCGCAGCGATCAAAGGCTCGTGAGAGACCTCATGTGCTAACAATCGCACCCCTATAATATAAACGAGTTCAAGTCATGGTATCTTCTTCTTCGCGTTACCTTTCCTGGTCAAAATTGTATGAATTATATGAATCTTGTATGCTACTGTAGTCTAAGATGACCATAGATAATTATGGCTGTAGGTCCACTGCACCTAGGCATAGATCTGAGACAAAAGTAGCTCAAGATTAATCCAATCTTCCATCTGTTCAAAGAACTGAAGCACCTGAAAAAAAAGAATAAATTGCTGTTAAATGTTATTCTAATGTCATGCATTATAGTGGAATCAGAATCTAACCTGCATCCAGACACATAGCTCAGCTCCTTACACGCATTACTTAGGCTTGTCTCCTCTAATAGGCTTCTTACTATGCTTTGGAATCTTATTTCAACTCTCTAATCAAAATATTTGCTTTGATTCACGTGGAGAAGAAGGGGAGTTGGTTTTGATTGGGACATCATCATGGTCGTGATGGTGTTTTCCATGTGGTGCCGACACCGCTGCCAAGGAAGCCTGTAATCTCATACTGAAGCTTTTACCCAAACCCAGCTTCCCTGAGCACATCAGCTTTCTGCACTGATGTATTTGCACGTGTACTGCCATGTCCTCTGAGAAAAGCATCTATACCAGCTCGAAGCTTAATCAACTCCGAGTGTCTCTCCTCGAGCATAAGTTTTGTATCTACCAGCTTCATTTGTAGCCTCTCTTCACGCCAAACCTCTGCCATCTGCAACGTGTTTCTCTCTTCATCCAATTCCTCTCGGAGTTTTGTTGATTCCCTCTTCAAAGATTCTACTTCAGCTTTGTTGTCTCTAATCTCTTTTGCAAGCTTGTTGCACACCTCCTGGATAAGCTCACGTTCCTTCCTCTCCTTCTCATAGTTCTGCAAGTACTGCTTTGCTGATAACTTGGCCTCAGCAAGCTCACTCACCAGCTTGGAGTTCATAATCTCCATCCTCTTCCGGCTTCTCCTCTCTCTGTTGAGGCCATCCTTGATGGCTGCTATTATGTCCCGAACTTTCTCATGCTTACTGATCTGCCATGAAGCCTTTTCCTCCCAAGGCTTCCTCATGAAGCAACACAGCTTTTGCTTCGCTGACTGTCTCTCATTTTGAAGCTCATCAAGGTAGAGATGAGCCTGCTCGAGCTCTTCCCAGAGAGAAGAAATGACAGAAGCAGTGTTCAGCCGAGTATTGACAAGTTTCTGGTGACCATGATTATGACAAGTCTCACGCACAGATATTAAGCACCCAATATCCCATTTTGTTGCCCTCTCCAATGCAAAATTGTGAAACTTGCCCCAAGATTCAAGCTGCTTTCAGATAAAACAAATAAAAAGGATGCCATATCAAAATGAACAGATAAACCTAATTGAATACAGAATATTAATTTCTGCAGAGTAGAATCCCTCGAAAAACACGAATTAGGATTTGATCAAATTAAATGAGCATTCTCCAAATCGATCCATTATTACATCAAATATCTAATAAATTGAAGTGGGATATCCCCCCATTGAGGGTAAATGATTCACAATTTGGGGGAATTATTCTTCTCTGTGAAGAAAAAAGAGGATATCTAATCATTCCTAGTTTCTCCACCTGTAAACTGTAGGTAAAAAAGAGCGATTTTTAGGACGAACCTTTCGAAAATTAGACTAATGCTGCGCAAAATCCAGAGGGAAAGATCGAGGAAAAGACATGGGAAAAAAAAAATCCCATTTCCATCATAAAGGTTCTTGAAGGACGATCCTGAAGCATTCAGCATTTTCGGTTTTCATCACACGGAAATCTCAGCTAAAGTATCGAATTCTAGGTTAAAGATCAATCGATAATATATGTTTCCCAAGAAAGGATGCGTTGCGGTCCTACCTTGAACCCAAGCCGACCGCCCCTCCCTCGTCGTCCGCTGCCTTTAACTCCCGCCACATGCTGCAAATGCCACAGAGCCGCTGCGAGCTTCCTCGCTGAGAAGGCGCCCTCCGGTTTTCCCACTTCACACCCCTTCTCCTGATGATTCTTTCCACGAGCGCCGGCTTGCTCTGGCGTCTTCACCAATCGGACCGCATCGTGGAGCTTCCACCACAGGATCGGAGCGGCGGAGCCACGCCGCCTTCCGCCGTGGTGGTGGGCCAGTCTAGAGGTTATCGTTATGGCAGAGCGGATCGCCAGAACGGCGCCTTTCGGGAATTGCATCCGGCCGGCCGATCGCGCCATCAAGTCGTAGCTTCTATGGCAGAGAGAGAGTGTGTGTGTGTGTGATGACGTAGAGGCGTATATATATATATATATATATATATATATATATATATATATATATATATATATATATATATATATATATATATATAATAGAAAAATAATGTCATTTTTAGAGATAAAATCATTTTGTAATATGATAAAGAGGCTTAATCATTAACTATACGACTATAAAGGTTAATTTTTTGACCTACATATCATGGTTTAGTAAAATAAAAGACATTAAATACTTTATACAAGGTGGATTTAAGATGAAAAATGTTTCCTAGATAAACTTGCAAAGCATTATTTATCAATTCAGTATTTTAACATGGCATAAAGTTGCAACAGAAAATTATCATAAAAACGTTACATAAATTTCACAAAGATTGTAAGACTTATATCATTTGCCTTCTCAAGCATCATTTTCATGGATAGCTGCCCGAATAGTATGGACTGAAGGAGGTGCATATGATAGAAGTACTTTTCACTGTTCTCCACATCTTGTCGAAGCTAAAAACAATACTTTGTTTGGCTCTCAAATCAGAAAGTGTACTTTATCGGCTAGTATGTTGGATCATTTGCACATCAAATACTTTGTCCTTTATGTTTTACTTTGTTTGCATTCTGCTATCTTCTCAATGACATAAAAGATGAGAATTCTCTCCTTTTCTCTTTCTCTCTCTCTCTCTCTCTCTCTCTCTCTCTCTCTCACCAGTTTCTGCACATTGTGATGAGGAAAATATCCACAAATACAGGGATTTAGTGATGGGACATATGAGATTAATTTAAATTTTTAATTTTAATCTTATATGGGTTAAGTGAAGAAAAAATAAAAGAGCAAAAATATTTGATGATTGATTAGTAAAATTGGTTTTCAATTGTCGTATTTTTTGATATGTTGATTTATATATCTGAATTGATTAATGCATATCTTTGAAATATTTTTTCCATCTGATTTTTTTATTTCTTTAAATCTATTTTTCATATAGTATTTGATATCATCCCATTGATCTAGAGAGAGTAAAATTTGTAATTTCACTATTCTATGATGAAAAATTAATCTGATTTTGCTCATAGTTTTATTTCCTTTATGTTGAAGAATTTTTTTTACATAAATTTTGTCTCCTGATTTATGTAATATTTTATGATTAATCTGATTGATCTGTACTACTTAAATTATATATAATATACTTAATATTAAATTATAATTTATTTGATTATGAGATAAAAAAAATTATTTGATATCCTCTAATTAATCTAGAGAAATTTTTTTTGTAATCTCATTATTTTATGACTAAAGATATTCTAATCTGGTTTTGCTTTCCCTTGATGTTGCACTTTTTTTTTTTTACATAAATCTTATCTTGTGATTTGTTTTATATTTTATCATTAATTTGATTGATATATATTAATTAAATTAGTTATAATATATTTGATGTTAAATTATATATTATTTGATTAAAAAAATCTCTTCTTTTTTTTTTCTAACACAAACAATAACAACACAGGTGATGCAATGGTGTTAGTTGTGACTTAATAAATTAGATGTATGTCGTTATTAAATTATATTCATCGTATATCGTAAATGATTCGAGTCTTCCATAACAATCTATATCCCTATTGACCATGAGTTCTAACTAGTATGACTTAGAAAGTTTAATGCCATATTCATCCAATTTTATCGCCATACATTTAGTCTAATACGAGGATTGTGTGAACTGTGGACAGCTACTTCTTTTGTGCTTGTCCGATGACATCCCACCCAGAGATTTCAATAATACACCAACTTCGCAAGTATTCAATTGAATGCATGGATCGGAAAAACATAGGATTGCGAAAACTTAATGAAAGAAGGAATATGAGTCAAGAATATATCCAAATTAATAATATTCTATGTGTACTTAAAATTCTTTGTATAATAAGTTATCTTTGTTGTCTCGTAATTTGATCGACTCTATAAGTATTAGTCAAAACCACCATTAACGACTGTTGGCACGAGGTGGTGACCATCTCTCTCGTTGACAAGTAGCTGAGGAAGTGATTTCGACGATACCAGAGTTGACAGCCTAATGCATCCCAGCAGGACTGTGCATGGCTTTCCGTGCAGCACCTTTTTGGATTCCTCAAGTCATTGATCTATTTGTCTCGATGGTTGCACTCATGGCCTCGTATGAATAGAGAAAGACCCCATCTTCTTCTTCCCGCTTCACTCTCCCAGAGCTCAACGGCTACACGGGATGTGGTCAAGTGCTCCCCGGGAGGAGCTCTCCTCGCCTCTCTTATTCCCCGCCCACGACGATGGCCACGGCCTGCCCCTGCAGGCATCGACGTCGCTGCCTCCCGTGGCCGCCGACGGCAAAGCTCACGGGACCAGCGGGAAGCTGGAGAGCATACTGAACGACACCTCCATCCTTTGGCTCCGCCGCGTCGGGCTTGCCTCCCAGATCGAGATGAGGCTGCTCCTCACCCTCGCGGCGCCGGCCATAGTTGTGTACCTAATCAACTTCGTCATGTCCATGTCCACCCAGATCTTCTCCGGTCACCTCGGCAACGTCGAGCTCGCCGCCGCCTCCCTCGGCAACTCCGGCATCCAAATCTTCGCCTATGGCATCATGGTAACTACTAAGCTATCTGAGGTCGTGTGGCAAATAACGCATGAAGATCGCATTGACTGTCCGCAGCTAGGGATGGGGAGTGCCGTGGAAACGCTGTGCGGGCAGGCGTACGGCGCCCACAAGTACGAGATGCTCGGAGTATACCTCCAGCGGTCGACGGTGCTGCTCATGGCCACCGGCGTGCCACTTGCGGTGATCTACGCCTTGTCGCGGCCAATCCTGGTGCTGCTGGGGGAGTCGCGGGACATCGCCAGGGCGGCGTCGGTCTTCGTCTACGGGCTGATCCCGCAGATCTTTGCATACGCCGCCAACTACCCGATTCAGAAGTTTCTGCAGGCACAGAGCATCGTGGCGCCGAGCGCCTACATCTCGGCCGCGACGCTGGTGGTGCACCTGCTGCTGAGCTGGGTAGTGGTGTACAAAGTCGGGCTGGGGCTGCTGGGCGCCTCGCTGGTGCTGAGCCTGTCTTGGTGCATCATCGTAGGGGCGCAGTTCGTGTACATCGTCACCAGCCGGCTGTGCCGCTCCACGTGGACCGGGTTCACCTGGCAAGCCTTCTCGGGGCTGCCGGGGTTCTTCCGGTTGACCACGGCCTCCGCCGTGATGATGTGCTTGGAGACGTGGTACTACCAGATCCTGGTGCTCATTACTGGGCTGCTGAAGGACCCGGCGTTGGCCCTTGATTCCCTCTCCGTGTGGTGAGGACTAGTCTTCAATGCCTTCTTACCATTTGTATCGTCCTCTTCCTGTTTTAGTGGCATGCACTGTTGTTTTCTTTTAACATATATGGATCAAATATTTGTTTTATAGAATCAAATCTGAATAGATCCAAAATAAGGGATTAAGGATGTTTCCATAAAACTTATCAAATCCATTATAATATGCATGAAATCCTACAACAATTAAGAAATAGATTAATACGGAAGCGTACCTGATGAATCCATTAAAGTATTTTCTGAATTGATCGGTGATTTGGTCTTCCAATTGCAAGTATCCTTTTAGAGCTTTAGATTTCTCCTTGACGGGTGAAGAGAAGTTTTTCATTCGATACTGCAACCGGGGACCATAACCTTATTTATAGTCATAACTGATGAATCTACAATTATGATTATATTCATAATTGATGAATCTGCAATTATGGCTCAAGAGTTTCATTTTCCTAACTTATCTCGTCATTAAGTTAGGAACATGACTGATGGTATCCACACAATTAATTTTCATAACAATTATGTCCCTTAGCCAAATAATTTTACTTTAATTAGATCACTTTAATTTTGGCTAACGAAAATAATGGCTTAACACATTTAATTATACATATATGACTCTTAATATTCTAACAATCTCCTACTGAGTCACATATGTATCCTTATAAATGTGATATTCTTTATGAGCTCAAAACTATTGTCATTATTAAATAGGACATACAAAACATTCTCGTCCATTGACTATATTAATATAGGACCAAAGCGGTCTTCGCTATATCAATCATAGCTAAACCCATCAATGATCACTAATATTAATATAATCAAATGACATAGATCAATTATGAAATGTATAGCATGAAAATTACATGAATGTGATCTATACATGTCAATTTTCAACTGGTCTAACTTTATCTTTATGAGATCATTAATAATTTTAATAGCCATAATGTACAAAGTATAATAAACTGAAGCTTTATTTCTGATCAGAAAATATCTGTACAAATATAGAATCTGGCATAGAACATACAACAAACATATGACAGACTCCCACTAAACTAAAGTTTCCTTAAATTCTGATATACCCATATGAGCAGTATGCTCATGAAAGACCTTGGGCGGTACACCTTTTGTGAGAAGATCTGCCAACATAAAGTTTGTTCCCAAGTGTTCTATAGAAATTTGTTTACTTTGTACCTTTTTTTCACAACTAGGAACTTGATGTCAATGTGCTTTGACTTAGTCGAACTCCTATTGTTGGAGTATAAAACAGCTGATTTATTATCACAATATATCTTTAGTGGTTTTTCAATCCCTTGTAGTATTTGCAGCCCTGTGACAAAATTTCTCAACCAAATTCCATGATTGGATGCCTCAAAACATGCTACAAATTCCGCTGCCATAGTGGAAGAAGCAATAAAAGATTGCTTGGCACTACGCCAAGAAATCGCCCCACCAGCCAACATATAAATGTAGCCCGAAGTGGATTTCCTACTATCTTGGCATCCAGCAAAATCGGAGTCAGAATACCCAATGATCTCCAAATGGTCTGATCTCCTATATGTGAGCATATAATATTTTGTCCTCTTTAAATATCTCATGACTCTTTTAGCTGCCTTCCAGTGATCCATTCCAGGATTGTTTAAGTATCTGCCTAACACTCCAACAATGTACGCTATATCCGGACGCGTACAAACTTGTGCATACATTAGACTCCCTATAGCTGATGCATAGGGAATCTTCTGCATTTCTTGAGTTTTCATATTTCCTTTAGGGCACTGATTGAGACTGAACTTGTCTCCCTTTGCGACAGGGGTGTCTCCTGATTTGTAATCATGCATGCCAAACCTTTTGAGTACGTTATCGATATAGCTCCTTTGTGATAATCCTAGAATACCCCGGGATCTATCTCGGTGTATCTGGATTCCTAATACAAAAGAGGCATCACCAAGATCTTTCATCTCAAAATTTCTAGATAGAAATTTCTTGGTTTCGTGCAATAAGCCTCTATCATTTGTGGCAAGCAGAATATCATCCACATACAATATCAGGAAAATGAATTTGCTCCCATTGAATTTGCGATACACGCAATCATCAACAGCGTTCATCTCAAAACCAAATGAGATAATTACTTGATGAAATTTGTGATACCACCGACGGGATGCCTGTTTTAGTCCATAGATGGATTTTATCAATTTACAAACCATTTTCTTTGGGTCTCCTGACACAAAGTATTCTGGTTGCACCATATAAATTATTTCATCAATGTTTCCATTGAGAAATGATGTTTTAACATCCATCTGATGAAGCTCTAAATCAAAATGTGTAGCTAGAGCCATAATTGTCCTAAAAGAGTCCTTCGTTGAAACCGGAGAGAATGTCTCTTTAAAGTCAATCCCTTCCTTTTGAGTATAGCCTTTTGCCACAAGACGTGCTTTATACCTCTCCACATTACCTTTAGAATCCCTTTTGGTTTTAAAAAATCCATTTACAACCAATGGGTTTCACACCTTCTGGTAATGGGACAAGTTCCCAAACTTTATTGTCTTGCATGGACTTATACTCTTGATTCATTGCCTCAATCCACTTATCCGAATTAGAATCCTTCATGGCTTGACGGAAGTTGATTGGATCATCTTCCATTATACCACTACTTTCTTCATGTTCCTGAAGAAATACCATATAATCATCTGTAATGGCACCCCTCCTTTCCCTAGTGGATCGTCGCAAAGGTGCTGGCTCTTGCGGCATAGATTCTTGAGGATGTTGAGTTTGTTCCTCATGAATAATTTCTTCATATAGATTTTGCGGCTAGCTGATGCATAGTTGAAATGACTATATCCTTTTGAGGTATAGATTTTGCCATATTAGTAGCAACTGTATGAATCGGATCAGACTGAACCAATTCTTCCTCAAAGGTAAAGTCTTTAATCTTATTTCTCCTCCCAAACTCAATATCCTCAAAGAATGTAGCAATACCCATCTCAAAAATATTTCTTGATTTGGGATCATAAAATTTATACCCCTTAGATTGCTCAGAATAACAAATAAAGTAACTGCTTATTGTTCGGGGTTCCAATTTATTTTCATTAGGCCTGTAAGGCCTTGCCTCAGCTGGACAACCCCATACACGAAAATGTCTTAAACTAGGCTTTCTCCTAGTCCAAAGTTCATAAGGAGTTTTTGCAGTTGCTTTAGTTGGTACTCTATTAAGAATGTAAGCTGCAGTTTTTATTGCTTCTCCCCAAAGTGACTCTGGCAAAGTAGATTGAGAAATCATACTTCTTACCATGTCCTTAAGTGTGCGGTTTCGTCTTTCAGCTACACCATTCATGCTAGGTGACCCAGGCATTGTATACTGAGAGACAATTTCACACTCCTCTAGGTATAAAGCAAATGGTCCTGGACGTTGTTCACCCGAGCCATCATTTCTACCATAATATTCTCCTCCACGGTCAGATCTGACGCTTTTTATCCTTTTGCTGAGTTGATTTTCAACTTCAGCTTTAAATGTTTTGAACACATCCAAAGATTGAGATTTTTCATGTATTAGATACAGGTATCCATATCTAGAGTAATCGTCTATGAATGATATGAAGTATTGTTGACCATTCCATGAAGGTGTTGGAAATGGTCCACAAATATCTGTACGTATCAATTCTAAGACGTTCGTAGCTCTGTATGCACCTAATCTCTTAGGTTTGGTTTGTTTACCTTTAATGCATTCAACACAAACATCTAGATCTGATAAGTCAATGCGATCAAGAATCCCATCTGACACAAGTCTTTCAACTCTATTTCTAGAGATATGACCCAAACGTTTATGCCATAATATATTAGACTTTTCAATTTTATATTTAGTACCTTGCAATTCTGTATTCAATGTTTTATGATAGGATGCTATAGTATCAAGTAAATATAGATTGTCATAAGTCATAAGTAAACCAGTTCCAATCATATTTGAATTTAAAGATAAATAAACTGATTCTTTCCAAATGAATAAGAATAACCAGATTTGTCCAAATAAGAAACAGAAATTAAGTTCCGTCTAAATGACGGTACAATAAAAGTATCTTTTAAATTCAAATAATATCCGGTACATAATAACAATCTAAATATTCCTATAGCTTCCACATCTACCGATTTTTCGTCCCCCACATAAATGCATCTCTCAGCATTATTGGGCCTTCGGTAGCTCAGGCAACCCTGCTTTGAAACACTGATGTTAGTAGTTGCACCGGAGTCTAACCACCAAGTGTTTCTAGGTAATGAAGTTAAATTGACTTATGAACAAACCAAAGTAAGGAATGTTCCCTTTTTAGCATGCCAAGCATGATATTTAGCACAGTCCTTCTTTAAATGCCCAGATTTCTTACAGAAGAAACAAGTATCATCCTTATTTTACTTCTTCTGTACTGTACCCTTATCAGCCTCATTCTTTCCACATTTGTGTTTTCTTTTCTTGCCCTTAAAGTTGGTTTCGTTTAAAACCAGTACTGGATTGAGGTTAGCAGATATTTTTATAAGAGAACCTAAATAAGATAAGAACAAATAACCAGAAATTATGCTCATATTTATTACCATAATCTTAAGTAAATTCAAATAATGATATAACCCATCTCAAGATACCAAGTGCAACATTAATATCTTGTCTTTGGACTTCAATATTAATTGCTAGTGGTAGTCTTGTTGTAATGATCAAATACTGATAATAAGGCATGTCAAATGAAAAACCCATCTTTGGATTGATTTATCATTTACATGTATAACTTTATAATTATCATGTATTATCATTACAAGTATGTATAAAATCTGGCCAGTCATTAACCTTCCTTTGGGCCAGATAATTACCGCATGGATGTAAATACACACTACATTTAATATTTTCATGAGAAATGTTATATATGAGAGGTCACTTTGACGACTTCATATATTAAATTACTCAATCTAATATTAAACAATCACTAATTGAATTTGGATCATATTAGTCAAATTGGTTTGATCTTAATTTGTTGACCGATGAATCTTTAAAGCATGTAAATCATTCAATTTATGTCAACAAACAACTTTATAGAATCAATATTATGTTTAATCCAACATAATATTGCAACAATATTATTAAACTAACATAATATTACAACAATATCTAATTAATTAAATTTATATTAATTAGATAAAATCTAAAAAGAATTTGGGAAATTTATGTCGTGCAAAAATGAATTTTTACATATTGATGAATAGGAAAAGACACGAAGTGGAAAAGATAATCCAAAATTAAACTGATATCACATCAGAAAAAAGTACTAAATTGAATGTGAAGCAGCATGATTACATAAAACCATAATCTTTTCCAACGATAATAGAACCAAATTACTTCAAAATAGTATGATTACATAAAATTATCATCTTTCCCAACGATGATAGAACCAAATTACTTTAAAATATTGATGAAAACATAATTAAAATTTATGAGGAAAAAGTTTAAATGTTCATCAATCATTGTAGGATGGCTCTGATACCACTTGTTGTTTTCTTTTAACATATATGGATCAAATATTTGTTTTATAGAATCAAATCTGAATAGATCCAAAATAAGGGATTAAGGATGTTTCCATAAAACTTATCAAATCTATTATAATATGCATAAAATCCTACAACAATTAAGAAATAGATTAATACGGAAGCGTACCTGATGAATCCATTAGAGTATTTTCTGAATTGATCGATGATTTGATCTTCTAATTGCAAGTATCCTTTTAGAGCTTTAGATTTCTCCTTGACGGGTGAAGAGAAGTTTTTCATTCGATACTGCAACCGGGGACCATAACCTTATTTATAGTCATAACTGATGAATCTACAATTATGATTGTATTCATAATTGATGAATCTGTAATTATGCCTCAAGAGTTTCATTTTTCTAACTTATCTCGTCATTAAGTTAGGCGGATGGTATCCACACAATTAATTTTCATAACAATTATGTCGCTTAGCTAAATAATTTTACTTTAATTAGATCACTTTAATTTTAACTAACGAAAATAATGACTTAACACATTTAATTATACATATAACTCTTAATATTCTAACATCACCACAATACCTCAACTCGGATGCACAGAATCCAAATCGCATAGCGTTCTCCGGGTGACATGCTTTATATGTTAGATTTGATTTACTAGTGTTGGATTTTTCTGTGCTGCTTGTTGGTGCAGTATGGCCATCAATACTGCGACATTTATGATCTCAGTCGGATTTAACGCCGCGGCAAGGTCAGTCATCACCATCTCCCTCTCGCTCTATGACCAAAACGGATTTGTAATCGCACTGCGTCCTCTGAAGCTTGTTTCTACTTCCCACAGCGTGCGCGTAAGCAATGAGCTGGGTGCCGGGAATCCCAAGTCGGCGGAGTTCTCGGTGGTGGTCGTCACGGCGGTGTCTTTCGCGGTATCCGTCGTGGCGGCGATGATCGTCCTCTGCCTTCGGGACTACATCAGCTATATCTTCACTGAAGGCGAGACGGTCGCTCGTGCCGTCTCTGATCTCTGTCCTTTGCTCGCCGTCGCCATCGTCCTCAATGGCATACAGCCTGTCTTATCAGGTACCAGTAATCATCACTCCTTTTTAAGCCGATGCACCATGAAGCAGCTGAGGTAGATTTGTGGGTTCAAACTCTCATCATCAGATCCTACACCAATTGCCACTTTTAAGTGCATCATCTCATTAGCTAATAGCTACGGAGACAAACAGACATCGGAAGTCAAACAACTGTAGCATCAGTCCATTTGTATGAATTCTGTAATAAGCGTGATCTACGTAACTGAAGGTGTTGCTGTTGGCTGTGGATGGCAAGCATTTGTGGCATACGTCAATGTTGGCTGCTACTACATAGTTGGTGTGCCAGCAGGTTGTTTCCTTGGCTTCAAATTTGGCTTGGGAGTGACGGTAAACGCTTAGACACGAGCATGCATTTTCGTGACCTCCTGATGGTAAACGTAGGTGACACAAGTCATTAATGTGCAGGGAATATGGTGCGGGTTGATAGCTGGAACAGTCATCCAGACACTTATTTTACTGGTGGTCACTTTCCGAACCGATTGGAACAAAGAGGTAATCTCAAGTTTATTGCATTTAATCTCCTTTCCAGCCAATGGCTATCCCAAACATTTGATTGATACCGGTTGATGATCCCATGTTCTTTGTGAGACAAGCAATCAGATAGTAATTTGAGGCTCATTGATTAATAAGATATCAAGTTATATAGAGGATGATGATTCTTGTCATGATGATAAGCTTCTCCTACATGATTGAGCAAGAGATATGAACTGATATTTCACAATGAGTCTTTTTTATAATCCATCTTCGCGTATATCAGAATAATTCCATCCAGGCGAGGATAGAATGCAGAATCAAAACTGTGATGTTCTATGGCTAAATGACAAATAGATTTAAATGATAGGAGAAGATGAATGTTCTCATGTTATTTATGTTAGCAATTTAGAAGAGAAGGTTCTGATGTTTTCTGTGTTGCAGGTGGAAGAAGCTAAGAAGAGATTAGATAAATGGGAGGACAAGGAGGAGCCCCTTCTATCCTAGATAGCAGCTACCTGTTGATCTATTCAGATCATCCTACTTGTGGCACAGCAAAACCTAAGGAGCCAATAACATCCAGACTGAATGGCATTGATCTGGAATCCATTGATGCTTTGAAGAAAGAGGGAAGGGAGAACATGTGATGGATTCTTTGAGGGTGCTAAGCAAAGAGTGAGAAAGGTAGAGATCCATGAGTTTGTGATTCGAATGGACACCAACCTCAAATCTTTGATGGTGCTATGAAGAGATGCATGACTCCCTGGAACGAATCCATTCTTCTCTTTAGAGGAGAAGTTAGCAAGGGTCAATATAGAACCCATACGTTGACCTCTGCTGCCACATGATTTTGACCCGAAACAGCTTTTCTACGTGCGTAGTTTTTGCAGAATAACTCATGCGACTCTCTTTTGTGCATTCGGCAAGTAGATCGATCTGGCTGTGGACGAGAACAGTCAACGTTTTAAGTTACCAAGTGCCCTGTTCTTGGACGACTTCCATGAACTACGTGAAGGTTTTGACTTTTCTAACACAAAAGAAACGTTGACCATCAAAATTGCTGCGGAGCGCAGCATTATACATGGATGTGCCCAGCTGACAGTCTTACACATGGATCTCATCCATCGCAAACTGCTGCTGCTTCTCTTCCTCGCTCATCTTCTCACCCAGCTTCGCCTCTCAAGCAGTTATCCCGACTTTTGGAGCGCCACATGCGTGCTCTCAAACACCAACTCGAGCATCAACGCCACCAACCTCAACGCCCTCCTGCCATCCCTCTCCTCCGAAGCTGCTGTGGAAGAGGGCTTCCTCAACGGCACAGCCGGCGAGAGCAGGGATCGGGTTTTTGGCTTCGTCGCCCGAGACGCCATCGTCGCCCGAGACCAAGTTTGGTATCCTGATTGCTTCCTCCGGGTGGCTAACAGAGACTTCTTCTCCATCTTAGATTTCTCTGAGCAGTACGTGAGCACGCTCGATCCATATAAACGTGACCGAGCCTGAGCGCTTCAACCGGTCGTTGACACAGTCGATGAATCGGCTGGCCGCCGAGGCAGCCTCCTCGCTTCGGATGTTTTCGATGGGAAAGGCGGAGTGCACGAGCAATAACTCAGTATACAGGCTGGTGCAGTGCACGAGCCAGCCACCAGCGTTACCGCCGTCGTCCTCAGGCATCATGCAAGGTAACGATCAAACGCCGCACAACTTAACGGATGACTTCGATCTTGTAACGGAAGGCTAAAATATTGACTTTGAATACAGGTGCAGGAGGTGCTTGGGCGAAGAAGCCTTAAAGAACAATTGTTGCGGTCGCCCTCTCAGTTGCTGTTCTCGTTGTGTTGGTGTGGTAAAACACCTCTATCGTCTGTGTGTGGATAACCGAGTCATAGAATGTCGAGGCGCAGCTTTTTCTCACAAGGTGCAATCTGTGTGTGGTGCATGTTTGATTACGTGTGTGGCCAAGTGATTGATAATGTAGTCTAGTGGTTCCTCCAATTGACACAAACTTAATTCCTGTAATCAAGCATCAGATGGCTCATTTCGGAGCTCTGATACTGATAATGTTGTCGATCTTCTGAATCATGTCATGCGGAGTCACATATTTTCTTATCATAGAAAAATTGAAGCTCAACATGCTGATTTGATTTGCACAAACACAGTACAAGTGCAAATTTATTCGAGTCTAGCTGAAAGAGCAGTACATAATACAAATGAATGGTTATTGCAGGAACGAAACAAAGTAGAACGAGCAGCTTAGGTAGTGGGAAAAGATAGAAGTACAGCATCACTTCAGACTACCCTAAAGAGGTAATTATTACAACAGAGTACCTTCGCCAATGCTCTGAAGAAAGTTGCATGTTCTTGATGGCAATCAGTCTCTGGTTCACAGGTGGACGGAGGCAAGAGCTGCGGCTGGAGTCGGTGAGCGTCCCAGAACAGGGCTGAGCGGCTTCCCCCGACCCATGGTGAACCCACGCGTTCCGTCGGGCATTCTTGGCCCCTGCGGAGTCTGCTTGCTTGACGCTTCTCCTCCATGGCCGAGTGCCCCACCGATCTGTGGAGCCTGGGTCAGCAAGCCACGCCCACTTAGATTCGGAGCAAGTAGTCCGTGTGGCTTGACTCGTCCCCTCCCCCACGCTTTCCTCGGACCACTCTGGTTATCTTCATTCTGTAAAGACATGGGACATGAGTCTGGCGAAGACATGATCACGGAAGCTGGAGATCTCGGACTTACATTGTGGTCGAGTAGCTGTTCGATGCGAGGAGAGCCTAAGGTTTGAGAAGAAGGAGATTGGTCATCCTCGGAGTACAATTCGAAATGGTTGCCTCTTATCACAGATTTTGGCTAGCGAGGAAGCAAAAGAAAAGCTCAGGATGGGTAGAATCAGATTCATTAATCTAACGAATGCCGAGGCAAAAAATAGATCAAGTTACCGAGCATCTTAGCATGGTTCGAACTCGAAGGCCTTTTCTCCAGTTCCTTTCATCGTTTAGCTTCTCGACCTGCACAACGACAATGAGATTTGCTCTCGGTAAGGAGTTCGAAGGTGTCAGACATAAGAGGTCGTTAATTCGACTTACTGCCTTCTCGGCTTGCTCTGTGGTCTCGTACTCCACCAGCGCATGCAGCTTCAAGCAAGTAAATTGCAAGATTCAAATCGAAAATTAAGCACTAGTAGCAGAAGTTTGATGATGAGAAAGTCTATGATTCAACTTAGTTTTCATTATAAATATGAGCGACAACGAACCTTGTTGCTGATTAGCAAATCGCTTTTCGTGTTTCTTGCAGAATTGGGTTCTTGAGGATGGCATATTCGGATGTTCTTCACACTGTTCAGAAATCAAGAAAAATAACATTTATTAGCTGTTATGCAACTCTTTTTCTTTTCCTGTTTGCGCAATCGATAGGGATAAAAACGCAAGCATTTGACCTCCCAACAACACTGAACATCTTTTCCAGGTTCTGACGTGAGTAATCCTCGGGCAGGTTTTCCACCACAACAGTGCGAGACTGCAACAGAGAAAGACACATATCAATCACGTAACAGAGATGTATAGATCGAACTGCTTCCTTCATCTGTCGTGTCTTATGAACTCACCTGCAGTTCCTCCTTGTCTCGTTCCGTGAAGACTTGTTTACGCTTGATCTTCTTGCCGTCCTCGCTAAGAACCTGCAAAACGTGCGTGATGACAAAGGTTTCTTCCGACGGCATGTGGTGGAGCGGACATGGGGAATGGAGGAAGCACTCACAAGCTTCGTCGAGGTCCGAAGTGCTTTCGCCAGCATGTGGTTGTTTGCGCCGAGACACTTGATCTTTTTCCAGGACGCAACCACTGACATCGGAACTGGAGACAAGAGGACATGTGATTGCCGTCATCAAGACACTGTAATCAGATCCATAATTGCGCCGGCAAAGGAGCATCATTTTGCTTACCATAACCCTCGGGATCTTTGTTCATGATCTTCATTAGGAAATCATTGGCAACCAGATTAGTATCACTGAATTGGTACTCCACCTGGATGCGGAATAGATTCAGTCAAAGAACACATGCAAGAGATGGGTGGCGAAGAGGGATCAGAATCAGCAGCAAGAAAGAGACCTGCTTGACGATCTTCTGAATCATGTCGCTGTTGCTCTTCGAATGGCCAGCAATCTTCCCGTGGAAATCCGGCATGAAGTGGACAGGCTCTTGCTCCGTAAAGTAGAACCACTCCGGCCCCAGCGCCGCGCCGCCGCCTCCGTTCCCGAAGAACTGGAGGTAAGGGCAGAAGCAGCCGGCCGACAGGGCCGGCGCGGCCTGCAGCTGCGACCTCGGTACGAACTCCGGCGCGTGGACATTAAACTTGAACCCCGCAATCGCCTCTGCTGTCTCATCCTCCTTGCTCGATAGCTTGACCTCCTCCTCTTCTCCTCTGCTTTCTTGTTGTGCCATTGTTGCTTCCCCCACCCTTCCCCTCAGCCCTCCCTCCCTCTCTCTATATCGCTGTTTCTGTTCCTCTCCCACCGTCACTCCAACTTATTCTGCGCCTGCATCTAACTGCACGAATCTTCCAAACTTCCTCTCCCTCTTTCTCTCCACTTCTTTCTCCTCTTTTCTGTGGCGGGAGTGTTTCTGGCGACTGTTTCCTTTGCTTCCTTTGACTCCACATTTCGCGCATCGAGCAACTTCCTCCTCGAACTAAAACGCGACCGTTTAAATGACCTCATCATCTCCAAGGGGCAGTTTGGTCCTTTCCTTCTGGGAAGCCGGATATTCTTGGAAGTCAGTATCGCTCCGGGAATGCCCCCCCTGTCTTCTTCGGGATTCCCACAATACCCCACACTTTGTACTTGGAATATATATATATATATAATATAATATAATATAATATAAAAAAGTATCGAAAATCTTGATCCAAAGGTCTGAAAAATCTGAAGCTGTTCTGCAGATACAATAACGCCATGAAAACAAAACGATGATTCGGTCAAACATCAATCATTTCTTTTCATTATATTATAATTGATGGTTCATAAAAGATCCCCCAACGTTGGGTCTGAGGGGCTTATAATGATAACAATGATGATCGTTGCTGTTGCTGTACGCTGTATGCTTATCATCACACATGCACGCACAGCATCAGATCACGTTTGTTTGAGATTGGCCCATCAGAGTTGCCTTTGGCGTGTCGAGGAAGAGAGTTAGATGGAACCACCGTGGCGTCCCACAGGGAATCATCATACGGCAAGAATTAAGCTTGCAAATGATACGAAATAACTATTTGCTTCTTCATGGTGATTACAGAAGACCAGTAAATCTCGGAGATACGAATTAAGCTTGCGACGATAGCACGGTGGTTGTGTGACTCGATTTCCTTCACTCACCCTACCAAATTAAATGGTAGGAGCATCGTGTGGCTCACCGTGGGCCCAGCTCATAGCCCAAGAGAGTACTAGAAAATTCACAGCGTTGCATAAAACATATGTAATCACCGATAATTCTTCTCTCTTAACATAAATTAAATTATCATAAATAATTTACTATTTTATTTAAATTATTAATTTTTTATTTATGTAGTATGATTAAGAAATGATTAAATTAATTTTCTTAATCACATGAATAAGTTAAAAAAAATTATTATATAAATAAATTATTTTATTTATTTATTTCATAATGAGTGATATGATTTTTAGAAATTGTCATTTTTGATGATAATAACAAATGCAGAAAAAAAAAAAACACATGTTCATTGTTGTAATCACAATCATTGTGGTATCAACATTAACAAGTGCCACCCTATCCAAAGAATTTGAACTATGTGAATGAGAGAGTGGAGTTGTCCTTTATAGCAGTTGACTTTATAACAAGAATATTAAGTCAATTCACTACAACAGAGGGCGTACAAGTAATATCATGCGATCAACACAGGATGTTTTTTCTAAAAAATACTCATATTTTGTATTTTTTTAATTAGTACTTCTATTTTATTTTATTTTATTGCAAAAAATATCTTTAATTTAAATTTTCACCAATTTTTTATTTTTATTTTTATCAGTTTTAAACTATTATAATATTTTTATTCGACTTTTTTTTGGGTAATTTTCAATAACATTTATAGTGTTTTCATCAAGGTACTCAAAATATAAATATTTTTAGAAAAATTACTAATAAATATATTCAAATATCTCACCATATTCATCGGTTTTAATATTACATTTTAATTTAGATATCCGGTTTTATGCCACTTTTGGTAACACGTAAATTCCGCGTGTCGATCACAAAAGAAGAAAGCCACTAACATAAAATAGTCAATTAAAAAAAAAGGAAAAAAAAATTAGGAGGAGAATGGGAAGAAATAAGTGCATTTGTTGCGACTCTTTTACTTCCCCTCTCCGGTCTTCTCTGCGCCCCTCGCCCGCCTCTCTCTCTCTGTCGGAAGAGAGGCAGAGGAGACAGAACAGTACTTTTTTTTTTTTTTCTCTTTTTATACTACTACTACTAGTACATCTGTAGAATCGGGCGATTATTCTCGATCCGCTGTTGAATTTGCGGCGCCAGAATGAACGAGAAGGCCTCCGTCTCCAAGGAACTCAATGCCAAACACAAAAAGGTTTCGCCTGTACCCTCAAAATCTTAGCTTCTTCGTTTTTGGCCGATTTCTTATGATTTTGAATCGTAGGTATGTGGCTTAGTTGAATCAATTCATCAAATTGGCTATTTGGTGAAAGGGACTTCTGAGATCTGCGATGTTGGTCACCCTTCTTGAACTTTCGATTACGGATTTGCGGTTAGTTGGAGACCCGTGGGCTGTTAGATTGGGATTTCATTGGTGTTGGTTGGGGGCTTTGTTGTGTGCCGTTCTAGTCCGCTGTAGGTGTTGTTCATGTGATTCGAGTGTCAATTTTTTTGGGAAAAAGATGTGATCTCTGGATTTTTTTTTGCGCTGAAATTGATGTTGGAGGTTAATCAGCCTCACCGTTGATTTGAAGAGGTTTATTTGCACGAGGTTGAATTTGTTCTATCCATAGGAGGTAGACAACTCTATAAGCTTCAAAAAAGGACAGTAAATTAGTCTCTTGTGGCGTTAGTTTCATGATTGCTTATTTCTTCTATCTAAAGAAGTCTATGCTTAATTTCCAGAAAGTAATTCATGCAGAATTTCTCACTGATGTGAAAAAACTGGTAAACGGAAAATTGGGTTTAGATTTCACAGCTCGAAAAGCAGTAAGCCTAGAAGAGGCTGTTGCTTCACTTGTATAGCTGGAGAACTAATTGGTCAAGAAGCTACTGGTTTCTGTTTGTTAAAATTTTATACTTTTGTTTATGTTTATTGGAAAGTTAGCTATAATGTTGATCATGATGCCATATGTATAAATTTTGATCATGCCACAGTAGAGATCATCTCTAAGTTGGAAGTATGGAGAGAAATTTGAGTATGAACTTTAGGAGATGACAGGAATAAAATGGGGTTATGGAATTCAACTTTGATGAGGTAAATGAATTTGCTGAAATGGACAACAAAAAGAAAAAAATGATCAATTTTTGTTAAATTATGGAACCGATGATTAAAAAAAAGCACTGCACATAGGATAATACTCAAGAATATATTGGCCAAGCAGGAAAGCTCTAATTTATTGTGTTGTTATCCTGTAGATGGTGACAACACTGTGATCATTCTTGCTTAAAGGGTGAAAGTGAAATATTATAGTAAGTTGGGGATATTGAAATATATAGTTTCTGTTGTCATGAAAGTTGGCATATAATTGACTAAATCCTTGATAAGCTGATTACTCAAAGTTTAATCTAAATTAGGATAAGATTGTGGAAACCATTTAAGGTGATCTCCAGATATCCAACTGAACCTCATTGGGCAACAAACAACGACAAGATGTCAATCAGGATTGAGTTTGCACAAGTTATAGAGCAAGACAAAATTTGGATAGGACAGTAATAAAGGATGTGATAGCCTTTAGGTTTCATAGCTGGGAATTCATGTCTTGTTGATGTATGGCATTTCATGAGGATGTACACCATCGTAAAGTTGAATGGTTGGCACGTTCCCATCTTGACAACTTGTTTGAAAATTAGGCTATAGCTGCTGCATGTGATTTGTTCTAGAGTTTAAAATTGATAAACTGATCGTCATCATCACGATGCATGATGGTGTCTGGGATCATTTCTTAAAATTAAATAGTATCATCTATTCTTTAAACAAAATCTGACAATTGATTAGTCACATTTTTATCATTGAATCAATATGGAAACCATAAACATTGATTGAAATGATTAAAAATAGAAATTAGTCAACACACATGTTAATGTTGTTGCAGTGATACCTTATATAAGTCTTTTTCACTAACATTTTTTTATATTATGAAAATAATTGCTATGATAAACTTCTTTTATTGCATTGTTGTTGCATCTCATACTTTGGTTAAGGGATTTCACTTTGACCTGTTTTATTTTCTGTGTGATTTCAGATATTGGAGGGGCTTATGAAGTTACCAGAGAATCGGGAATGCGCTGATTGTAAAACCAAGTAAAGGAGGGAAATGAGGATTTTATCTTTTTTTTAGTTGCTTAGACTTAGATGATCTCGTTTCTGATGATGATCTTGTTGCACACATCTTTGATGCTATTGGTCTTGGGGTACATGTGAATATTTTGAATTTTTCATGATAAATAAATAGTTTTTTCATTGGTTTTTAACTTTAGAGTTCCTCTAGAGTGATTATAGGATAGAATGCAACAAAAACCCTAGGATCTTATTTTCAAGGTTCCTAGTTTTCCCCACACCAATATGCGCATGGCAGAATTTTCCAGTTTGAACGTGGACCACCCGTTTCATGGGCAATCCTGTCGAGTTCATTTGTTTTGTTTTATTCTTTGAGGGTTAAACAATGACCCAGCCCCCTCTCTCTTCTTCACCTTGGGTCTTCCACCACTGGTTTGCTCATTTCTCGTATAGCCTGCAGTACACACCAGCATACCCTGAATTAATATGCTAGTCTGTACTGGATGTCATCCTTTAGCCGGACCAGTACAGGTCCAGTATTTGAGATTTAGAATCATGCTTGTTTCATCAATATTGAGTATCACTGGTGACAGATAAGGATATTAACTGAAAATTATATGTCATTATTTGTATTAGTGAATGTTAACTGCAAAGTTGTACATGTCATTGTTTTTATTAGTGAAAACTTCATGAATAGCTGTGGATAGTCTTCTCTTATTTTCTCGACTTTTTTGTTGAGCCTAATTTTGGTTCATTTTCTTGCAGAGGTCCCAGGTGGGCCAGCGTTAATCTAGGAATTTTCATATGCATGCAGTGTTCTGGAATCCACAGAAGTTTAGGAGTACACATATCAAAGGTTTTGAGCAGTTTCTTTTCACATGTTATGATACTGATTAGCATTACCAAAATTACCATGAATGTTATGAAAAATCATTTGTGGTATAACTCGTCCTTAAATTGTTGATATTGGCTGCAGGTTAGGTCTGCCACATTGGATACATGGCTTCCAGAGCAGGTCACATTTATTCAAAGTAATTATTGATGTTCTTCTTCTTTTCCCTTATAGTCTTGCATTACATAGATCACTTTATCTTCTTACTGAAAGCCAAGATCATGTACTTTTATGTACTGATTGCTCTGCTCGTTTGTAATTTTTCTTTTATAGCTATGGGAAATGAGAAGTCAAACAGCTACTGGGAAGCTGAACTGCCTCCAAACTATGACAGAGTTGGAATTGAAAATTTTATTCGTGCAAAGTATGTGCTTTGTAAGATTTGTTTATATGTTTATAGTATATACTTTAGAAGACTTCTGCAATGCTATTTTTAAATCAAACTTGTTATGGAAATTCTATGATTGCCAGATATGAAGATAAAAGATGGATACCTAGGCATGGATCATCTAGATCACCTTCAAGGGCACCAGAGGAGATAACATCTGAATTTCAGCAGAGGCATAATGGTACAGTCGGGTGTAAATTCACCAACAACTTAAATTCCGTAGAGGAGCAACGTAAACCTTCACAGTTAAATGCCATGAAAAATAACCCAGTGGCACCTGAAGTACCCAGTCAGGTGATCGAATTTATTGTTGTTGGTTCGGCTCATAAGCTTTATTTGTAAGAATGCTACTTTGTATGTTACATTTGACCTTTTCTTTTCAAGCACAAGGTTCACATGATAGATTGATAAGCATTTCTGTATTCTGAATGTTAGTGGTCAAGCATATTTTTATCCTGATGTGTCTGTTAAAACATGTTGAAAGTTTTGGTTTTATGAATTAAGTTTTCAATAGTAAAGAAGGAAAATTGTTAGTCAAATTTGACACTACATTTTGTCTAGATGCGTTATGCTATATACTGTGGATTGTGATTGTTGACATATGGGTTTCAGTTGTTTGTTCTACTACCTCTCTGGATTCTTACTAAATCTTGAAAAGATCCAGTAGGGATTGACATGTTGTGGGGAGTTGTAAACTACACCTGTACATGATATCTGTATTGTGAAATGAGTTGTGGAACTGGCTTGCTATAAAACACAGTAACGATTAGGAACTGGTTCAGAAAAAGGCTATCTTTTATTCTTTTCTTCTTCATGCTGCTTATATCTGTTTCATGTCACATTTGGGAAGTTCTTTTTATCATTTATTAAGGCATTTGTCTAGTGATAAGAATACAATTAATATGTTCTCACATTTAGGATTGCCAGGGATTCGATATTTTGGGTTTCTTTTTTGTTGAACATGAGTCATATATTTTGAATTTCAATATGCCATAATTGTCCCCTTTCTAGTCCCGAGTAATCACATCGTCTCATTAGCAGTTATGATGGGCCAATGACTTGGACCTTTGAGATCATATGAAAATCACTTTATTTTTACCTCCTTTTTACACTAGCTTATGTTTTTTTGAGATATCACACCTTTTTGTCTTAATTTTTTGTTGTCTACTTGTCATTACTACCTGTTAGAATATTTCATATGATAATCATTCTATTTTCTTTTTTTCTAAACTCCATGTCTTCTTCAAGATATAACAACTTTAATCTCCACTTTTGTTATTAGCTTATCAGTACTACCTGTTAGATGTTCTATTTGAAGAAATGTGCCTAACATACATATGGTTTGATGGAGAAACAGGTTTCCTTGGTAACAAAAGGGGAGGCAATCATGCACAAGACTGATTCTTCACAATCTCCAGCTCAGTCTAAAGCAGATGTGCCACACAAAGTTGATACGCCAGCACCACCTCCAAAAGTTGATTATGTATCTGATCTTTTTCATATGCTTACAGTGGAGACCCCTAGTGAGAACAGTTTAGAATCATCTTCCAAAGATGATAATTCATGGGCAGGATTCCAGTGTAAGTGATGTTGCCTAGACACTTTGTCGAGTGTAGATGCATGGTATCAGTCAAATCTTGGAGTGCCATTTCAGATTAGCAATCTAATAGATTTTCCTGTAACTCCATGCTTCTTAGTCATGAAAGATTGTAGCTCCCGTGGTTCATTTTCTTTCTTATGGTTTTTATAAATAAATACTATATCTTTCAGCTGCAGAGGTGACAACTGCTGCAGACCAAAAATGTAGCACAAAACCAGTTGAAAATCCAAGGCAATCAATATCAGGAATTGAGGACTTATTCAAAGATTCTCCACCTCTGATGGTGTCTTCAAGTTCAGTCAAGTCCCAGGCAAGCATAAAAAACGACATTATGAGCCTCTTCGAAAAGGTTAGTTATGTTTAATATTGTTAAGAATATCACAGTAGTATCAAAATTCATCTGCTTTAAGTTACATGAATTATCTTGTGGAGGAAAGACTTTTTAAAAAATGTCTGAGATATTTAATTTTTCAAAACTCCATAGACATGCAGAAGAACCCAAGGAAAGAACTTAAAACCCCTCTGGTTCCAACAAAAATACTAGCACAGAGCTCCATGTTGTGTTGAAGTGTTCCAACATGATTTGTGTCAATCAGTATAGTTCTATGCTGACAAACATGAAATACCTGAGAATTATTGCATTTGGAGATTCAAAAAATATTGACCATTTGATGTTAATGTTTTTATTTGTGAACAGCCAAGTAATGCCAACAAATGGTGAGAAACCGTTCAGTGGGTTATGATCAAACACTGAAGCAACCATCTTTAAGGAGAAGCTGAATCCTTGGGGTCTATGCAGCAAATTTTGACCTATAGCATTTAGATAGGCGTGACTCTTTTGCATCAACTGGTGCCAATTAACTGACTTATTCGACATGTTTTGGTTCTTATTTCTTGTTAAGGGTAGTCCAATGCATGAGCCTCCTGCCTTCAAGTCTTTCAGAACATGGTTGTTAAGTATTATGATTATTGTTAGTGCATGTGTTCTGCTACACAAAAGATGCCATTTATTTATCTTATTCACAATTATGCTTTATTGCAGTCCAATATGGTGTCACCATATTCCGTTCATCAACAGCAGCTTGCATTCCTTTCCCAGCAACAGGCTCTTCTTATGGCTGTTGCTAAATCAGGCACTGTGAATCCAACATTGTCTGGGAGTTCCAATCAACCAGCCGTTACTGGCTTGCATGCACCTAACATAAATGTCCTATATCAAAACTGGCCCAACATTGGCTATCAAGCCCCAGGAGTAACCCCACTCGATGGTCAAAAGGATTTCAACAACTTCAGTCAGGTAATGCCTGGATTCAAAAATTCTAACAAGCCAAGTAATTTATTTTAACCTTTTCTTCTTACTTAATGGCAGCTTGGAAATCTGATGCAAGGACATCCTTCAGGGAATTACAGTCATATTCATACATCCGAGTATACTGACCACCCTCCCATTAGGTCTTTCCTAATCCAGTTGATTTGACAAGTTATTTATTTCTCTAGTTGAGTACTTTTCCTTTGATAAACTCATTACTTCTTGGGACTTGACACATTGATGTTAGGGTGTTGCTGAAAAAATGTTTTCTGTGTTTCTCTATTTTTATGGGACTAATCTTGCTTTGCTTCGTCAAATAGTCAAATATGGAAAAATAACATAATCCTAGTTTTGGTTCTTCTTGGAATCGAGGATGCGGACTTGGCTACCTAGCTGAACTTGAATCCTGTTGTGTCTTTGGCTTTCTTTGATTTTCCATTTGAGTTACTTGAGGATCTGCATGCATAATAGCAATGTTTGAGTACTCTGTTTCGGTTCCTTTCAAATGCTTTTGATGGTTTCGTAGCCACTGTAGGAAAACCATAGCACATATTATTAAAAGCCTCCTCAGCAAACATGCAGCTGTTGAGAATTACAAATTTGGTAGAAGGATAAGAATTGGTGGATGATAAAGCAACCAACAGATTAACCTGCAGGTTGTAGCATTCACAACTGAAGAATGTACCTTTTTTTAGTTTTTTGTTCAGCAGTAGTCTATTGTTTTGCTTTTGCTTTAGTAATGTCACTGCTTTGAGATGTAAGTTGGGATGTCCGTGGCATCTATATTAGCATTAAAATAGTAATTACTAGATAATTAAGATGCCTTTGGCTGATTTTTTACACCACTCAGATTTCATACTGTACTTGGCCTCATATGTTATTTAGTGAGTTTTATTTAGCGATCTGGCTTGATTAACTTCTCTCAAATTCGTCATTCCCATATTAGCTCCTAATCTTGCCCATGATGCATTCATTGGCTGATGCATGTCTGAATCCTGTTTCAGGATGTACTCTAGGGGATCGCCTTCGGTGATCAATGGAGCAGCAACTAGTGGAACAAGTAAAGCTGTGGCTTCTCCAGCCTCTGTTGTCACCTCCAACAAATCAGCCAAAGAGTACGACTTTTCCTCGTTAACCCATGGAATGTTACCCAAACATTGAAGTCTGTTCACTGCAGTTCCAGAATCGAATGAGGGCTTGGTTCCTCTCGAAGTGGCGATTTGCGGTCACTTCGCTGGCTTCCTTTGTATTGCTTATGTTGACTGTTTTGTGCCATTGTTTCATATAGTGATTCAGATGCATGGTCAGGTGCCATGGATTAGTACTACATTCGAGAAGTGCCTACTCGAGTACTTAATATTTTCTACATAAACAGCAATCCTGTCGGTCATTAATTTGCTTCCCCGTGTTTTGCGTAGATTATTGTTGTTACTGGGGAATTGTTACTTGCTTGTTAGATCCGAACCAAAATAATGGCTATTTGATACTGTAATTAATCATATCTGGTTAGATGTCGGTGATAAAATAGCTGTGACATATGAGCGGACGCTCCCGTGTCTAAGAACCTCTTTTCGTTTTTCTTAATCACAATAGTGGTAGTGTTGCAGGATACAAATGCATGGCAAAGTGAATTGACAGAACAACAGGCATAAAATATCCTATTCCATGTGTTTCAGTTTTAATAGCAATTATCTTTTCAAAATGTATAGGTCATATATGATATGCAGGCTTTGGTTTTGTCATATTATGATATATAACTAAGGTTTGTCATGATATATTGCTTGAGTGATACGTATCGATCCGATAGGAAACCGATATGAACGATCCATTTCGATATGTTGGATATGACTTGATACGTATTGTATTGATAACTAATCGATACATCTATATGAACCAATAAAGTGAACCATGCTTCGAGTAAAAAACATTATGAAATATCCACCATGTCTGAACATATTAACCATAACAAAGGATTTTAATCTGAGTGGAAAAATGCCATCAAAACAGCTGGATAAATTGTACAAGATTTGATCAAAACTACACGTTGAGAATGTTAATACTGCTAGATAGGATGCAACAGTTGTTACTTCAAGCAGTTACCAAATTATCAAATGTAAATTATGACATTGAACCCAAAAAAGAAAAAAAAAATCTTCACAAAGTTACAGTTTTAATATTTTTTAAAAATTTAGATGTAAGAAATCGGTAGCCGCATAACATTATCCACTGATCTCAACTAGACATCTTACAACAACTTTCCCCACCCACAGCAGCTTTGTAAATTTTACCATACCTATGAATGCTCAAATAGACATCCCTCAGATGTACCTCAACATGCTCTGCAGCCTCCGAAAAGAAAAAGAGAAACAAAAGACCACAAACTACTACACTCTAATCTACAAAGACATGCTTTAGTGTTTTGCTGAACTGGAAGATGGTCGGATGCAGGTTATTGGGCGATTTCTAGCTTACCCAGAATAGAACATGCAAGATACGGAAAGATAGCACAGTTTTCCAGTCAGTACCTAAACTTCTAGGAAAATGATCGAGTGGCCCATGATTCCAGGACACATTTCCTCAAGAAAGCACAGATTCCAGTGAAAAGCCACCTTGTTTGTATCAACCATCTCAAGGTGTTCAAGTTGCAGCATCTTGGAGAAGCCTCATCATGCTACCAGACTCAGATTTTGGTGAGGTCTCTTCCTCTCGCTCTGGTTGAATGTTCAAATCAATCTGAGGGGCCTTGAGAGGTGATGGGGATGCCCTTCTGCGTTCGACCCCCTCGTCACTAATCCCCTCCTCGTTTGTCATTGCTTTATGAGGGGAATTGTTCACACTCAGACCAGATTTTAATGAGTCGCTGCAGACTTGTGCTTTCACTGGTGATGATTGGTTGGGCTGTTGTTTCTGCTGCTTTCTTGCAGTCTCAGCTTCCTTCTCTGACTGACGCTTCTCCCGCCTAAGCATGAGTGTCCTGAACCTCCGCTTGACTGTAAGGCAAACATTGCATGTGCAACTCTGCTTGTGCTTGGGGCCCTTGCCACTTGGGGGCTGTATGCATACAATGCATGTACAGCCAGGCCTATGCCTTGGATGCTTTGTCGTGGGCTGGGAAGAAGGGGGGAGGTTCTCACCCTCACCAAGAATGGCAAGGTTAGCAAGAGTATCCAGCCCATCTGAAACTTCAATGTTGTCGGTTTCAACTTTGACCTTGGACCTCTTGGGTGCACCTGCTTTACTCCAACAGAAATTGCAATTACTGAATGCATAAATTGAGAACAGAATGATAATATAATTAGTTCAAAACTGACATTCAGCTCTTGAATTTTATGAGGGCACTTCACAAGAACTTTGATTCCAAAAATGATAATTTGCAGACAACGAAGATTAAAATTAAAGAGAAAAATTAGACACCATGATACAATCTCTAATATGTGAGGATCAAACTTCTGCTGCAGTGGTTTTCTACCGGCATTCTCTTCTACATCCCTACAAGTGTGATGTAGACTCAAGCTATATGAAAAATGCTACTCATCAGTAAAAATCAGAGCTCTTTTAGGTAGATTCCCATAGATATCACTACCGAACAATTGATCAGAATGTGGTATGCTGATATTAACTAATATTTCACAATCTCAGCTTGACCAGAGGCACTTATATATTAGGAACCACCTAAGACAATGACACAATCCTCTGTAAAAAGCCACTCCCAATAGAGGGCAATGATTCTCATAACATTATGTTTTGTGCCATTAGCCAGTGCTTATGGCAACCAGTCTTAAGTTCTTTTAGTTACTTGGTATAATTCTGTCATTGATTCCTGTATGTCAGAGAATCTAGCTAATAAAAAAAAAAAAAGACTAAGATCTGTCATAACCCACTACTGAACAGTTGTCCAGAGTAGGTAGTATATTAAAATGCACACATGAATACTACATGATTACTAATACTATCGACGAATACTGAAGTTTATGCATTGATTCATTAAGAAATACTGGCATTCTTAAGATATTCATTGCAAGATGTTTTCACCTGTTTTACAAGGGATCAATTCTGCTAGCTGCTCCAAGCTCAATTCCTGAGCAGCTGAGCACAGAGACCTGTAAATAGGAAGAAAATCAAATGTTAGTTAAGCAAGAGTGTGGAGCAGATAAGAGCACAACGAAATGTGCTTGTTAATATAATAGTTAGATACACCTGATCAATCATTTATTCAATAAATCTAAAATAAAGCTTCAGAAAAAAAAAAAATTACACAACCAACTGTAACTGCATTATTCTGAAATGGGAGACAACTTGATAGTTTAGAGTTGTTTCATCTCAAAGCATCTCATAGCTCCCTGTTATTTGTGCTGCAAAATTTGGGAATTCTCACATGTACTTTCATGTAGTACATGTGAATGAAGCAAGAAGTGCTCTATCTTAATCTCATTGACACAACATCTCAGATGACCAAGAGTCTGCTTTAGGGCATCATAGGAACAAACAAATTCCAAAAACCTCTTAGAAAAGATGACCAAACAACAAATGTGGTCATTGCTTTTGCATAAAAAATGCCAGCTAAGTTTGTAGAATCCCTTAACCTACTTATAAGAGCCTGGCGTGCCCCAAAGCTTCTTTCTCTCTTCCGGCATAATCAGATTTATAGGCATCCAACACTAGACAAGAGTACTTTCTTAGCGCCCTTCCTTTCCGCTCCTTCTAGCATGAAAGCATCCTTTCCTTTCTTTCAAATACTTGTCCCAGAAGCTTTTGCTTGTTCTCTGTGTGCCTCAATTCCTCCTGAAGCACGTTGTGGTCTAAGCCTTCTGATGTCAACCGCTCGAGCTCCTTGTCGTAGAGTTCCAGTTCTTTACCTTGCTTGTTTACTTGTTCTCGAAACTCACTTAACTGAAGAATTGAATTGAGAGCAGATAGTACACCAGTCAATTATAAAATTTACTAACCTAACAAAACATATTGCTGCTGGCACAAATTCATTAACGCAAGAAGGGCTCAGGTCTATACTTCAAAGACTGAACTTAGACAATGCCTAGATGTGAAGTTAGGCGTGGAGGATCACCTGTCTATTTCGATGTGTAGAATTTGGCCACGAACGGTATTTGAACTCTTCAAGGCACCTAGAGCCCCTTTTGACTATGATGAAAGGGAAGCGAGTGAAAGGAGGAAAGGAAGCAAAGTTTCCAAGCTGACCAGAGGATAAGGAGAAAGGTGCTTTGAGGAGCAGTTTTGTTTTAAAGACAGATGAGCATATTCACCTACACCTGATTAAAGGATGGAGGCAGAGGCATAAGCAACACACCTGATTAAAGGACACAGGCATTGGTGCCGATCATTATCTATACAAAAATTATTTACTTCGCCACTTCGCCTTTCCTGTACCTGTACTTCTTAAGAATACGAGTTCCAGAAGCCCTTGCTTGTTTTAGCACCCCGAGGGTAATAGGTGTTTTGTTACTCAATTCTATTTAATATGATGTGGACTATCTTCAACAAGCCCTTATACGTTAGCGAGTTAGGAAGCAATGCACAGTGTTTTGTTACTCTCTTATATAATCAAACACCAGGCAACAGGCAACCTAAGTGGATTCACATTATCTTGTCCCAGGTACTTCAGATTGAAGGCCACCAAAGTTTTCTTCACTAAAAGATAGTTCTTCTAGAAATATACACTAGCGCTATTTTGGTGGCCCATGCTCTTTTATATGCATAAGTGCACCACAAATACCATTTACAAAAAGGTCAAATCGACACAGAAGAATATTTAATATCAATCTGTTATTGAGTGGCTTGACATTACCTTGTAAAGCATAAATTTCACAGTCAGCATAATGACATCAGAGAATTGCAAATGAATGTTTTTTTTTTGTTTCAGAAAAACAATATCTTAAGGAAAATTCAGGAATAAACTACTATGCTATGCTCTATTCTAAAAATCTATTGTAACAAGAATTCCAATTTTAAAGTGACATCAGCAATGACTTTCTCAACTCTCATCAACACATTTGGAAACTAGAAAAAGTTAAATATCACCTTTCAGTATCCCATGTATTGTTAGAACAGGTCCATCTTGATGGCAGAAGTGCATCCACAGGCAGTCGGCGCCATTTCGAGCAATCTTCACACTGAGCCCATTGATAATTCTCCCTGACACAATGCACAGAGCTTAAGTGGGTTTGTATAACTGTAAGTGTTAATCTTGACAATATAAATATGGAAGTGATTCCGTTATACCAAGCTATCACAACAATTTTCAGTTCAAAATCTTGAGACGAAATCTTCAATCATGTTAGTAATCATTTTCATTTGAATAGATTTATTCTTGCAAAACAAATGACAATCAGGAGAAAGAAAAACAAAACCACATGGATGTCAAAGAGTCTGCCTATGGAGACAATCATGTTGATAATAAAGAGAATAAACAATAAAAGCCAGGAGAGTATAATGACAAAGTAAGACTACATCAAGTCAATTTTGTACTGATTCCATGCTGGCAATGATGAGAGAAGTGACTTGAAAGAAACTCAAAAACAAAATCTTCCTGAGTCACCTCCCATTTTATCAATCAAATAAAAATCTTCAAGTCCCATGTTCAAATCCCATTTAGCATGGACAAAAAGGTAAAAAATTTAAACAATCATCATATCAAGTATGATCCACCGTTAGGCCAGTAGAACCTCAACACATATACCACGATATACTACTAGAAAACTACTATAAAAATGTTACATGTGTCGGTATTAAGGGCTGTCGCCTCATGGCATGAGGGCCCTCTGGTACCTTCTGTCATGGCACATTTTTGCATGCCACAATGCTGGCATCATAGACCAAAAATCAGCCCAGCCAAAGGTCAACACTTGCAACAGGGGTCAACATATGTAGGTGCTCACAACCTTTTTAGCAAGGTACATTTCAACCACAGCAACACACATACCATGACAGTCCTCAGTATCACTTGAGTATCATGGGTGTACCATGCACCAGTATGGGGTCAAATAGGTCAATTCTGATCGATAAGGTCAATAAAACTCAGAATTAGAATACTCAACAAAAAAAGAACCTTTAAGAGTACAAATAAACATAACACACCAATCCAATAATCTTG
This sequence comes from Musa acuminata AAA Group, assembly GCF_036884655.1. NCBI lineage: Eukaryota > Viridiplantae > Streptophyta > Magnoliopsida > Zingiberales > Musaceae > Musa > Musa acuminata. The sequence goes on from NC_088330.1 coordinate 38,844,406, forward strand.
CTTTATATCCAATTAAATTCACATGTTCAACATTTAATTCTATTTTGTGTCTTCAGGCCCAAACATTAGGACAATAATCCATTTTAATGGGTTCTTGACTCAGTTGAAAGGAACCAAGAACAGGCATAGAGGATATTGATCTTTGCATCACTTCTTAGTTGACAAGGTAGCTTTGCCCATGTTGTCTGTCCTACAAAAGGCATGAACATTGAATTGATTTATCATCACACTTGTCAGTGGAACAGATATTTGCACAATCTGATCAAGAATCTGATTCAGTTAGACCTAGTATGGATCAATCATCAAACTTCAGATAAAAATTATCGATCTGATATCATAAACTCATTTCTTACTAGAATATATTGGGTTTCAGCCTCATTGATCCTGATATGTACCTATAAGACTATAAAAGGCAAATTACTTTACACTGATATCCCCATCACTTAAATAGATTCTTCCTATCCTCTCCCTCTTACTCCAAACTTTCCCACTATAGTTTGCCTCTATTGACTAGTAGCATAGATTTGAGCACTACCACTCAGAAACCAGTACAGAATGTGTAAAAAACAATTCTAGAAGTTTCATCTTTGACCAGATTATGCATGCTTCTAAAAGTATCTTTTTTCCCTTTGTTACACTTCCAATGAAAATACCATTTATGAATGAGACAAACAAAATAGACAAAAAAATTACTAAAGGTCATTATTATCACTCTTCTCCACCAGCACCTTGCTCACTTGATTCGATGTAGCAGTCCCCACCATGTGAATGCAGCTATTGCAATATTGAGCTAATGCATGTGTTTCTTCAATAGCATCAGAATCAATAAATTTGCCAGTGGACATCCCTTTCATGGTTTTCTGATTTCCCACCATAGTGAATTTCCGAATCACAAGAACATGCTAAAAAAATCTTTGGAATCATTGAGTTGAATGTATAGTTAGCAACAAAATTGAATGGTTTTATATGCATAATACAATTTCTTTGAGTTTCCTAATTGTCATGAGCCTGACATGTAGGTCTAGGATCAGAATGGGATAAACCCACTCTGAACCCAATTAATTTACATGCCTAGTATCGTTTTGACATTTTGTGGGTAAAATATGACAAGCAGGGGTTGTTGACAGTGACAATTTAAGGAAATGCTCCTACAACATTTTACTTCATGAAAATATTCAGGTTTCACTGGAACACATTGATAAGACCCTAAAGTCTTATCGTCGCTCTGATACCAAATGATAAGACCCGAAAGTCAAATGATAAGACCTTAAGGTCTTATCGTGGAAGAAAGGGGAGAAAAGGGCATGATAACGATCGCTTCGAAGGGATCAGCCTCCTTGATCGCTTCGAAGGGATCGGCCTCCTTGATCGCTTCGAGGGGATCGGCCTCCTTGATCGCTTCGAGGGGATGGACCTCCTTAATCGCTTTGAGGGGATCGACCTCCTAGGGTTTGTCATAATAAACTGGAATAATATTTTATCGATTGATTGATTGATTGATTTAAAGAAAGGGTTACATCGCTATTTATAGAGTTCCACCTAGAGACTACCTAGACTTAGACTCTTAATAATAAATAAATATTAAATAAACCTCTATCTGACTCTAACTGAACTAAACAGACTCAATAAACAACTGGACTAAACAGACTCAATAAACATTATTCAAAAACTCAGAAAAATGGTCAGTTCCTCCCTCTTCAAATCAGCCTTGTCCTCAAGGCTGAGCAACATCAATCTTAGGGAGCTTCTCTTTCAACACTTTAGTCATAGACTATCTGCAACGCATCACGGCCGGTTGATCAAGTAAGTATGGTCTCCACTTTTTGATAGTGTAAGCAACAGGTCGGTCTTTCAATGTAGTAATCGTTGCAAGAAACTTCTGGCCCTCTATAATCAATTTTATCTTTGAACCTTTGCTATCACAAGTGAAAATTCGTCCATCAACGATCTTTACTTCGAATCTGTCATAGTCACTTTAATGTGGTGGGTCAATCGGTCAACAGTCTCACTGTCCATAAAATCGTTAGTGCTACCAGTATCAATCAAAACTATAACAAGCTAATGTTCCAGAGTTCCGCCAACTTCCATAATTTACGAGTTAGAGTAGTCGGTTAATGCATGCATTATATGTATGGTAGGTCCAACATCTTCATTAGAATTTATACCTTCATGATCGGAGTCCACATTCTTAGCTTTCGGTTCCTCTCCAATTGGTTCAATCATCAGAAGTTGCCCTTGTTTGCATCGATGCTCCTTACTCTACTTTTCATCGCAATGCCAGCACAAACCCTTCGCTGATCTTTCTTTAAGTTCTTCTTGGGTTAGTCTGCAAGTGATAGGATTTCGACTGGGAGTAGATGGGGTGTGCTGCTTGCTGATCATCTGTTTATTGACACCTCTGTTGCGATGATATTCCATGCTAATTTTTTCCTCATGCAGGCATGCAAATGAAATCGCAACTATCATGGTGCGGGGTTGACGAACCTTAACTTCACACCGAATCTCCGGATTAAGCCCTTCAATAAATGTATCCAGAAGTTGTCGTTCCGACCAATCTCTAGCTTGAATTGACAATCTTTTAAACCTACTCTGATATTCCAACACTGTAGAAGTTTGATGAATTTTGACGAGCTGGCCATCAACATTCTCATATTCGGATGGGCCAAATCGAACAAGAAGCCCTCTTTTGAACTTCTCCCACGAAGGAACTCCGTAGACAGTTTCAAACCAATCGTACCACTGGAGTGCATCTCCCTCGAGCTGGATTGAGGCCACTTCTACCTTAGATTCTTCTGGGGTTCTATGAAAATGAAAAAAAATTTCCGCCTTAGAGATCCAACTAGTCGGATCCTTATATTCCCATCGTGAAAATTCTACCCTAATGCGTGGGTAGTGTGTGTCACCATCCTGGGGCCCTTTTCCTGTACCTCCCAATCTGTTTAACATAGAACTTGAGCTCCCATCTTGTTAAAATTTGCTAAGGCTCTCCAGTAGGCTCTTTTTGAAATCATTAAATGTTTCTTGCAGTCAGTTCTCAATTCTGATTTCCAATGCTTCCATTTGTGCTTTCACTAAGTTATAGGTGACCATTGCGTAAGACTGCAAATCTATAATCTCAACTCCTGTTTTTGGTGTCGGTCAAGGGCATCAATCACTGTAGCTGCAAAGCTGCCGAGGAGGAAGAGGTGTTGCCCTGTGTTTCAGTTGCTACGTGAGATGAGAGCGTTGGGGGCTGGAAGGCAACGACTGCAACTGTTGTGACTCACGGGAGCGATCGCTAAATAGTCAGGTTGAGGCTGCGATGATGGCATCAGGCGGCTGCGGCAACGGAGGCAGAGCAAGGGAGAGGCAGCGTTGAAGTGGCTGGGGTTGAGGTTGCAGTGGAGAATAGGAATCGATGGTGGCACTGCGGGAACAAGGGCAATTAGTGAGTTGCCTTGTTTCTGTCACCAGAGTAAGGGAGAGGCTGCGAGGATCACGGTCGGGCGACGAGCAGCGTAGTCACTGGCTGGGCAGTAGAAGCAACGGTGACGGCAGCCGACGTTCGCAGCAACAAGGGGACCCGCGACTGTGGTGCGGTTGGAAATAAGGGCAGCAAGGTGAGTTGCCTGTGCTTGCTCTATTTCGGTTACAAAAGATGCAGAGCAAGGGGGAGCGACGGCTGGGAGGCGAGCGGCGGTTGTCGCACGATGGCTGGCAGCGGTGGTGGGTTGGCTGGGCGACGACGGCGCTCGAGGGGAAGAGGAATGCTGGAGGAGGCGCGGCTACGATCGACGAGGGGCTGCGGCAACAGAGGAAGCTCTGTTTCTGCAACCGCTGCAAGGAGGGGCTGCGACAACCGACGGCTGCGGCTGCGACCCAAGGAGGAGGAGGGGGGGGGGGGGGGGGGGGAGGGGCGGCTACGACAATAGAGGAAGCACTGTTTCTGCAACCGCTGCAAGGAGGGGCTGCGGCTGCAACCCAAGGGGGGGCATGATGGCGGACTAGGGCAGCGTCGCCGACGGTATAAGCGGCGATGGGGTGATCCGCTGGCTGGGAAACGGCGCCGGCAGTCCTTCTCGCTCGAGTGAGATGTGGAAGCGAGGAGGAGAGGTCGCTGGCCGGGTGGGGGCAGCAACAGTGGCTGGGCAACAACGGCGGCAGTGGTGGTCCCTCAGCCGGGAAGCAACGGCGGCGGGTGGGTTGGCCGGAAGCAGGGGTCCGGCAGGGGAAGCAGGGGTGGCTGCGACTTCTTCTTCTTCTTCTTCTTCTTCTTCTTCTTTCTTTCTTTTTTTTTTTTTCCGAAGATGAAGATAACTATAGCAAGAGGGCAGCGACGGTGGTGACGGTTGCTGGCTGGGCAGTAGCGACGGCGGTGGAGAAGGGGCGACGGTGGTCGTTGACCAAGACGTAAAGGTTCCTTCTTGGTTGAGAAGGATCGGCGTTCGTGGCTGCCGACTTCACCCTTCCTCACACAATTTTTTTTTTTTTTGATAGCCACAATAACACTGCAGCGAGAACGCCAAGGATCGCCGCTCTGATACCAAATGATAAGACCCTAAAGTCTTATCGTCGCTCTGATACCAAATGATAAGACCCTAAAGTCAAATGATAAGGCCCTAAGGTCTTATCGTGGAAGAAAGGGGAGAAAAGGGAATGATAACGATCGCTTCGAGGGGATCAGCCTCCATGATCACTTCGAGGGGATCGGCCTCCTTGATCGCTTCGAGGGGATTGGCCTCCTAGGGTTTGTCATAACAAACTAGAATAATATTTCATTGATTGATTGATTGATTTAAAGAAAGAGTTACATCACTATTTATAGAGTTCCACCTAGAGTCCACCTGGACTTGGACTCTTAATAATAAATAAATATTAAATAAATCTCTATCCGACTCTAACTGAACTAAACAGACTCAATAAACAACTGGACTAAATAGACTTAATAAACATTATTCAAAAGCTCAGAAAAAGGGTCCTAACACACATTTCATGTAAAAAATTCTAAAATAATCACATTCCCTAAACAAGAACAAGCTACAAAACCCAACTACCTGGGGTTGGCTCTGTGAGTTTCTCCCACCATTTAACTCTATTGAGAAGAAAATGACTGGTCATACTACAAGTCATTAAACCCCTTCTCATTGTATTTGGCAAGGTCGTCTTTTCCTTACACCACTAATATAAATTGATTCACCACGCTTTAATAGTGCAATTTACATCTTTAGATAGATTCAAAACATTTTAAACAATATTCACTCATTTTATATTTAATTCAAACCATTCCCATTTGTTAATTAGTGCAAATTTTACTTTCTTTCTTTACCAACTCAACATCCATTTCAACATCCTCGTGTAGCAAAAACTTGCTTTTCTGGAGATGTTTTCTAACAGCTCAAATTACAGACCCATAACTGAGCTTGCATCTGTTTTATCTAGGTTCACAATTTCACCAAAACTAGGGGCTACAGACCTATGCCAGCATAACCACATGAGGATTGATGGGCACAAGAATTCTATGAAATGCAATGCATCATTGAGAAACCTAGTAAGATCAACCCAACAAAACCCTGAACCATTTTCTATGTTTAAGAAGAACAAGCTGGATCAACAACCGAACTACCCTATCAATTAAGCTAAATTATATAATGACAATAACAACAAGAGCAAGAGTAACACCATCACCATCATCATCAACAACAACAACAACAAGTCATAACGTCCCAACTATCTGGGATCATCTAAATGGATCCTTTGGACTCTGAGCGACGCTATCTCTAGTTAAATTAAGAGCACCCAAATATCTTTTTGTTATTTCTAGTAAAGTCTTCTTAGGTCTTCCTTTATGTTTCCTCACCATTTACAGTAGTAATGGACTTACCTCATCCAATCACAACATCAATAGACCTCCTTGATTATGTCTATACCATCTTAAATAATTCTTCTAATTATCACGAATGAATATATTTTCCTTTACTATCTTTACTTGTAAACATACACCTCAACATTTTCATTTCAGATACACTAGTTTCTTGCACATATTGTTTCTTAATTGCCTAACACTTGGATCGCCTAACAACTATCTTATAAATATTCCTTCTAATCTAAGGGGACTCCAATGGTCACACAACTAACACTCCAATCCACCTCATATATCCAGTCCTACCTAATATAAAACCTTTAATTTGTAAGGCTTGTCTCCATAGCTTAATCTTAAAATTAATTCCATGTGAAATCTCATCAAACAAAATTAGTTAAGCTAGTTACTCTGCCTATAACTAAACCACTTAGAACTTGATCCAAACACCCTAAGGATTTTTTTAAAAAGAAATTACATATCAGCCTTAGGTTCGCCATAAAGTTAATCAGACAAGGTTAAGTAAGCCAGAGATCAATTTAGTTCCATTAACTTCAAAGATTTAAACTCATTAACAATTGAGTCCATCAACCCAATCACCCTACCAAGTTTGTTCATATTCAACAAAAACAACAAAATCGCAAGTCCCAACTATTTAGAGTTAGCTACATGAATCTTTTGCGGCCATTGAGATCGATAAAAAGTCGTATATTTAGTTAAGTTAAGAGTACTTAAATCTTTATTTTTAGTTTCTATTAAGGTCTTTTTAAGTCTTCCTTTACCTCCTCTCGTGTCACTAACCTTAATCATTTCATCCTTTTTGACTACTACATCCAGAGATCTCCTAAGCACATGCTCATACCAGCTTAAATGATTTTATCTCATCTTATTTCCTATTGAAATAATACCTAGTTGTTCAAAAATAAATGATATGCAATTGTTCATATTCAACAGGAAATGCTCTTCAGTTAATCAGTTTACATAGTTAAGGATCTCGCTGATTTGTTTCTTCCAAAAAATATCTTTAGCAATCCATGTCAAAGTTTATCTTGAGAATATCAAGCAATCTTTAGCAGCCTATCTACCAGCATTCAACCAAAAACTAGTAATGTATTCAGATGCATGATCTTACTGTAAAATATATCATAACCAAACAAATATTAACCTAACTAATGCAAGAAGACAACTTAACTAATTGAAAATCTTGTGTCATGGGTCATGATAACACATGCAAATATAATTGATCATGACATTTGAAGAAAGAGAAGTTACCCAGATTGGTTAGTGGTAAAGTATGTACGCTTCCCAAGTACCGGTGCTTCCTGCCATGAACAACCACATCATCATAAAATATAGAAAGTACACTTGGCAGAATGATTCTATAAAGTTCTTGATATATTAACGGTCTTTGAAGAACAGGAAGATAAAAAAGACCTCATGGAAAGGAAAAATAAAGCAAGAAGAATGTACTTTGGGTTCCAAGCAAAAACACTCAGCTAGTAGAGAAACTCATATCATCAGTGTCTGGTGTGAGACTTAAAAATATATATGTACAATGGAAACCAAATTGGCAGATCAAGTGTCATGCACTGAAGGAACAGAAAGATTGAAGAATATTGATATCAAACAATATAATTCTGACTTGCTCAATATTTACATTGTCATTTACAAATAATCCTAACAAAGATAGAGTTAGTATGAAGTTCAAGCCAAGGTCAAGAAGGATTTGAGATGATTAGCTCAGCAGCCAACGGTTTGTGTGCATCTTGGGATTCAACATGACTTGCTAAAACCTGATACAAACATGGAAAAGTACCTCGTCACAAGTAGAGAAACAACGCCACATAAAATTCCATCTGGTGGAACAAGTTTGAAGAGAGGAAAGAACACACCGACATGGGACGTAAATGTATACACAGGACTTCGCCAGCAACCAATAGGCCAGACTAAACCCAGGTGACTCACAACCACATAGCTGCTGTAGTCAGTAGATTCCACTCTTCGATTCAGCATTATTAGCCCACATTATTTTAATGTCATTTTATTGCTTTTACAGAGCCTTTTATAGTTGTCATTTTATTGCTTTTACAGAGCCTTTTATAGTTGTCATTTTGTTGCTTTTACAGATCCATTTACATTGTCATTTTTATTGCTTTTACAGAACCTTTTAGCCCACATTATTTAAATGTCATTAGTTGCTTAATATTTATAGTTTGTCTTATTATCCTTATATTTTTACTTAGTATTTTTCATTTTCTTCATTTAATCTCTGGCTCATGCTATTTCTTGTTTTCCAAATACCAATCATTTTTTTCGATCTTATTATTTGTCTATATAATATTATCTCACAATTTGTTCATTTCGACATGTTCAAACTATCTTAAAAGATCTCTCGATTTATACTTGGCACGATGCATAATTATTAATGTATACATGTATATCTTATTCTACGCTGACATGCATGTGGGGTCAAGTTGATGCCGCATAACCTCAGTTTCAGAACATTTTATCACATCTTTAAATATGAGAGACTAAGCACAAATTTCATACAATCATGTGCAATATTCTTTTCAATGATGTTTAGTATAAGAATTCACTACCTTTTTTTTTGTATCCAAAAGAATTTCTTGTTAAGCAAAAATTAATTACAATTGTAACCATGGTTCTTAATTTCGATGTGTACCACCCGATATGGGCGGTACATATCGGTTCGAGAGCTTCTCGTCACGCGGACCACCCGCTATCGGGCGGTACCAAAGTTTTGACCATGTATCGTACGATATAAGGTTGTATCAAGCCGTAACGATCGAAATCCGATTGTTACCGACCTGTGGTAACGATCGAAACCAACCATTACCGACCTGTATCGGGTTTCAAATGGTCGATTTGACCGTTGGAAACAACCTAAAGGGTTTTTAAACTTTTTCCTCCATCTTTCAATTTATTTTACTCTCACAATCTCTTAAACTCTCTCAAACTCTTTTTCACTCGATCTCTCTTTTATTCTTACATTTTCACTCCTAAACTCAACAAAGCAACGATTTGTAGATTGGATCAAATTTAGGAGGCTCATTTGGGAGATTAAGAGGAAGAACTTGTTAATCAAGAGGTATGTATTGTCTATCTAGATTTTTATTGATTTATGAGATGATTAAGCCTATTTTATGTGATGTATGACTTAATGTCTAATATGTTGTTCAATATGATTTTGATGATAGAATAATGTTAATTAGGGAGTAATTAAGGTCTTTAATGTTGTGATTAGTGTGTTTAATATTGATTTATTCGAAATTAAACACTTAATAGGTCAAATGTTTATATTTAATGTATATTAAGGATTGAATCATATGTTTGTGATGGTATAATAGATTTAATTAGGTTTTAATTAAGTTTTTTTAATGTTGTGATTAGTTCTAACTTAAAAACCTTATCCTAGTTTTTTTTTTCCAGATATTTTTGAGGATTTTCAGCTTATTTTAGGCATACCGTCGATATGCCTCGGTACACCGGTACGGATTAAAATTACGAACCTTGATTGTAACATCATAAAAACATCCTAAGATTAACAAGCAATGAGTGACAAAGTTATATACTTTCCTCATTTGTTTAATGCTGTAGTGGAAAAAGGAAGAAACAAAAATAGGTCTAAGTAGAAAAAATTCAATGGAAATAAGCATTTTATGTAAGCTCCTTCAGATGAGAAGACATCAAGGGGACTAGAACAAATGGGAATTATGAAGGACAAAACCTTTAAAAATAAACTCCTACTAACAACTACAGAAAATTGAGACACTTTACACACTAAGAACAAAAACAGAAACAAATAGAAGTTAAATGAGTATATAGTATATACAGCACATACTTGCAGGAGAATTCCAAAGCAGAATACCTCATATTCTTCAAACTCATGACCTTCAACCAGAACAACACTAGGAACACAGTTAGGAGGTGGACGGAGCAGCTGTTGAGCCTCTTCCCATGTTAACTTTAATTCCATGGAGTCCTCATTTTCAATTCGTAGACGTTTACTCTTGGAACCAAGATTGCCACCTTTCCTTCTAGTACCCTGTGAGGACCTAGCACTAAGCCCATCTTTTTGTAACACACCTTCGTTTGCAAAGTTAGAGCAGTTTCGCTGCTCTGGTGTATTGATCAAGTTCCTTGATTCTGTTTTGCCTTTAAAATCTTTAGTGGTGCCCTTGTTGTCACTCTCTGGAGGTGTTGAGAAACCATTGCCAGATTTAACTGCTTGGGAGTCCTGTCAATGGATGTGGAGTAAATAGAAACTAATGATCTTTGAGTAATAAAACAAAAATAAAAAGATCACAATAAGAAGCAGAACACAAGACTTCAATATAAAGTAACTTGCCACCAATTGGATCTAATTAACAAAATGTGTTACTCATATCCTGCACTCGCAGGTTTTACATATGAAATTATCATGATTCTAGAAATTACAAAAACAATGAGTTCTTCAAGTGTCGATAAAAAATGTTTCATGCATGAACAGGCATGTCTACTGAATCAAGTCTCCAAACCAGCATCTGGAAGTTTTAAACGAGAGAGTTCCACACTCCATGAATGAGTTTGTTCATACATAAATGCTTGAAAAACACACACATAAATAAATAAGAAAAATACTCAAAAAACAATAGATTAAGACAGGCTTCCAATGAAAAGGTCAAATCTTTCTAGATAGCTCTATGCTTTTGACAAATATTAATCAGTCTTTCACCAACAGACCTGTTCGCTGGAGCCACAAGAAGCCTTTCTGAATCCCATAATCAATTTCCCTTCTGGATCTATCCGACTAAATGTTACTGCAACGAAACACTATACTTTCAGATTTGCCAAAATATTCCAGGATTACACTTAAATTAAAGTTATGGAAGAAAGTGTTCAGATCTGAGACCAAATATAATAGTGTTGTATGTTATCACATTGTAAAAATGTGTAGGAGGCAGAAAAAAGAAAGTGATATATACACTTACATATATATGCATGTGATTATTTCACATTCATGTATATATGAATACATGCATGCATATACATTCACTAAGGTTCCAAATTCGTAAGACGTGCCATTTGGTATTTCCTGGTCTGTCAAAGGACCAATGTTATATGGTTCAATACTGGCCGGTATCATTATTGTATTATTTTGGTTGGCACCGGATACTATGGGTTCGTATACTTCCTGGTACTTGGTAATTGGTACTATATCAGTTTGGAAACCAGTACCAGATTGAGATTTAAAATCTTTTTATGGACACATGCTAAATAATTATACAAGTATTTGCATATGTGCATACACATATGCATATACTGCAACCATAATTGACAACCCTTAAGTGACTTAATTTGAAAAGTGTGATGCATACCAACACATGGGAGCAAAATAAAAAACAAAGAGAGAAAGGAGTATTTATCATTTAATTTACACGTGATGTATCTCATAGCACAAGCTTAACTTGTAATTTTCCAAAAGCAGCCATGGTTTTGTTGCTGCTGTCATAGATGTCTATGGATGTTAACATGCCAAAAAATTCTGGAGCTCTGTTTTCCTAAAACCCAAAATTACTAGGCAATCGGTCCCAAATGTAAATAAAAATTAAAGACTTTGAGGTGACATATGACCAAGAAAGAAACTATTTTGAGAAACTAGTATTATAATAGACTTGCAGAAGCAATGTAGTGGGGTGATGGAGAACCATGATACATTGCATGCATACCTGTGTCACCCGCTTGCAATTGCATTGCCTGAATACAAGGGGTAACCCCCTCCAAAACATACATTCGGCTGTTATTATTAGGCCAGTAACGAAATTGAAACACCCAATCCTTGCCACTTGCGTCCTGAACTTTCAAAGGAAGTCCTTCAGGCTGAGAAATTATAGGGAAGTAGGCCTGTTTTGCAATAGAAGTTCAAATTACTAAAAGGCTCTGTTTAGTTATATATATGCAATAGAAGTTCAGATTACCGATTATGATTTAATTTAACCATACATATGCATAATTGACAAAGTATTTGTAAAAGACTTCATGAGGTGCTATCTAAATTTTATAAGTATGTTTGATGCTTTATCCTTTAAAACAAAGCATCGGAATCTTAAAAACCATTGAAGGAAATGTGACCCTTGTACATCATGTATGTTGTCAAATATAAGATCCAAAAGGCTACGAAAGCTTCATCTATTTGCACAGAATATTATACATATGAGCATCTTTAAATCTTGCATGCAGGCCACTATCTTCAACAGTGCCAATATCATGAGGTAGGCCTATTTTATATTTTTTGTTCGTTTCTGCAGGGATTTATGATGGAATCATTAAATTTATCTGTGCAAATATACTTATACATTTGCTTGTAGATAGAGCTTTGAAAACAATTCTTTTGGCACTTTTTAGCATGTTTAAGAGACACATACTATGTGGTTGTGAATCATTGCCCAAACCCTTCATAATTTCCATATCTTACAACCAATAATGAGTAAACAAGCTCAGTTTACTGTTTAATTTTCTTAGTTCAAAGCATGGTTTGCAGTACCGGTCCATACCGCCCGGTACGGGTGGTACGTACCGGTCCGATAGACTTTCGGTACGTGGACCATATGTTACCGTTCCGACACTGTAGCAGTACTGTAGCACTGTAGCACTCCTGAATATACCGCTCGGTACACCTGGGTGTACCGAGCGGTATACCGTACCGTACCGGTACCGAGCCCAGATCGAAACTCTGGTACGGTACGGTATTGCGAACCTTGATTCAAAGATGCTTAAAGATTTCACTTGTCAAAGATATTGTAAGGATGGAGGGATCACATGCACATCAGAAGTTTGCAGAAAGGACTAAAATAATAGACACTAATATGATGCTTGGGCAAGAGAAGGTGTGAACTATTAATGATACCAAAAGGCCAAGTCACATTGGTATATATTATTGAAAATAGAACAGCAAGCAGCAACTAAATTCCATTACAAACAAAAATGTCCATATTGGAAGCACAATTTTTAAATGGTTCTATTACAAACACACTAGTCCACATGACCAGAAACCATTACTGTTGTGGCCTAGTAATTTCCGTACATTATCTAATATGAGTCCAAGGGAGATCACTAAAACATATCTTATGCAGGATTTTACCAGGTTCCTGAATGGGATTCACCTCACCTTGATATCTAATAGGCTAACAAGGAAGCATCATAAATATTTTGGCTATCTGGTCCATAGGCGTCATTGATTTTCAGACAGCAAAAGTCAGTGACAATAAGATACATGCAGCGTGATAAATAACAATAAGACAATGTATGGGCTGTATGGTGACTCCAATAGTGAGGGCGGGTCTTGGTACAACGATAATGTTGCTCCTTTACGACCTAGGAGACTAGATTCTAAGTCACGAAAACAACCTCTTTAAATATTTAATGATAAAGCTGCGTACATTGGCCCTCCCTAGACTCCACATTTGCGGGAGCCTCGTGTACTGAGTACGCCTTTTTATGTGGTGGCTCCAATGGTACCAGGTATGAACATAACTTCAAGGCAGCTAAGCAGCTGTTGATGTTGAAAATGAAATATTTGCTTACACTGTGTGTGGCTCACCAAATTATCCTAAATCTAGAAGGCATAACTGAACTGAAAAGACCAATATAAATGCAATTGTTAAGAGAAAGCCAGGGAAAAGTTTTATTCTAAAATTTGATAACCAGGACAACCAAATGCAGAGTAGAATTTAAAAGAGAATAATATGGTTTGTCACTCATTTTAATTTCATTTTCCTGAAAGGAGATTAAAAAATGCATCCATGTTCTTTTAGTTCCATGGTCAGGATATTAGGTATCCGAATACAACGATTGAACCAGAATAGGTTTATTATCTGAAGCCACTAATGAAGCCAGCAAGCACACACAGTGAAAGGTTACAACATATAGTGAAAGACAGTAGATGCCTGTTGGGCATGATGATGACCCAAAAGGATTAACATGCAAGTTGGGGAACCTCTAACAAATGGTCCTTTGTCTTTATTTCTTCAAGTTAATTTTCTTAATCAACCATGTTTCTGAATCTGAATGAAAGGAACTTTCTACAATCATTGTTTTATTTTCAACTTTAAAAGAGTGAAAATATATAATTATATACTATATACTGAGCCAACTCATTGTGACTGAAGCCAAATCTTCAGAAGCTAATCATGTGGATATAGAAAGGTACATGTTGAGGTTTTAAATACAATTTTTTATTGATGCATATTTATCTAGAATCACTAAATTTGCAATACAAACTGATAAACACTCCTCAGACCCTGCATTGGCAGCAGCCTCATGCACTGGGTATGACCTTTTGCATTTGGCCAAAGATAACAAACAAACCACCAGCCAGCATATATATCTTCGGTCAGCCACATGATTATACCACAGATAGAGGAGGCCAATAAAACTGTGACCAAGGAGGAGACCAAGAGAAAATGAATGAAGGGAAAAGGTCAAAAGTGCTAACTCTTAAAATCTGGAAAGCTAGTATACAATCGAGAAGCATATTTTAAAAGAAGCAAGATATTGTCTAACTAGCCATAAGTGAGAACAAAAAAATGTATACCTGCTTCAGAGTTCTTAAAAAAACCCAACATTTTTTATTGGAAAGTACAGTCAGTAAGCACGAAATGACAAAACGGCTATAACTGTAGAAACAAGGTGACAGCTGTGACATTAAAAGACATGTACTATATAGTAATAGTTGAGTGGCTTTGAATTGCTCCACCTATGTATTTTTATTATACTGAAATATTGCCAAGTATACTTTTCAAACAGTGCAGCAAAGTAACCATGTGCTCTTTGTTCCCTGTATTACAAAGAGAACATTCAATATTTTGCATTAAAACCAAAAGTTGGACAGTATTTTTTTGTCTCACCAAAAATAAAAACAAAAAATTAGCATATAGCCCTTCCCTCACATTCTTTTTAACATGTCTCACATGATAATTAACTAGTCAGCAGCAAATTTATGACACCAAAACATCCTAGGTAAACTTCAACTTCAAACCATTGAGTATTCAAGCATGAAAAATAAAATCATTAAATGATTTTACCTCGTGGAAGACTTACCTCAGCACATTTTTTTGGCAGTACTAGACGTCCAATCCGACCGGCATCACTAGCACTTAACATCTTTTCGAATAATGGAGTAATCACAGAGTTTGAACTTGTAATTGGTCAAGAAAAGCCTCAGTAAATCCAAATGCAAGACCAATACGTTCATTAATTAACCACAACTGATCTTCACATGGATGAAGAATCTTCTTTTTAAAGTTTAACATAGCAAGAAAAAAACATATAGAAACAAGGGCATAGTTGTGATGATGAATATAAAAGGATACTCTCCACCACCGGATATTTGTTGTAACTCTTGATCTGTTATTCTAGGCCAATATCGAGGAAGTAATTGGGACCGTGTTCGGTTATCTACTCGAGTTTTTCCATTGCGCATTTGACTTTGTACTTCAGGATCTATCACACTTGGAGGGTAAAACTGCTTCGACAGAGGATCTGTTTGAGATTGTGATTGGTTTGCAGAAAATCTAGTTGGCTCCTTCGAGCAATTTGTCGATTGAAAAACAGCAGCTAACCCAAGAGATGAAGAATCCTCTTTTATTGCAGATGAGGGTAATGAGTTTACACATGAATTTGGATGTGCATCAAGGTTAGCACCAGAAGAGCTGGTGGAACAAGGGTCTGCATTCACCGATTTCCTTGTAGAGACAGAATCACTATCTCCAACTAGGCGGCAAGAATCTTGCACTGTATCAGCATTGCCTTCTCCATGATATGCACCAAATGTAGAAGCTGCATCAATACCTACTTTGCCATTGGCATATCTTTCTCTTGCAACGTTATTAAGGTTGCCAGTGATTGGTTTCTCAGATATGTTCTCAAATTTCTTCTCATGTGCTAAAATGGAATAGCGCCCACCAGGAGCAAGTTTTTCGATGCAATTAGGTCTGTCAAATTCGTATGACAGCCTCTGTTGCAGATCTGATTGTGCACTTGTCATATTCCACATATGTGGTGCTTGACGCCACTGTCCAAAAAATGGACCACTCACAGGTTTCCAGCTTTTAGCAGGAAATTCCCTCCTCTCAGGTCCTTGTTGGGACATAAACATAGGAGAAGATGCTACCTGATTTGGTGCCTGAGGAAACATGAGCACACATTAAGTTACCAAGTCAGGGATAAGTGATTAAAAAGAATTAAAATGATCTACTTTTAAGTGTTTGTAGCTGAACTGCTGTGATAGAAATAAGCAAATGATATCATATATTTGCATAAAAGAATGTAGGTAATGAAAAATGAGGCACAGTTGTTAAGAAACCAAAAGGTCTTGGACCTGGACAATGATCTGAATCATTATCTTTGAGGAGTTTAATTTGAGATCGAAAACAAAAATAATATAGCCTTATATTTTATGATTGTACTTGTATATAGAAAAAATAATCGCAATAAACCTAGACAGACACTAATGCTTATATCCAATGATTTTCAGAGGAAAAATATAAGAAGATGAAACCAAAGACAGCATGGACATACTGCGACAAATATGCTTCAATCAGAAAAAGAAATTGAACAACCTATAACTGTCAGTGATCTAACATCAACAAATTTATATTAAAAAGGATAAGAAGGTTCAAACTAATGTTATAATGGCTATGACATGTCATGAAGATGTAGCAACAGTTATCTGCAGCCTTGGGTATTTTAGAATTATAGTCACGGGAAAATTGTAGAAAGCACCAAATTAAAAGAGCTAGATAAGCTCTGTATAATGCATGGGATTTGGAAGAGGAAGACGACTCCTCTTTGTCTGCTCACCATGACAAGAGATTTCCTGGCACATGCAACGCAATCAACTCCACCAGCATCAAGTAACACGTACGTAGAAACAGAAACGACACAACCGCAATGCACCCGCTGAAAATAAAATTGGTTGAATCAGAAGATATGTTGTATAAATTAACACAAAAACTGTTCTTCTGTTATCATCATTCCATAGTGAACCCAACCATAAACCAATCGATCAGAGAACCCGATGAAAATTTGAACTTCTAACCTTGCCGCACGTTTTACAGTTCCTCCAACCTCCATCGTCAGAGTGAAACGTTTCGCAGAAATTGCCTTGCTCGAACGAGCAGCTGAAAGCAACCAAATAGACATTAGAGAACGTCACGGAAAGCTCAATAGTTCTACGCCATGTGCCCAGAATCATCATTCAGAAGGAAAAAAAAGCCAATTTTTTCCGAACCTGCTTCAGATTGCGGACCAAAAGATCCTATTCGAAAAACGAAAGCTAAGCGATTCCAAGTTTTGGCTTAAGACTATAGTACACAAGTACCGTCCGCAACTACAAAGTATTACCAACGAGCACTTTCCACTAAAAATGAAACACAAATTTTGAGTTCGAACAACCAAAGAAGAAGAAAAACTAGCAGAAACCGCCGATTTCCGGTAAGTCCCGACACATGACGAACGGGGAACCAAACCAAATCGAAGGCCGGACGGCGGTACACAAACCATCAGATCCAATAACAGAAACACACCGACGCGAAAAGATACGAGGGGAACCATCAGGAGCGGAAAGCACGCCAGGAGATGGGGGAAAGAAGGGCATACGAGCATCGGTCGCAGAGGTCGGCGATCTCGCCTGAGCGGAGGCGCCACCCCTTTCTTCTGGTGGGCAGGGGGTCCGGCAACGGCTCCTTGCACTCGGAGTTGAAGCAGATCTTGGCTGTGACCACTGCTGCCGACGAAGAAGAAGACATGACAACTAGAAGAAAAGGAACAAGAGAAGAGATCAAATCGACCCAACCCTAGAAGAGAGGTGGGGAAGAAGCCACGATTTGGAATCACATACAGAGAGAGAAGGGGGGGGGAGGGAGGAGGAGGGTTTGGGAGACGAGATCGAAGAGGAGGAAGAACAAGAGGGGGGCGTAGTAGGAAGAATAAAGAGGTCGGCGTTTCTTTAATGCGTATATATAGGGGGGTGTGTGTGGGTGTGTATGTGTTTGTGTTATGGGAGGGGGTGGGTTGGGTTGTCGTTGTGTTGTGTGCCTTGTTGGCGTCGTCCCAATCCCCTCATCCCACTCACACTACTACTGCGACAGCCACTCTTCATGCGGTAAACCCTTCTTCGTTTCCTCTGACTTGGTCTTAGGGATGGCATGTGCTCACCTCACCAGCTCGCGGTACTATGTACATGTATGCTCGGTGGCTTCGGACAATTAAGTTGAGGTGAGAGGCGCAAAAGTCACTGGCGGGTGATGGGAACGCAGGATGCGTCTGCCTTCTTCGTTCTGCTGTTCGTGTTATGCATGCATGTGTATCCAACGGAGGACACGCTCGCTGTCGTCGTCGTCGTCGTCGTCGTCGCGTTCAGCCCAACCTGTGGGGGAACAGCGCCTGCTCACGTCCTCATAGGAATCTCGGGTGCTGATAACTGTGGACGGTTGCGATCTCTTCCGAACCATAAATCGGACGGCGGATTTCGCATTCTCTATTCAAATATAACTAAACAAGTAGATAAATAAGATCTAATTGATTGATTTGTATATCCTGCATGGCCCGGCAAATCTCGCCGACCGCGTTACGTAACGTGCGACGCCTCCGTATTCACGCCTTCCGCACGACTCCTCGTGGGATTCGATGTCTGTATCAAACACCAAGTGGTTTTATCCTACTGGATCTCGAGTCACGACCGGGTGGGACCAGAAACGACTGTCCAATGGATTGGATCTCTAATTACTAGCATGGACTGAGCTATACTGATCGATCAGCTGAGCCAGCAAGTCACTGAAAGCATGTAAAGCATGGTTTTGTGATAGAAAATTCATTTGGATTGTTATCTAATACGGCATTCCACAAGAAGCTGTTGGATGAAAGAGTGAGAAAATGAACAAAATCGGGGCTAAATTACTTTTTTTGTGCATCAAGCCACATGTCTGCTGATCGAGAATCCAGCAGCATCCATCTTAATTCGATATCAGTCAAATAACTATCACAATACATGGTTAGAAAACACAGATATTATAAATCAGCACATGCCAGGAGATGTCATTAGAATGGAAAAGGTTAATACTATTATTAGCATATATTACAGCCTCCATAAAAAATAAAGGGAGTGTGCCAAATCTCTCTCTTTTTCTTTTCCTTTTTGCACAAATATATACAGCAAAATGCTGGTAAAGAGAAAAAAGATATATTATTTCTCTTTTTTTTGTTCGCTCTTCTCTGTGCCTAAAGGTATGGAGGGGCCAACAACCAGAGAAATGGGACCAAGAGGGATCATCTGGGTGAGAAGATTGTAGCTAAGCCCTGATCCACCGTCATTTGGATGGGAGGACCATAAGCCATCATCAGATTCTGTTGTTGATCTTCACAATGGAGATCATCACCCCTAGCAATAACTTCGCCATCAGAGTCGATGATGCCACCCTTCGTGGGATGTCCTACCTGCTTACCTGGCTCTAATCGGAATGCTTTGACCTGCAAAATCCATTGGAAAGATGATTAAGCAAATGGCTCTGGATAGTTGATCTGAACATCAAGGATGAGCTTAGAACATAAACAAACTTATTTTGCAATTTGATGCTTCGATGCCAAGCCTGCTTGTACATGGAAGAGCTCTACTTACTACACAAGAACCATTTTATCAATCAAAAATCTATGAAGCAACAATGTAGCAGTAACACCTAAAACCGCATGGCAAGTACCCAAATGCCGCAATTTCTGATAATGGTCAACATAGTTTCTGCAAAATAAAAGTTGTGCCGGAATAGTCGGTATAGCAATCAACATCAGGTTCTGTTCCTGTAGCTACCGGAGCCAGAGATGGTTAGATAAGCAAGGGTCTGTTGGATATTTGTACCATCATCATGTTTTACTATTCAAAATCTTTTATACATGTATGCAAATATTGTCACAGGTTCAGTTCCATATGCATCGAAATATCTAAACATATTTTGAAGTATTAAATTTACTTGTATCGTTATAAAGAAGGTATCATTTTGTTCTCCTTTTCTTGTTCTTTCTTTTCTTTCCATGTTTGCTTTAAAGCTCTTCTTGACAAGAAATAACATTGATATCTTTGAGTTAGTGTCCCAATTATCTCTTTATAATATATCAAGCTGCAATATTCCTACCTACATCTACCTTAAATAGAAGGTGAAATCGATATCAAATCGAGCAATATCCATCTACATCAACTGGTGTAAAAAAGAAAAACAAAGGGTTGTTTAGTATTAACAGGTGTTATATGCACCAACAGCAGAGCAGACATGCGATGATATATCTTTCAAAATGAGATAGGAATGAACCGGTCAAGAACACAACCCACCTTGAGATACATGACATACGGAGACTTGCAATAACTTCCATCACTCATCTTCAGCATCAGTGACAAAAGAGCCGACTTTGGACATTCTTTGATAATGACTGCGTCCAAGTAGCCATCAGAGAACTGCACAGGAATAAGGTAGCTGTCACTATGATGTGCAGATCATGCTACAAAAGTACCAATCAGGTGATTGGAATGCAAACCACAAATAGTGCTGCAGTTAGCTGATCTTGTGTTAAAAGTTTGTCAAACTCAAACTGGTGCACACAAATCAAATAAAATTGGTTCATGAGACCAATATCGAAGTAATTGACTTAATGTAAGTTGTGCATTTTCCATGTATGCAAAGAGAGACCGCAAGACAGAAACAAGTACTGACAACAAAAAGTTACCTTGGCATTGGGTGCCGGCATAATATCTTCACTTGCCCATGGCACGTTGTTGATCCAAACCGAAATAAAAGGGCCATCAATAGACCTCCATTCACATCCATCCAGGGAAATTGAAGGGCCTTGGTAGCCACATGGCCTAACATTAGCTTCATCTCCTTGGTCGTCCTTGTAAAGCATAGTGTTGCTACTGCAACAGTTGGTTTGATTTATTGGTTCTCCATATGCTTCATATCCAGGTGCTGGAACAAATTGAACATGCCCATTGTACTTTCGCAAATTAATTATGCGAAGAAGAGACTGCAAGCAACATATGGAATCGATGAGCACATTCTAACTCCCAGGACACAAATGATTCACTCTCATCAATCAAAGTCATGACAGGAAGTAGAATAAACCATGCACAACACAAGACTTTAATAAAACAGCCATAGAAGTGCCATGTTTTTTGACAGATGAATCATGAACAAATAATTAATCTTGGAATCCTACAAGCTTCTGAGATGAAGTTGTCCTGAAAAACATGACTGATATCTGCAATAAACTACAGTCAAGTGACAAGCCAGCAAAGCAGACAAGGAATGAACATAAAGGAGCTTAAGGAAATCTTCATCACGAAAATAAATGAAACAACCATGGGGTTAACTGGAGGTAGAAGATGTAAAATTGTAGGACTAAAAGAGATATAAGACGAATCCAGAGGGAAGTGGGGAAGCATGTAGAACAACTAGTTCTATATTTTACTACCCAACAAACTACTTGTAAATGTTGCAATACCTACAGAGATGGCTGCCCATTTCCCTACCTAGCCCTCCAGTAGCTACCTAAATTGAACCCTTCAAAAGTGCAGGCACTTGGGCAGTGAGGGCAGCTTAGAAGCCAAGCAGCTGCCATGACTGACACAAAAGGTAATCATAAATATAAAAGAGTTTGACAATCTACACAGAAAGAGAGTGAAAATAATGAACTTAGCATACTAGTAATTCTTTTTAAAAGCTCAAAGAGGAGAAAAGAAATCATATTTCAAAACTCACTTGAGCATAAGATGCAATAATACCTAAATAGAAATAAGAATTAAAAACCCTGCAATCATAAATGTCTACAAAAGAAACAGAAGAAATAAGGAAAAAAAAAGACAAATCAGTTGACCATAACGAAGTAGGTGAACCAAATATTATAAAATTATTGATAAGATGGACAACTACGTAAGAGGTACCCTACACAAAATAGACATATTGACAAGTTCTATGTTAGAAAAGTATGAAGTTACAAGAGATATATATGAGAGAAACCTCAGGGTACATGCTATACATACATAAAAGTCCAAGCGAGCACTTCCCATCCACCTATACTTCTCAGATTCAATATCAATATCTGCCACCAAACCTTCAGATGCCAATGGATTACTTTTAGAGAGAGGCATACAGAACTTCACATGATATGAAAAATGAGAAGCTATCAAAAGAGCAAAATATAACAATTAAACATGAGAATGAATTGGCTTTGCAAGGTTTCTACGTACCCCAGGTAAGCATCAAGACACTGAAAAACTTAGTCTTTTCTTGGGAGATGGTAACAACATCAAGGGTGCGTCTATAACCTGTATGGTTAACATTTGCTTCTGAGAAACATATTTTTCATCTACTTAACCTAAATATAATAATCACATTCTAAAACATAAACATGTGAATGAACAAAATAAAATTATGAAGAAAAAGAGGACCTCTAATAATAGAAAATGTGGCATTGGAAACAGAGTAAACTTCACCAGCTGCATCTAGAAGTGATTTTGCCATACCATTCCCCGTACCTACAACCAAATAACAAGAATAACATAAGTAATACATGTAAACTGTGAGAACCTGCCAACAAACATGCTGAAAGAAAACTAGTCAACAAGCAATTCATCGAGTGACAAATAATGCCAATTAAGCAGCAAAATGATGAGCAAATATCACTTAGAACAAGTCAGGGGATTTGTTGACATTCAATCCTGTGGATGGTGTGCACCTTGGTCCTATTTTAATTAATGCAGTTCAGTCTCACAATCTGAACTGAGGACCTGATTTGCACCTTTTCTGTTTCTTTGAATCATAATCACTGGTCTCAGAAGATCTTCTGAAGCCCCCTAATCTTACTATTTAAACCTTTCGACTGTTCGGTGACATGGCATCTTATAAACTTAGTCCCATGTAGTTCATGGTGGCCATTATTCTAGTAAATGTGAAGCACATCAAGCACAAATTTGGAACATTTGAATTAACAACAAACCATAGACCTGAATAAGTTACCAAAAGATGAGAAATTTGCATTAGTTCACCTGTCGTGCAAATTTGACAGTCAGGAGTTGCTATCTATCAAAGGGCCCTAATGGATTCCCCCCTCCACCAACCAAGCCACCACAACAAGAACAAAATCAGGAAAAGGATTGTTAACTTTATGCCCTCAATAAAGTGAATCTCAAATTAAACGAACAAAAAATGTCCTGATCATGGGAATCCAAGGACTCATCAAGTCTACGATAATAATTTCATAATCATCTTCTTGTCAGAATCTGCTCCATGTGACAATGTTCCAACTGATTTTAGTGTTCATCAACTTGCATAAAATTCAAATGTTGCATTATAATTTAAATGAGCAATAAGATAATAATTTGAAAATCATCTTCTTGTCGGAATCTACTCCATGTGACAAGGTTCCAACCGATTTTAGTGTTTATCAACTTGCATTAAATTCAAATGTTGCATTATAACTTAAATGAGCAATAAGATAATAATTTAAAAATCATCTTCTTGTCCGAATCTACTCCACGTGACAAGGTTCCAACTGATTTTAGTGTTATCCACTTGCATAAAATTCAAATGATAACTTGACTAAGCAATTCAACATTTCATGGTATGTCGAGGAGCATACCTGCTGGAATTACCCCAAGCGGTACCTGAATTGCAGTATCCCAGTCTTCCCTGTGCAATAAACCATTAACAACCTGCCA
This sequence comes from Musa acuminata AAA Group, assembly GCF_036884655.1. Classification (NCBI taxonomy): domain Eukaryota; kingdom Viridiplantae; phylum Streptophyta; class Magnoliopsida; order Zingiberales; family Musaceae; genus Musa; species Musa acuminata. Next base: position 38,868,000 of record NC_088330.1, read on the forward strand.
AACAAAGGAGAAAAGAGAAAAAGGATGAACTAATGTGATATGTCAATGATACAAAAATAAGGAAGTAGTTAAAGCATTTAGAATCTTTAAAGAGACCATAAAGTGAGCAAAAGCATACGAGACAAACAATGAGGGATACACCACTATAGACTTTCTTTCTTTTCAAGAACTTAAACTGGAATCTAGTGATACGCACGCATCAACATAGCTGATAAACAGCCCATGAAGTTCAAAAGATATCAAATCACGAGTTCACATAGGAAATGCTACTAACAACAGTAACAACAAAATCAGTATAATACTTCTGTACTTTCTGATTATTAATTAAACTAGTAAAAAATTAGCAGCTATGCAGAAACAAATGAACTCAGTGAAGCAATGTGAATAGAGATTTGAGATGTAAATGGCTATGGCAATCTAATACTCTAGAACAATCAATTGTGGCCTATTATTAGCTAATAATATAGAGTATTCATGACGTTTGAAGAATTACTGTTGCATCTCAAATGTTCACCTTGTGGTCTAAAGATCAAGAATTAAGACTTAAAAAGCTACAGTTGCTACAATTAGATAAGCAACTAATAACATGTCAAAAATCGTTTAATCACAAAGAAGATAGTTTGTTGCCACTTTTAACAAGTCCATGTCCCACACTTAAGATGAACACTATCACCAAACTTCTATTTTCTTTCATGTGGAGAAATTATGAGTTACTAACCTCTACAAGAACACCATCACCACTGACACACACAATTCCATCGTATTTTATAAGATCCATGGTGTTAGCAATTTCTTGAGCATGGAGCTGATACTTAGTTTCTGAAGGAATATATCAAATCAAAGAGTCAACTTGTTAGAAAAGGGAAAAGGCAAATTAAGTTTGCTGCAAAAGAATAGAAATATCAAGATGATTTTACAGAGTACCAATCTCACCAACCTTTCAAGGTATAAAGGACTTCAGCATCCGCTAGAAGGGGCTTAATTTCTGTGTCAAAAATCTTTCGTGCACTTTTATTTCCACCAAATGGGTTTACAATTATCAATAACCGCTTTGGCCGACCTATATCAGAAGAGCGATGATATATTAAGTTTCTCCCCCACAGAAGATAATTAGAATTACTTTACATCAATTTAAGATTCTTGTCCGACCTCAATGACAGTCTTAGTCCAATTGCCTCAAGCACACAATATATACATATACATAGTCTGTCCATGAAACTCAAACGATTATATGAACTTTAATCTATAACCATAAAGCATGACTTTACCAAATGAAGGAGAAGAGGGAAATGTGAAACAATTCTCTAACTACAATCTAAACATGAAACCACATATCAAAAGAAAAAAAGGAATCATTCCGAAAATTAAAGCTTTCATCGGATCAAAAAAAAAATCCGGAAATTAAGTTTAAACCTCAAAGAAATTCCGCAGGAACAAAGGAAGAAGCTCCCAATGATCTGGAAAATGCAAAAGTTTGCTCTTAGATAACACACAAACGGGGTAAGAGACGAATTAAGCTGTAGTTCTTCAGATGGAAATATCTCGACGCAATCATTGAGACATGACTCCACCAAGATCTACGATTTCAAGAAACAGAAAGTTGCGTCCCGAAAGTTTCGCCCGAAAAATTAGGAGGTTTACCAAGGGAATCGATGTAAGCCCTCATCCTCTCGCTCCACCTGGACGCCAACTCTTCGGTGGGCATCTCCAACACATGATCCCTCCTCACCCTCTTGCCGGCGCCACGCCGCCCGCCGCAAGAAGACAACCCCTTGAGCGCCCCAACGAAGGCCCGGATCGTGATCCTGCGCCCCACCACGTCCAGGCCCAGCCCCTCCGACTCCAGTGCCAGGCACCGTTCCCCGCCTTCGCCGGAGCTCCACCGCAGCGTCCCGTCGGCCGCCAGGCTAGCCTTCGCCGGCGCGCCGTCGATCCGAACCCTCTCCGTCAAGGTCGGAACCGAGGTCTCCGTCTTATCCGCCATTCCTACCAACCCTTGCGTGTGCGTTCCTACTCGAGCGGAAGGGACTTCTTATACCACTGCTAAGTATTAATGGAATGGATGGATTGCGTACAATAACAATGATGACAACAACGATGAATTCCACGAGGCGATGGCGTCGCTGCTGCTTTTAAAGCTCAAAGATTCTTTAGATGATTGAAACAAAGGGAGGGGGGAAACGCGAGGCGCCCAAAGGGCAGGCCGTTTCCCCTAATTAAATCAACATGCGAAATGGAAGGTGGAGATCGGAAGCGATAGGTTGGGGGAGACCGAAGGATCACGTGACTCGCATGTGGGCCACCACTGATGTGGATACTATGGAAAAGGATGCATTCGATGTTATTATGGGGGAATTTCTAGAAAAAATCTGCTTTTCAAAAATATTATGATATAATATAATATTTTATTATAGCTGTAACAATTTTTCGGTATTACTAAAAAAAATTATAATCGAACTAATTCACCCTATGAGCTGATCTATAAAACATATATATTTTTTTCAGAAATTAAAAATAAGGATGTTGTTTGAAAATTCTAAAAATAAAAGAGGTTTCTCAGAAAAAGAAATAAAAAACATATATATTTTTTTCAGAAATTTATCCTATTATCGTCACCGTCTATTTATGGAGGGGGAGAATAATAAAGAGCGTTGGAACAGAGAAATTGGGAGGTGACGGGAAGAGGGTGACAGCACACCAACCGAACGAGGCAAGTAATGGCTTTCTTCCGACGCTGGCTCGCTTTTCCATGTACAAGAATAGTCGTTGGTGACCCGACCAATTAGTTGGACGGCGTGCATCGACGTCGATCTCCGCGTGAGAGAGGTTGAATCATCGGAGATTTGTCTGTGATGATGCTTCGTGTGTGGCTATTGTTAATATTCGTGAGATCTGATGCGTCCAAACAAACGGCGTGGGTAAAAGATCAAATAAATTTGATAGTTGGGGTATAAATAGAAGAGGAAGATGAGTTGGAAAATGACTTTCAAAAGAAAGTCATAATTCTTAAGCCTTTTAATTTTTGATAAAATTATAATTTATTTATTTTTTTACTTTTTGGATGAATTTTTATAACGCTCCTTTTATATTGGTCTATAAGGTGGATCGATGTATGAGGTAAATTAGTCTAATTATAATATTTTTTTTATAAGTTTATAATGTGTTTGGAGGTCCCAAAAACATTGTAGTTGACTTTTTTTTCTAATAAGAATATGACATTCCAATAAGGGTGATAAGTTTGTATTATATGGTAAGTCATTCCAAGTTGGTATAGGTTTATAGTGTTTTTATATTTATATATATATGATAATAACATTATAATTATATTTAAAATAATATAATTAGATTAATTCACCTTATAGATCATTTCTTTTTATGGATTGATTCAATGTAAATGATGCGTGTATCTAAAGCTAAATTTATTTTGCCTAAGTCGTGATGAAACATGCCTAAGTAAATGATGAAACATCTTTGCATATGCTTTTTTTTTTATAAAAATTTGATCGTTATTGATAAGGTATATTTTGGGTCTATGTTACGTTATGGTTAATACCACGCCACGCTACAACCAAGTCAGCAAGAGGAGCACCCCCACGTGCCGAGCCAAAATCTGTACCAAGGCGTGCTCGGTAAGTCCCTTCCTGGAAGCTCGGGATGGCGTAGCATGACGTCGTTTCGCGCGTCCTAGGACAGTAGCCGCACAAAGATACCATCTCATGTCTCAAGGATCGGTCGTCATGCCAAACCCGTATACAACCGACCCTCGTACAGTAGTATAAAAGTCTCTGACCGGCATCTGACACAAGGAGAGGCAAAAAATAAATCAACCCACCACTGACTTGCTCGTCGGATGCATCAAAGTCAGCAATCACCCGACGAGGGCCATCGTTACAGAAAAACGACCACCCTCGAGCCATGAGCATTCCAACCTTGGAATCGTCAACAAGCGTCTTGACGACGAGCCACTAACCGATGTCCAGAACGAGAGATGTCGATCCACATCTCGATGCTGACACCTCGTCGCAAGGGTTCGACCGACCTCGACGACCAACTCAACCAACCGAAGACTCCTGATATCGACCTGTGGACCAAACAAATACACAAGTAAACTATTATTGTTACTTTATCAAAGTGTAAACTCGTTATCTCGTAACCAGACATTAAAGTAGACACTTCATAAGAAAAAGAAATTACAAAGATAAATTTCATGAGCTTATGTGCAATCATTATACAGAGACAAAACTATCCAACCTCTAACCTACAATTTGTAAGGATCTTCTACAGTTGACAGACAACTTTAGAACCCTAAATGACAAAAGATTAGCTGACAGTTGGCTGTAAGCACGTCGTGTGTGAGAATTTATATATGACATCACGTTTAAACATTTTATCGTATTATCTTTCAAGTGTGTAAAATCTATATTTGTAATTAATATTAGCTACCTATAAATTGTTTACCATAATATTATGCTTGGATCGATTGATTTTGCTTTAGTGTTTTGGTACACTTTCTTTCCCACGAGTAAATGGTATAAATGTTAGTGATGAACATGTTGTCTTCCCATATAATTGACTACGTAATCTCACACATAATTGTTTTCCCATAACAATTAGCTTAATTAGCACACAAACATTAAGATCCTTTCCCGTGTACTAAAAAGGTTTATGCACTGTGAAAAAAGAAGAAAAAGATTCATCTTCACGGATTAATTATTATTGAGTCGTGAGAAGACACAAAGTCCCCACAAGATCGATCATTAAATATAGCTTCTGGGAGAGTACCTGAGTCGTCTTCCTGTGTCCCAGTCAATCCAGGGCGGACACTTCATTGATTCTGTACTGTCTCGCCCTTATGGCTGACGGCCGCACTCCACACTAACTACACCCTTCTCTCACTGTCCTAACCATCAGTCCAAAGATACTCATGGCTAAAGGGGAGACAATTTGGTTCATCGTCATCGATGTTTCTTTCCTGAAGCGAAAGCAACGAATCTTGGTAGCAGTGTCTTTGATAGCGGAAGAAATGACAGATTTTGGTTGTTGGCGGAGTAAATTGATTCGGATGCAATCTATTTTTTTTAAGTCAACATCAACTCAAACCTCATCGATCCACAAAATTACGTGAGGGCATTCCCAACAATACTCTTTAGATGCTTAAATTGGAGAGCTGATGTGTCAACCACTCGATGCAAGCTGTCGACCTCATGATGTCTTGTGGCATCGAGGAGTCGGCTAATGGCCAATAAGGTGTCAATGTTTCGACCGTATGGCATCGACATGTTGACCATTTATCGTCGACGTATCGGTCACATGGAGCTGATGTGTCAATCACATGATATCTTAGTGTCGACCACTTGGTGCAAACATATCATTCATAGACATGACCTAGTGCAATTGTGCTCGATGGGTCGAGAAGGCTATACACAATGCCACTCGGTAGGCCGACATAATTGCAAATAGTGGCAAAGGCAAGCATATACAGTCATGCACAGTGGTGGAGGTAGGTTGATATGATACCATGCGATGGCGCTCAATGAGCTGATATGGCGATGCATAGTGATAGTGGCAGGCTAACAAGGTCACGCATGATGGGTCGACATAGCCCGTGTGATGACAAAGGCAAGTCAACATAGCCATAGTACAGTAGTGCTCGATGGGCCAACATGATCATGCGCAATGGCACTTAATGGGTCGATGGTCGTGTGTGGTGGCAAAGACACATGCCGTAAGTGATCCCCCTTTTGATAGTTATGCAAATTCGAAAATGATAAACGTATAAGCACACATTATAGTTGCCTATGCTTAGCTAACATGGCAAGATCTAAGGCCTCCAAGTGGTGACTGTAGATCATGACAAATTTAATGAGATCGTAATGATAATCCAAATGACTCTCGAGTCACCTAAATCAAGCCACGTGTCCTTTCGCAACTTTGATCATGCCATGTCACCTCCTTCTTTCGAGGCACTCGAGAGTTGATCGAGCGATTGAGCAAAGGAAGCATTACCCTTAGCCCCTATAAACAATAGATCAATCGACCTTCGTTCTCCACAACTTCCTACGATTCAAAGCTCCTTAGATAATTTACTTGGCTACCGCCCTCTTAATTCAAAAGGTCTACAATATCGTCATTTTCATCTTTCTTCAGTAGCTTTATCGACTTAGATAAGTCCTCAATCTTATCACCACCTTAGGTGTCAGCAGTATAAGTTCCATCATCGAGAAAAGTCAAGTCGATCACTCTAATGGAGGCTTCTCCCTCGGAGGCAAATCCTTCAAGTGATTGGGCTTTGTCACATATGGTGAAATCTTTCGACTCAAACTTTGTTGTGTTAGCCTTTGACCTGGATACCACTCAAGTGGTCGATCAACATGAATTGGTCCACTCAGTAATTTTTTAATGTTGTCCCATGGTTATACAAGTCGAAAAAGGAGCAATTCTATGAATTGCTCTTGCCCTATTTGAGTCTATTGTCATCGAGTAGTGGCTCATTATGGTAGGTCTCAACTCTACTCCTTGGGATAAGGTGTCAGATTTCCTCTATTTATTAGTTTACTAACAATGGTTGAATCTTGCACTTTCTCTATGATAATATTCTTTGTAAGAACACTTGCCAAGGTGTGAAGACAAAAACCAAGCTAGTGTAACACAAGCTCCCTTGACCTTAACGAGGGGGAGCCTTCGTGGAGGACCAACTCCTCCCCGTACTATAGGGATAGATGAGATGACCATCGTTAGGAACACATACGAGAAAAGTCATGATGACCCAAGCAACCATAGTGATAGTAATAACAATAGCAGCCACAATAATAACAACAATCACAGTCCACCCGCTTGGTCTTCTCGAATGAATTGACCAAGGTGGGGTCATCGGTCCTCCATGGTGGTCGATAGAGGAAGGGATAATCCTGAGTTGAAATATATCTAATACAAGTTGATATGTCACCTCTTGGAACCAATGCCTTCTGCACTAGACTAAGTCTATTTGATATCAAAAGAATAGAAAATTAAAGCTTAAGATTATTTGACAAAAATTTTATCAAATGAATTAATTAAGTGTAATATAGGATGTTAGCTAAGGTACTTGAACATTATCGGATCGCATCAAGTGGGGGAAGTAATTCAAAGGGTCGACGTGTCAGATAAAATCTCATTCCATGCTTCAATAAAAGAAGTTTAATCTAAGATTTAGATAGTTTAAATTGTTTACCTTTGGTAGCACGTTTTTATATGGGATTTTGGTGACCATCAAAGATTAAATTGGGAGATTACAACTTCAAGAGATCATCCAGTGTTACTCGAACGTAAGGATTCATCATTCCGATCATATGGATCGCTTGCTTGACTTAATGCGCTAATGGAGAATCCGAATACATGTGAAATTAACAGTCACATAATAAGCATATATCTATGTGTCAAATTCTAAGAATCAGTAAAACATTACTTTCACTGATGATAAGTCGTCGAATTTAGTACACAAAACTAGATTATGAAAAATAATATCAGATGAAATCTAACATTAAATATGATGGGACATCAAACTCCATTTATCATCCAAAGAAAAAGAAGAAGCTATCCGAAAGAAATCGAGAATATTAGACTTCGATGATGATGATGGCATATCCATCAAGCCACAACCGTTGACGCAACCATCAAGAAAATTAATGAGCCTGACATTAATTATGTGCCAAAAATGTCATTTTCTTCTCATCGTAAGGAGAATGCAGAGCCGTATGGGGCCATAAAGATGCTAATAACACTTATCACCCTATGTCTAATCCAAGAACACATGTGCCTTGACATTGGAAAACCAGGAGTTTGTCGAGACTGATTCCACCGTCACTACTCTTCTCCATCCGAAAGCTCCCATTTGCATTCAATGCTCTCTCTCTCTCTCTCCCCCACAAGTCCCCATTTGCATTGAATGCTCTCTCTCTCTCCCACAAGTCCGGACAAGGAGAAGACCAGGAGAAATATACAGCTTATATCTTCCACGTATCGAATCTATCCAAAACACACGCACATATATGTCAGACGTATATCAAACGTACCGTGGAGTTTGCGTCCGGGGAAGGAAAGGGTTTAAGTATAAAAATCATCCTTATATTTTATTATATAAAAAAATTAATATTAAAATTTAAAATTAAATAATAATATATCAAATTTACTATACATATCTTTTATTGTCATTCAAAATTTTTTTAACTAATTTACGGACGTATCGTCGTAGGATCCGAAAGTTATAACGATCTCGATTTGTAATAAAAATTAGACTTATTTTTTCGTTTCTTTGTATTCTTTATAAAATCACTATAACGATAGATTATGTATAAATGAGAGATAAGAGAAGATCCATAATATTTTGATGACTAATTTACATGATTAAAAGGAGATAAAAAAAAATATAGTCTCTCAATAATATCACGTATCCATGTATTATGTTTTTAATCTTTATGAGGTCATAAACGAGAAGAAAGAATCTATAATAAGTAATTAGGATATTAGTTTTTAAGAAATTTTAATATAATTAATTTTTTTTATTAATCGATAATTATAATCAAAATTTAATCATATATTTTATTTAATTAAATATGACACATAATCTAACAAAAGAAAGTTAAAGATGAAGAAATCTTTACGTGTGTCGTTTATGGCCATCACGTAGTCCAATATCTTATAGTTTTTGTAGCGCGCAGCTAAGAATAAGCTTACCCGTTAAGTATATAATAGTTCGGTCAAGATAATAATTTAGTGGCTATACTATAATAAATTTTTTCTCTCTCTTCCAAAAGTTTGAGTTTCTCACCTAAACATGAACACAGAGAAACGAAGAAAAAATAACAAGTTTAGTGGACAAGATAATAATGTGTTTATAATATTTTTCTCACCTAAAAAGGAACAAAAAATCAAAGTAAATTTTCTTTTAAGATAAAATAGAAACGGCTAACTACATCATTAGCCATACTTCTAACACAAAGAACCTGAGATTTTACCAAAAAACAAAAAAAAAGTCAAATCATGTGATTTCCTATTAGAAGATTTAAGGATTAAGCAATAAATTGACGGATGGAAAGGTAAAGTTGACTAAACATGCGAGAAGACATTCTTAATAGATATCCATAAGATTATGAACGAATTGAGGAGCACGTACAAGGTGTAAGGCGTAAAGCCAAGTTTCATCGTTAATTTGACTTGGTCTAATTGATTCAATCTGATTGGTCTTCCGAGTACGATCACATCCGAAAGAAAAAAAGCCGCCAAGTGTTCATGATTTGATTGATAGAGATTTTTCTGAAAGGTAAAGAATATCAGCATCGCATGTCTCTTTTATCTCACTTTAGTTCAAAAGTGAAAGATTTCTATGTTTCATATCTCACTTTGTACAAAAGATTATTATAGAGGTTTGTTTAGTTAAGTTAGTATATGTCTGTAAACATCTAAAGCTCATAAATGTTTGTTTAGCTTGTTTTGAATCCTCATATATGAGATTGCTTTATATAATGTTTGTTATTGTAATTGTTGGTTTCATAAGAAAATATTCCTTCTAGATGAGATGCCTAGTAAACTATTTTTCTAAGTCAATGCCTATTGTTATATTAATTATCGAAGATGAAGATATTGCTATGTATCCCATATCAATAGAGCTTCCTTAAGAGAATATTTCCTCGTTAAATCGATAGTTATAAGAATGATACTATTCAAGTACTCTGGTACCCGAAATAAAATGATTTACAAACTTTAGATACTCTCGTATAAATACTAACTTAACCATTAACGAATTATTATTGGACTCGAATTGAGATAAGATAAAGGATATGGGATACATATGTTAATCATTAGTGAAATATAAGATATAAATATCTTTGGCACTCGATTTAAAATGAGATAAGGGATATGGGATACATATGTTACTTAATCATTAGTGGAGTGTTACTGGATAAATTTTAATGTAATATTTTTCATGAAGTGAGATATGAGATATAAGTATCTTTCGTACTCAGAAATGAGATAAGGGACATCGGATACATAGTTTTTCACCTTCTTCTTTCTCGTCCAAAGTCATTAACACTTAGCAGCTCCTCTCTTTTAGATACAATAATGCTTAAAATACAGTGTGTGATACAATAATTATTGTAGTTTAGATACAATAATGCTTAAAATACAGATAGGGTCGAATCAATTTGTCAAATTTACAATCAAATTTGATATTATTACAAGATAAATGAGAAATTAAAAATGTTAGTAACCAAAATTTGTTTGGTTCCAGCACTAAAAATGGAGTTCCATAAATTTTCTTCACAGTAGATAGAGAAATAAATTGTTAAGAAAATATGTATGATTTGGATGAAGATTAAAAATAAATAATCTCATATTAATTAGATTTAGAAAAGTCTAATGATATATATTTGGCTTTGGTAGGGGTTAATGGTGACTAATTTGATTTGACTCAACATGGAATTAGAAAGAGTCGTTGATGTCGTCCAATATATATATATATATATATATATATATGACTTAGTGAGCTTAAAAAAAGCTAAATAAATTTATAAGCATTTAGAATTAGTTATTAAAATTAAATAAGTTAATAAATCCCGTAGAAAATGTCAAGAAGTTGTTTTGAAAGAGTTTGTAATGCTTGGATTTAATGTCAAACTTTATTGTCTACTACTGTAAGTTTGGATTTATGCATCATGAATAAGTTGACTAAATTAAGAAGTCAATTATCCTAATGACCATCACATGTGATGGATGATCTTCGATTCTGATCCATCAAGCAGGTTATAGGCTGAACATGAAATCATTTGAGGCTTCACATGTTGGCAATGGCTACTACATGCATTGACACAGAGAGCGATCGCTTACAGAGCAGCAAAAGCCTCCTTCCATCCAAACGGGATAGGGTGGCTTTGTCACTTTCCGAAGAAAACAAGACACTTTACTGTCTTTTCCTTCGGCGTATACATCCATGTCCAGCTTCAATCTCTCTCCTCGAAACTGCCTTCCTATGTTTTCTTCTACCTCTCTCTCTGTCTGCATGTGGACGCCCCACTGCCACTTTGTTCTCCTCCAGTCTACCATACCTTGAAGAAGAAGTATGCAGGAAAATGTGATGCCGCAGACCTAAAAGCATAGCGCAACCGGACAAAGGGCTCACATGGAGGCCGTGACACCATTGCAGCACCTCTCTCTCTCTCTCTCTCTCTCTCTCTCTCTCTCTCTCTCTCTCTCGCGTGCATCTTGTTTTAGAGGTCCAGTGAGAGTTCTTGCTACGTTCCAAAGATACATTAGATGAGGCTCCTTGACTTTTCTGACCTAGGTTGAGATGCAAAGTTAGCTTCCATGCCTTGGTTGCCTACCTTTGATTCCCTCTCCGTCCTCCCCCCCAACTTCCCCTGCATTGCCATGTTTTCATGTCACTTTATATCTAGATTTCCACTAGTTAGAAGGAATCTATATTAAGACCTAAACTAGTATGCTAGACGACCAATATCCACTTGGCCTCAACCTGGACCCAAGTAAATGCCACTCACCACTCTTGGAGATGGGAACAAATGCATGGACGCAGATCGTTTCTTCTTCTTCTTCTTATACGGAGGGAGATCAAAAGTCAGTTGCATGAGGATGATTCCGAGTCTATGAAATCAGAGATGGAAGAAGAAGAGGAGGAGGAGAAAGCCGGTTGCAGTCTTCGGCAACTTGAAGGGATTAGCATCCGCCGAGCGACGGAGGTCATCGGTTCGCTGATCTCCTCCTCCTACTGCAGCCGATCCTTCCCTGCGAAATGGCAACTGATCCGGGACAAGCTGGAACAGATCCGCTCTGCATTAGCCGCTGCAGCAGATGGCGGAGACTCTGCAGCGAACACAGAGCTCGTCGGACTGTTGCAAGCTATAACATCGACCGCAAATGAGACGCGGTTGTTGGCCAACAAGTGTAGCGATGAGGCTTACGGCGGCGGGAGGCTCCGCCTGAGGAGTGATCTTGATGTGGTAGCCTGCAGGCTCCACCTCCATTCGAAGCGCCTGGAAGAGATCTACGCATCTGGGGTTCTGACCCTTTCTCGAGCCATAGTCGTGTCGAGGCCCGGCGTCGGAGCGAACCGGGAGGACATGCGGTTCTACGTAAAGGATCTCATCTCCAGGCTAAAGATCGGCAATTTGGAGATGAGAGTTGGAGCTTTGAAGGCCCTCAACCAAGTCCTGTGCGAGGACGAGAAGTACGTGAGGATTCTGGTGGTAGAAGTAGCGGAAGGTGTTGCTCTGCTAGCGAGCTTTCTTGAATCCGGGATCGAGGGTGTTGCAGAGGAAGCAGCGGAGGCGATCTCGGCTATCGCAGGTTTTGATTCACACAGAGCAGCTCTTGCCACGGCTGGTGCCGTCGCGCCATTGATTCGATTACTGGAGATTGGAACTGAATCGGCGAAGGAGAGAGCAGCCGGAGCTCTGAAGAGAATGACAGAGAACTCGGACAATGCATGGTCGGTTTCAGCTCAAGGAGGCGTCTCTGCGCTCCTCAAGATATGTGGCAATTCCGGCAGCAGCGGAGAGCTGATTCGGTCATCTTGTGGCGTACTGAAGAGCCTCGGCGGCGTGGAAGAGATCAGGAGGTTCATGGTGGAAGAAGAGGCGGTCTCCATCTTCGTGAAGCTCTCGAGATCGAAAGAAGAAACTTCGCAAGTCCAAGCCATAGAATTCTTGACCGCAATGGCCTACGAAGACGACGCCATCAAGGAGAAGGCGATGAAAGAAGGCGTGCTCGGCTCACTGGTGGAGCTCCTCGATCCCAATTCCCCCTGTTCATCGAAGGCCAAAGAGGTCGCGCTCAGGGCTATCGAGGCCTTCTGCTTCTCATCTCCGAGCACCATGAACGTCTTGATGAGCTCGGGGTTCCTCGACCGCGTTCTTTCCTTGCTAAGGAGCGGCGAGATGCCTCTTCAGGAGCCTGCGCTGAAGGCCGTGGCTCGCCTCTCCGCGCTATCCCATGCGATCAAGAAGGCGATGGGGGATGCCGGCTTCATCCCGGAGCTCGTGAAACTACTGGAGAACAGGTTGTTTCAGGTGCGGGAGATGGCCGCTGAGGCACTCTCGGGGATGATATCGATCCAAACAAACCGTAGGCGATTCATCAAACAGGACGACAACGTGAACCGGATGCTGCAGCTGCTCCACCCCGGAGAGAAGTCGGTGACCAAGACGCATGTGCTCTCTGCTCTGGTGTGCTTGGCCGATAGCGGCGGCGTCCGGAGAAAGATTGCGGCTTCTGGGTGCGTGAAACACTTGGAGGAACTTGCAGAGAGTGATGTAAGAGACGCTAAAAGAATCATCAAAAGGCTGTCTACCAGCAGATTTCGGAGCATGTTGTCCGGCATGTGGAGCTGATGAGCTCAACCATTAGAGCTGCCGTCTTTGTTCTCTCCATTCCCAAATTAAGTGCAAGGAGATGTACCAGCAACATTCTTCATGTAAATACGATGTAGCGGTGACATGATCCTTGCCGGTATCACTGTTCCAGCGTAGGTCGTCGGATAAGACTTGTTGTGTGACACATTGAAAAGTCTGCGTGGTACAAAGACCAACATAGGCAGTTCATGCACGCTTCCATGAACCCAAGACAACTAGACAATCGTGCCTCTGTTGTTTCGCTCATCATTTAAGGTTGCTTCGGAGTAATATGTCGACGAATGGGTCGTACATTCTCTGCAGTGTTTGGTTGCTTTGCTCTGCGAGAAAGATCGGTCGGATCATCCGATTAGGTTACGTTCAACATGCGCAGGCACAAACTGTGGATTCCATGGCTTCATGTCTCCAGTTGTGGAAGCAGGAAGAAGGATGCCGAGATCTGAAACGTTGTGCCGAGTAAAAGTTATTGGACGCAGCGTTTCTTTCACCCTATTCCAAGCACCAAACTCTTCGTCCAGTGTCGTGTCTCAGCTTTGTGTGACATGTGCTTTCTGAGGTCAAAGGCTGGATGATCTGTGACATTGATCTTTACCTTCGCTTCACTTTAACTCTGCAAAGCTTTAGTTCCATGACTTGAGGACGACTCACATCAGCTCCAAGTGAAGTGAAACAAGTGATCATGCAGCATCTGCTGCATCCTTCTGGATGTGAGTCAGCATCCTGTCCAATATGGAATGATGAAGTGACATGAAACAAGTACTACCTAAAGCCCCTTTTTCCCTTTAAATTGTATTTTTTTTCTGCTTTGACCACAATATTTTTAGTCAAATTGGAGGGTTGAAGAAGGAAGAGGACATGTCTGGATTGGTGGATGATATGAGCGAATGATAGAGGAATCCATATATGCTTTCAATGGTTGGTTGACTCAAGTCAGATTCCTCTTTATTTGTCATAAATTTTCAGCAATATAAATATATATATAATCTGAAATATTTATATATATTTTAAATGTTGGTCTGATAATTATATATTAGACTCACTTAAAATTAATGTAAATTCGGTGGATATTGTTTCCTCAGTTGTTTAGTCATATGCATACGTTATTAGAGTCCATCGAAGACCAAAGTGACTTTTCTTTTGGTTCATTTTCTGGTGGGCACCAAAGTCAAGTTTGTCATGTTGACTTTCTTTGACGAGAACAAAGTGGAGAGTGAGACGTTTCCTTTTCCCTGCATCTGACTCTGCCTCTCTATTGTGTTTCCCAGCTTCTTCCTTCTTCTATGATGTGTTCACTACTGTTATCATCCAAAAGATCTGAGTCAAAGTCTTCGCCTACTCAATCATAGAGCATGAAAACGATGCGTCCCTTTGTATTTCCTGCGCACCATTGTTTCTCTAACCTCAATTTCCCCTTTCACATGATTCTCTGTGGAAACGTTCGATTGATGAATGTATGATTATAAGGAGTAGGGTTGACCGTGTAATGGAAAATTGACTGGATTGGATTAGGGATGCTGCTGCGCCTACCAAGCTTTTGGCGTCATGTAATGCTATCTAGATCGTGGATTCGGTTCGTTTATCTTGTTCCCTTTTCCTGGCAAAAGGACAGGGACGACGTGTGGTGGTGGCCGCCATGAGAATGCATTGGTGACACACTACAGATTCATCACTGTAGTGGTCTTTTGACTATTTGCAGAACGCTATGAGACTTCGCTGGTGATAGCGTGAGAGTCAGCTTTGACAACTCGCTGCACGTTGTCCATTCCTCACTCTGTAGACATTAATGGATATTTTAAGCTCCCGATGCAGTACTGGAGCTGTTGGTAGAGCTCTCTCTCTCTCTGTTCCGGCAGCTGCTGCTGCTTCTGCAATTAACGAGGAGAAGCTTCCCACAGGAATGGCTATTACTGGTTTTGTGTCAGGTAGAAGCAGCACCCAAAAGGCTTATCCCGGGAAGACGACTCCCTTCGTGATTCTTACGTGCCTTGTCGCAGCCACCAGCGGTCTAATCTTTGGTTATGATTTAGGCATCTCAGGTAACCCTTTCTCCATCCCTGTCTCATCAACTGGGTAACTACAAACTAGTGTTCATGGAAGCAATTTCTTTTTGTCTGTCTGAATCACTGTAATTGCACGAGTAATTCTATTGTTTGAAAGCTTCTAAATCTCCTTTTGGTTTCCCTCTTCATATAAGATTGATATAAATGATCAAAAAATGTCTTTCTATGTGCGAATCCTTCTCTGCTCAGGTGGAGTCACCTCCATGGAGCCGTTCCTATCAAAGTTCTTCCCTTCGGTACACAGAAAGATGATGATGGCGGCAGAGAGGAGTTCCAACCAGTACTGCAAGTTCGACAGCCAACTCCTCACCACATTCACCTCCTCACTCTACTTAGCGACTCTCGTCACCTCCTTGTTGGCATCGACCGTGACGAGGGCACTCGGAAGGAAGAACTCCATGCTCATTGGGGGTGTCATCTTCCTCGCTGGATCTGTCATGAACGGTGCCGCCGAGAACGTCGCGATGCTCATCGTCGGCCGAATCCTTCTCGGTGTCGGTGTTGGGTTCGCCTGTCAGGTAAACTCATTTCTCTCTGCCATCATCCACAGCTCTGATGATGATCATCTCAACGTATCTACGATTCGATTACAGTCAACTCCTCTTTACCTTTCGGAAATGGCTCCGCCTCATCTCCGCGGCATGCTTAACATGGGATTCCAACTAATGATAACCTTCGGCATCTTCTCTGCCAATCTCGTCAACTACGGCACCTCCAAGATCATAGGTGACTGGAGCTGGCGCATCAGCTTATCACTTGCCGCAGTCCCTGCCATGATCATCACAGTAGGCTCTGTGTTCCTCCCCGACTCCCCCAACTCGCTTGTGGCTCGCGGTCACACCGAGAAGGCGAGAACGACGCTTCAAAGGATCCGCGGCATCCAAGACGTGGACGAGGAATTCAATGACATGGTTGCAGCAAGCGATGAATCGAAGAGGGTTCGACATGGTTGGTCCAACATGGGAAAGAGAAAGCACAGGCCACAGCTTGTGATGGCTGTGCTGTTGCCTTCGTTTCAGCAGCTGACGGGGATCAATGTCATCATGTTCTACGCTCCGGTGCTCTTCAAGACCATTGGGTTCGGCAGCAATGGGTCCCTGATGTCCGCAGTCATCGTAGGTCTGGTGAACATGTTTGCCACATTGGTTTCCATCTCGACCGTGGACAAGATAGGGAGGAGATTGCTCTACTTGGAGGGCGGACCTCAAATGTTTGTTTGCCAGGTAAAATATCCACAAAATACTTGTCCTATGTATCCATTCCAAATCATGATTCCAGAACCGATAGAGATCAGATAACATTAGATTACATCTCGCTCTGACTAGTTCAAGTGCCTCCTTTGACTACAGATCATTGTCGGAACGCTGATAGCGGTGAACTTTGGGAGCACCGGCGAAGCCAGCATGTCGAAGCTGTATGCTTGGATCGTGGTGGCCTTCATCTGCATCTACGTCGCAGGGTTTGCATGGTCGTGGGGGCCGCTGACCATCCTGCTACCCAGTGAGATCTTCCCACTGGAGATCCGAACGGCCGCCCAAAGCTTGGCCATATCAGTCAACATGTTCTTCACCTTCTCCATCGCCCAGGCCTTCCTCCCCTTGCTCTGCCACCTCAAGTTTGGGCTCTTCTACTTCTTCGGAGGCTGGGTGGTGATCATGACCACCTTTATCTACTTCTTTCTGCCCGAGACCAAGAACATCCCCATCGAGAAGATGGTTCTTGTTTGGAGAGATCATTGGTTCTGGGGCAGATTCATCGATGATGACGGCCGTGCTCATGGAGGCCAGGAGCCGGTGGATGCAGTGGAGAACAACAGAAAGGTAGTCTCTGCTATCTGAGACACCAAAAAAGAATGTATTTTGTCATGTCTTAAGCCAAGTTTACATTTGATATCCAATGTTCGTCACGGTATATTTTTCTTTGGCTTTTGGAGACTGCATCACAAAGCTTTCAGCTTCTCTGTTCAACACTCGTGGCGACTTCTGGCTCAACATTGATCGCAGTGAAGATGACAATCTTTAGTAGAACACTCGAATATATATTATTCTTGGAATCCTCGAGAGGGACTCTTTAACACCCAACAGAAAAGGAACAGAGAAGAAAGAAAATTTGTCGCCCAATCATGTCACACACAAGTTTACTACTTCTTCAACAGAAACGAAGAAGAACATCCAATATCGCTGCGAAGAAGGAAGCCTTCCTTCAAGCGATCCCGTTGATGCACAGCCATTGGCCCACAAAGAGTTTATCGCAGTCAAGATTAGGATTGATGGCACTGAACTCGAAAGCTGTCAGGTGGAACAGCTGAGCGACTGCGAAGCACGTGTCGCCGCTCTTCACCCCGTAAACAGTCTTGCAGCTCGGAAGCGATGTTTTCCGCACCACCAGAGCTTGTAAGAAAAGATCACAAAAGAATGGTTATTGCTCGATCACAAGGTGCGTGACCAATACAAAACGAGTGTTTGGTCAGAGCAGTAGCTTCGAGACTTACTCAGCCTCCCCTCGGTCGAGGAGATGGTGAGGAGGAGCGCTAAGAGGACGGCCAAGGAATAGAACGTAGCAGCTTTGCTGGTTGCCATGGCCACAATCTCTCTCTCTCTCTCTCTCTCTCTCTCTCTCTGTTATGTCGATTGACTGCCAATGTACCCTCCTATTTATACATGTTAACTAGTTTGGGTCGATGTTTCCGATCTATGAAGCAACAAAGGAAGCCCTCGGGATGTCACGCATAGAGTTTGGCTTCTTGTTCTCGAGACGGGCTAACCCAAGTTATGATGCAGTTGATCCCCTATATTGATGCTTTAATATTGGTCACAGTTATAAATGTCAAACTAAGTTTAATCAATGGTTCCAAGGGAAAATATGAGACAATTGTGTATCATGTTTTGCCCAAATGCTGAGATGTTTAAACATTTCCTCATCTATAAAGCTACTCAAATTGTACCCCAGCTAAGAATTAAGAATCAGATATAAAACATAGGTAGAATCAGATGATGCTTTTGATGCAATCCAATTGGTTTATTTCATCAGAAAAATCTCATATCTACAAACAGAGCATAATTTTATTTAAGTATTGCAATTACCAAAGGTTGCTGACCAAGTAAGGAGGCTGGAAAGTCTTTAGACTGGACAAACATAGATATTTTCTCAGCAATATATGATTCATTCATTCGATTGTCATGAAAGAAACCTCATCGCAGCTCATACGGAGTCAATGAATTCGACCTGATGCTGAGCCAGATATCTTTCTCTCCGTTCTTTCTGGAAAACAAGAAGAATGGGTAAGAATGATCACCAACAGATAAATTCAAGATGAATTGATAAAATTCTATTAGTTTGGGGCGGCTATTACCCACTCATCTATGACTAGCCCTTCACCGAGTATCCTCGGCCCAGTTTCTTCGGGAGGTTTCTTCTGTGCCTCAACTGCTGCATCAGCCTCGGCTAGTTGGCGCTTCAATTTATCCAATCGCTTTCAAAAGACATCGACATATAAGCCAACTTTCAGGCCTATTTCATTGATAAGATGGTTTTTCTACGCCACATAACAAATCAAATACTTAATTTGAAGTACTGACTTACCGGAGAAGGACGCTCGACATTCAAGAATACTACGCTCAAAATTTGCTCCACGGCAACCTGGTCTTTCTGCTCATCAAACTGCTTAGACATGATATGACCATCAGTTGGAATATCATTCCTTGTTTTATTCAAGGGAAGGAAAAGCTTAAGAAAGACATGGCAAGAAAACAAGAAACGTAAGGCATTATTAAGGTCAGTGGTAATCACAGATAGAGTTTATCTCAGAAATTCTGCTATCCAGTCTCACAGTCATAACTATGTCGACCATCTAAAAACTCAAAATGCTTATCCTAGACATTGCCTTCATTTTAGAGGCAAATTTGTAAATCAGGGGAGTAAAGGTCTTGGGAAGCTTCGATTGCAAACAGATAAATTCATATAAAAGCAAATGGTTAATTTAGTTGGAAGGCTGATGTCAATTTGATAGCTAATCCCAACTAGTTATGCTCGGTATTGATGTGAAACTCATTAATCATATTGTTTCGAATAATTGTTCATGTTGTCCAAGATACAGCTATATTGTGATTGTGATAGATTTATACATATCCCATTAAATACTTAATATATACATGTAGCACAGACATGCCTACAACCTCTGATTCATATCAGTGGTAATCACAGAGAGTTTATCTCAGAAATTCTGCCATCCAGTCTCACAGTCATAACACTGTCGACCATCTAAAAACTCAAATTGCTTATCCTAGACATTGCCTTCATTTAAAAGGTAATTTATAAATCATGGGAGAGTGAAGGTCTTCCGAAGCTTCAAATGAAAACAGATCAATTTATTTAAAAGCACACGGATAATTAGTTGCAAGGCTGATATCAATTTGATAGCTGATTCCAACTAGTAATGCTCGACACCGATGTGAAACTCATTAATCATATTGTTTTGGATAATTGCTCATAAAAAACAACTGTGTTGTGGTTGTTGCAGATTTCCACTAAACCCATTAAATAGTGAATAAATACATGTAGCACATGCATGCCTACAACTTCAGATAACATTTGCCCATCAAAGAGGCACGCTAATATACAACTGATAATAACCTTACTCGTAATACTATGTAGAGCTTCTATATCTGTAGAAGAAGGATAAATTTGCAACTCAAGTATAGATAGTACTCACCAGTTCAGGTACATACTCCATTGGTCCTTTGACCTTCAAACTTACAATCTTAAACTTGACCTTGTTTTTTTGATCTAGAACTTTTTCATTGTTCTCTGGGTGCTCCACAAACTTGAAAACTAAAATATGATAATTGAGATGAGAAATTAAAATGTACATCTAGATCACTGATACAGAAAACAATAAAAAGGAAAATAGGAACGAAAATGTGGAGGCAAATATACCAGTTGCTATAATATGTTCCCCAGGAGAAAGTATTGCTCCAGGAGGGCGCATGAAACAGCTTTTTGGGGAGGTAGTTTGAAACTAAAACCACAATAAAACATCAGTTAAACACTACTTTAATAACAATTTTGAAAATAATAAGAAAGAACTCATTATTTCGTTAAGAAGATTTATGCAAACCTTAGAAGAAAAAAGATGAAATATAAAAAAGAATGGACCGAGATTGAGGAAATAGACCATGCTAAGCACTAAATTAGAATTGAAAGAGATGAGAGTGCTCGACAAACCTTAAATGCTACAGGTGACTTGCTTGTATTCTTAATCTTGATCGCACTCCTGACTTGCTTTCCAGGTTCATCTTCAGCATTAAATAAAAGAAGAAACATATGAAGAATAACATAACAGTCAGCAAGCAAGAGTGAAAGAAACATATCAAGAATGACATGACAGTGAGCGAGCAAGAGCGAAAGAAACATATCAAGAATGACATGACAGTGAGCGAGCAAGAACAAAATCACAAATTTTTATCTTTTGTCTCATAGTTATACATCCTCAAAATTCCACATTTATGATAAATTCAGCATAAACATAAGCCAAACAAGCACATCAGAAATTGTAAAACCTCTCAATTACTAAATATTGAACAAGAAAGGAAGTGTCCTCAAACCTAATTCTAAGGTCTAAAGGAACAAAGTCATTTTAGAGTCAAACCCAAAAAAGCAGAAGCTGCAGTTTCAGTGTTTCTAGTCAGCAAACAACCAAAACATTTAGAGTCAAACCCAAAAAACACAAACTGTAGTTAGAGTGTATCAGCAAACAATCAAAACATATTCATCTAATGAAGTTTAAGAACAATAAGGCTATATAATATAAATGGTAAGGAGCCGATAGTTTTCGAACCAAAAAATCAAGTTGCCCCTCGAGATGTAGCAAGGAAAGAAGCTTCTTTCCCCTTCTCTTTTTCCTCCCTAAAGATACAAATCAAACTATACAAAATAAGCGGAAAGGAAACCCTCAAATTTTCAGATCCAACAGATCAAATTCCCCCTCAAGCTGTAGTAAGAAAAAAAAAGCCCCTTTTTTTCCCTTTTTATTTTTCCTTTGCCCTGAATATTCCACAAACAACGATCTATTAGAAAGAAAGTAGTCTAATCCCCACCACTATCACACTGAACTCTAATTCCGATCTAAAATCGAAACCTTTCTTTGACAGATCGCGAAGGGGATAAATCCTTATGACAAGCAAGACGGTCAAAAAACACCAAAAGGTGCCTTATAGACTTCGCATGCGATGAAAAAAAAAAAAATCCAATCAAATAAGTAGTACAAACTCACAAGGGAAGTAGAGCTTGCTGGCGGGATCAAGACGAAGGCGGCGCCGGGTGAGCAGCAGCGACTTGGCCACCGACGAGACGGAGCCGGAGGCACCGGAGTACTGCGTGTCGGATCCCTCCGCCGATCGAGGTGCATGTCCGTGGATGACGTGGTGGTGACTCACCCCCGCAGCGGCAGATGACGAGGAGGAGCCGCTGCCGCCGGCCTGCCAGAAGGGTATCCGGCAGAGGTTCCAGACGTTGCCGCCACCGGACGCCTCGGGATTCTCGTTAGCTAACGCCATTCCTCTGCTCATCCGGCTAGGGTTTGGGTGCCCCTTTTCACCGCCAGAAACAGCGGAGAGCGGAGAGCGGAGGAAGACGAGATGTTACAAAAGAGCCGCCGACTTGACCGTGTGAGAGAGATGGGATTCATGTCCGCAACATAAAATAAGTGGGAAATGGTTCATTGACGAGTGGTCGTGGCGACCATTAACAAAAACTTGGCTTTTTATTTTTCTTTGGTGCGCGTATTCCCAAGTCAAGAGAGAGACCGACTCCCCGGTCGCCTTAAGGCGCCGTGTTATCCAAGCATCCCTGCCGACAATGTATGCGTTGTTGGCTTTCCTAATTCTTCTTCATGCATCAATACCCAGTCTCTCCAACAGTAAGAAGAAGGGAGAAAACTGCGTCAGATCATCTCTTGGATCCGAAATGTAGAAAGAAGCCATGCCATTTGATCCGTCTCGGCTGTCAAGCTTGGCGTAATGCTTGGCGCAAGACAAAGGGCTATCGCACTCCAATATTATTACCTCGGGGTCACTGCTTCTGCGGGTAAGATATCGATGGAGAAGCAGCACAAGCATGTGCATCGCCTGCCTCGACGAGCAGGGTTAGTACACGAGGCCTGTAGCTCGTCAGGGATGCTCGTGCCGTGCAGGTGAGGGTTGAGAAGCGGTCATTCCATTTAAATCGCCTGTCCAAACCCCACCACCATTGGTTGACCGCAGACTTGCAAGTCAACTAATTACTAGAGTAAATGGAGGAAGTAGAGCAGTTGTGCGATGATGCTTTCCAGCTTATGAACTGGTTCTTCAGATAGCATACGAAATCAACTGGGGAAATGAAAGAAGAAGAGCGAAAAAAAGTCACTTAAATCGTTGTTGTTGGATGAACGGATTAAAAATAATAATAAATCTCACGAGTAATGGAGTTTGTAAAGTATATGTGGATTATGGATAGGACCGATCAACACCGTTCTATGCTATGTGGTTTTGGTGATTCAGTGGCAATTTATTCGATATTCAATTACCTAATAATGTGGGTGATGTTTGTATCAGTCAAACTTAGTTTGAGCTCGCATGGATACAAAATGTGGATGGAGCTAAAAATATCTCATAAGTTGATGTTGACATATATAAAGAATGAGGCTGGATGAAGATTTTGACGCGATTCCTCCAATTCTTTAGTCAAATTCGAAATAAAAAAAAGAAAATCTCAAGTAAACAATAACTATCATTGATTACTATAATTTGATGATTTTTTATAATAAATTTAATTATAATATAAGTAAAATATTTTTTGATATTTTAATATTAGGTTGATGTTTACATTGCTCAATTGTTGACTGAGCACTTATCCTTCTCGTGTTAATTATGTGATTATGTGTCATTGAAAAAATATTTTTTTTTTATAATAATATTCTTTATTTTGAAATACTCATAAATTCATTTGGAAGACAGATATGAAGAGAGTGACAAAGATTGACCTGTTATCCCTTTTTCAATGTTTAAGTTATAAGATATCATATTATAAATCATACTTAATGAGTTATTAATTAGGTTCATCCCTCCAGAAAGAGGAGACCCTTATGCCACGAAGGCTATAGTATGAGAACAATTGTAATTAATATGTTGGAGGAATGATAACAAGAGACGACAAAGAACTTTCGATAAATCATATATAGTATCAAGAGATAGTCTCCTCATATTATATTTGCTTGAACTTGAGGCTACAACAGCGATAAAGTGAGCCTAGTTAGTATATTCTGACACCAATGAGTTAGACTAGTATGATTTAATTGTCGGTGATGGAGTCACATAGGTCATGAGGAGATGAACTTGATTATATCGAGATGCTATGACATGCCTTGACCTATAAAACAGAGTCTTGGTGCTTAAGTAGCAATGTCATTATGTATAGTCAAAGTGGACAAGTGTCAGATCTAATTGGTACTGCACATTCTTTCACCTTCAAGAATCATATTTTAATTCAAATATCTGATTATCTAAACAGAAGCTCAAGTTGATTCAAATCCTCACCTAATTGATCGTAGGAGGAAGGGTTGGTTTGTCATCTGCGGGCCTATTTGGTGCTCCTCAAGGGCTACGGTGCTATCCAATGATGATTTCGTTCCGCGCGTGAGTAATATGGCATGAGATGATGACTTCCCACGCACTCCTGTGGCTGAGACATTCTAATGAATCAAACCAACCTCAACACGCGCAACAGTTTGACAACACTGATGATGGCACCTTCCTTCCAGCTATATCATTCCCAGCGTGCAAACACTTCCCTATCTATGACCCTAAAGCGTTTTGTCTTCCTCCGTGAGTGCAACAGAGTATGAGAAGGCTGTTGTAATTGATGGAAACAAGGACACATTGCAGAGCCATATAATCTCTCTCCAATTTGCTAGGGCAACAGATGCTTCAGAACTGTGAGATGTATCTGCCTTCACTGTCAAGCTCGATACAGTATCAGACAACCAAGCGAACGGGTGTGATGGCTGATATATGCTCGTGCAGGAGAGACATGGGCAGAGGTGAGGTCCTCATCACTAAGTGGCTTCTTCGGTTGATAGATTCCAACTCAAGTATCGTCCAGCATCATCTATGCAAAGCAAGATTTGCAGCATTTTATTCCCAGCAGCAGCGATGTTGGTCTCTTCTCGTGCGCTCCCTTCCAAAGACACTCACGTGGGTGATCCAAGTTGTGTTGATCAGGAGACCGTGCCCGGATCTCCTTCCCACATCTACATGGCCGTGTAGCTTACCATGGGTGAAAAATACACAAGAGGACTACGCCTTGGACTTTGCCTGGAGATGTCTCCCACAACGTCCAATCACTATGTCTGTGCCAGACTCACGTGGTGGGGATGGGGGGTACCGGGGGACCTTACGAGCCCACGGCCGGGGAGCGTCGGCTTGGAGGAACAATTCAAGTCTCTCGCTGAAGCGAAAAGAAAAGAAGGGACAAGGCGAATCCCCCAGGATCGCGTCCTTAACGTTGTGTCCATTTTTATCCATGAATGGAGAACTCGAGATGAACAGCTTGCTATGCCTTTAATGAATGTCCTCTATCATACATGAACAGTGTTAATATATCTTAAACTCATGGGTCGATAGGTCCACATCATGTCCGTATCCACTACAACATCCAAATCACAAATTATAAACTCACCAGACAAAAACAGTTCATTTTAATAATAACTCGAGCATTACCTCTATATCATATGAAAACGACTTATTTCAAGAATGAACTACATACGAAAATAATTAGCAATCTTTTTACCAAACTCTTTGAATCCTTCCACGAAAGAATTATACTTTTTTATATCTCGAATAATGATATAATTGAATAAGACTATCATTTCTTACACTAATTCAAACTAAAAATTGAAATGTTATATTATAAATTAAATATAATATATATAATTTTATTCTTTTAATTATTAGATACAACCATCCTTCTATCATCACATACGTGTATATATTTTAATGAACGTAATAAGGGAACTTGTGGCTACGGAACTTTGACTAACCTGTGTGCCACAAATGACATGTCTCTTGCTTAGGATTAAGTTCTAAGCTCTCTCCTCAGCAGCACTTCACCTCTCGCAGGTGCTCGCTCCCCTTGACAAAGAACGAAGCTTAAGAAAGTGACACCACCCCCGCGTCTCATCTACCTGTCTATATATATGGCGTCTCAGCTGTCAAGATTTCAGTGCCATAGATAGAGACCATCTCTCTCTCTCTCTCTCTCTCTGAAATGGTCTTGTCGGCCTGCGCTTCTGTTCCTTCTCTACGTTAAAGTAGGGAGGGCAGAACAGAGAGAAACCAATGGAGCTGGATCTCGAGAACCCGCTGGCCAGCGCCGATGACGACGAGCAGCAGCGGCGGCGGGCGTCCGTCTCGGCCCTCTTCGCAGCCGAGCTCGACCATTCCATCGCCTCCACTATAGATATCGCCGTCCGCAGAGACGCCGTCTCCCTAATCGTCCAGGTAACTAGAGCTACTTGCTCCCTGTTCCATTGGAAGACGATCGACAACATTGATGGTCCCTGTTCCTGCTCCACAGGCGCAGTTCACCTGCAACGACGCGGATCCGTTCCTGACCTACCTCGCCGTCAACTACGTCGATCGTTTCCTCTCCAAGCGCCAGATCCCGGTGAAGACGAAACCAATTTAGATCACCGAACAAGAATGATGAGATCGGTTCCTTAATCTTGATCTTTGGCTGCAGAGGGAGAAGCCTCGGATCGTCCGCCTACTCTCCGTCTCCTGCATCTCCCTCGCCTCCAAGATGACGGAGACCCATTTCCCCCTCGCCCATTTGCAGGTGTGATCCATTCCCCAGGTCCCCTTCATTTCCGACCTTTGGATCGGAATCCCAACCTACGAATTTGCTACTTCAGGGTGAAGAAGGGTCGCCGTTCGACAGTCGAACAATCTTTAGGATGGAGATGCTAATCCTGGGGGCGCTGGATTGGCGGATGAGATCGATCACGCCGTTCTCCTTCCTCCGGTTCTTCGTCACCTTCTTCTCCCCTACTCATCCCTCGCTCCTCCGAGCACTCCGATCGCGCGCCTCCCTCACCATCCTCAGAGCCCAAGACGGTGATCACTAAAATCTCCAACCTTCTCCCCACTATTACAATCTTTTGAACCGAACATCTTGACGAACAAAGAGCCAATCGAACTATGTAGAGATTAAGATGATGGAGTTC
Organism: Musa acuminata AAA Group; assembly: GCF_036884655.1. Lineage (NCBI taxonomy): Eukaryota > Viridiplantae > Streptophyta > Magnoliopsida > Zingiberales > Musaceae > Musa > Musa acuminata. Next base: position 38,894,717 of record NC_088330.1, read on the forward strand.
AAACCTTCCGTGATCGCAGCGGCGGCGCTCCTCTCGGCCGCCAACGTGCTCTTCCCCTCCCAATTCCCTGCCTTCCGCTCCGCCATCTCCTCCTGCGAATTCATAAACAAAGTACGCTCCAAATCAAAAGGAATAAAAATCTCTCCTCCTCTCTTTCCCTTTTATTCTTTTCCGTTTGTTTGTTAGGGGTAATTATATAAATATATTTTAATTGAATTTAAAGGAGGAGCTGTGTGCGTGCTTCGATGCGATGGACGGATGTGACTCGACGCGCGAGGGGGGCTCGATCTATGATGCTCGGGCCACCGGTGCTCGAGTCCAGAGACCGAACCCGCCGTCGGATCCTCATCGGACGGCCAGGATATCAGGCAGAGCCGGATCTCTGCCCTCCATTCCTGAAGATATAAATATCCGCTACGCTTACGTTTAATTGTATGTTTCGTGGAGTGCAATAGCAGTAATATTGATGAGACATCCTTATTCGAAGTACTACACAGTGTGTTGCATACGTGTACATTAGCATGAGCCCCCGATCTCATCACATTGGCCGTCCCAATATGGGGAAAGAGAGAAAGGTGCTTAATTAGGCTGCTGCTGCCGTTGGGCAGACGAGTTGTGTTATGAGGTGGGATCTTTCGTACGAGTGGCACATCTGCAGCAGTCCACACGCCGACATGATTGCAACGTGGCGAGTCAAAGCGCTCATGTCACATGGCAGCAGCAGCAGAAGAAAGGACAGTACGCTATTCGTATGGAAGCAGCAGGACAAAGAAGATACTGCTTTATGTCCCATCTGAGATCCCTCACTAGTACCGTCCCCATGCATGAGGTCATGTCAGCCCTCCCTGCCACCGTACACATGACTACGTGGAGCTACTTCAGTATGTATTACTTGTCCTTTTTTGGTTTTGTCCAATTACTGGTGAAGGCAATGCGCTGTCGCTTGTTTGATTGCTCCATGCACCAGATGCTAAGGATTGTGCTTTTAGATGGCTTCCTCAAATTACGGTGGACCAGAAACGAAGGGTCAGTCACACCTCAATCCTGTTCATCATCTTCCATCCTTATCCCATCCCCTTCGGAGCCAAATCCTACTTATAAAAAAAGTCAAAACGTAACCCAACAAGAAGCGAATGGGTCAACATAACCATGATGTAAACGACCATTGTTGCCCAATAGCTGTCGAAATAACACAGAAAATGGCCGACCAATACAGCAGTGCTTTCCTCACCAATTCGCCCCCCGAAACAATACCCGCTGACGTGGGCGACAGATTGACCGTTCGGCCTCTCCATCCGCCTCCACTAAAAAGCCGACGCGGAGCCAAGCCGGCAAGTCGATCCGTAACCCGTTACGGGCAGCACCGCTCTCTGCCCGCAGTTCTATAAAGCCATTCGTCCAAATCACGCCACCGCGGACCGCGGACTGCAATGTCGCCCTTCGCCTGCGCGCTACGGACCTCCGACCGCAAGCACCAATGCCGGACCTTGAACTCGAGACCGCAATGAGACCGCGGAGCTGGAAGAGGGGCCATGGATTCCTATGTTTCGGCGCGGCGGCCGCAGAGGAGGACGAGGTGGAGGAGTCCTCACGGGGCTCCGTGGGTTCCTCCGGCCGGGGCGAGGAGGCCTTGCAGGATGGACCACGACCGAGGAGGTGGCGCTTGCAATCCCGAGTCCTAGCCAAGTTCTTTAGATCCGTATCTTTCCTTACTTGTCCGGTATGGACGCCAATCCATGGTTTTTGGTCGATCCGAAGTGGATTTAGGATTAAGATTCGTTCTCTTTTACCGGTTTTCAATGATTTTGGCAGAATCGGAACGGGAAAGAGAGGAAGGATTCGAGCCGTTTGTCGGATTCGTCGAAGACCGCGTCGGAATCGAGCGCGAAATCCAGGGACGGTGACGATAACCATAGGTCTGCGGCGGCGGTCTTTTCCTCCGCCTCTTCCTCGTCCTCGCCCTTCTTCTCCTCCTCTTCTTCTTCTTCCTCCTCCTCCTCCTCCTCCTCTGCGTCTTCCGCTTCAATATCTCGTTTGTCATCGGCGGTCACATCCGGTTTCCCGGATCCTCCGGAGCAGAAGGAACATCAGAAGCGGTCGCCGCCGACGCTGTGCAGTTCGGCCACCAGGGCGTTTCTCCTCGTCACCGGCTTGGCGATGACGGTTTTCTGCGGCAGGCTGTCCGCGATCATGTGGACGTCGTCGTGGCTCTACTTGATTGCTCGCCGGTTCAGCAAGCGCGAGACGGCGGCGATGAAGGAGATTATAGAAGCAGCGCCCGCGGAGGTTGTACTGAAGGTGGCGGCGGCGAAGCTTCGACGGGAGCGAGCGGAGGAGAGAGAGCAGAAGAAGAAAGTCCTCTTCCTGTGCCTTTGGCGAAGAAATAGAAAGGCTTGATGTTAACCTGTTCCTTAATTTTTAGCTCTTTTATTATATAATAAATAATAATAATAATAATTATTCCAATCTTATTCATGATATGAATGCGGTTGATGTTATCCTAATTAGATTGAATTCATGTAACCGGATGTTTTCATCCATTTATATACATGATAAGAATTTTATAGTATTTGAGAATATATTTATATTTTTAACATATATTTAGAAAAAGATGTCTGAATGAATGCATAGTTATAAAATATTCTTGAGTGTTTAATAAATAATATATAAAAGCTATATTTTAAATGTGAATTGATGTAAGTGTTTTTTGTTAAAATTATATTTCAAAAGTTTATTAAATATTCTACAGTAAATTTATCCTTATAATATTTAAATATTTATTCAAAAATAAACATATTTTAAAATAAAATAAATAAATAAAATTGATGTATACAATCTTACAAAAAATTTATATGGCTCATATATATTAATAAATAAAAATATAATCATATAAATAAATATAAAACAATCTTTAAAAATAAATAAATAAAATTTTAAACAAAAGGGGTGATGACAAAAATTGAAAAAATGGATGATGAAATGAGAGTAAAAATTTCTATGATAATCTTATGATTTGAGATAATATCATAGGGTACTTTAAATTTTTTAAAATTATATTAACATCGCATAAATATTAAAATATTAATACTATCCAAAGGTATCATCAGCATTCGAGTATTTTTAATACAGCATTCGGATTAGATATAATTTTAAAAAATTTATTAAATATTAATTTATACTTAAAAATATGTATTGGATCCTCAATGCATATTTTAAATATGTTATCTTTAATTGCACAATGCATTTTAACTCTTTCATCGTATTTTATTTATGGTAACGTGGAAAAGCTTTGCTTAGAACGCAGATAGTGCCCACAAGTGTTATATCTGTCATGTTTTTATTACTTGCATTTGCACCATACACTAAGTTTTATTGGAAAATTAATGTTATTCCTGTAAGTAAGAGGGATTTTGAAAAATTATAAATATATTAACTGTTTCTTAATTGTTTAATACTTCATACTTAAATATCTTTTTGTCGTCAAGCTTACAAATGATAAATTAACATAACACATCAATAATCTTAATATATACAACCCATGAATGTATATTGGATATTGGACTAGCAGGGTTGAAAGCTTCTTGTGTTAGTCATTCTATTAGGTGGAACGATGATATCAAAGTGGATTATATATATATATATATATATATATATATATATATATATATAACATAGTAGGATTTCATTTTGAATTAAATTGGGTCGAGGATGTCAACCTTTAAGTGGTAAAGATTACAACAACCCTCCATCTACTCCCACTTGCAAAGGAAAGCAAGACTAAATTTGTCATATAAGTCGCACGAATATATTACTATTAACTTGATATTAAGTATTTTAGATAAATAGTTTGATTTTAACAAATTTAATGAGTTAATTATCTGTTTAGATTAGGTCCTCATACAAATTAATATCATTATGTCCAATGTCTCCTCTGTAAACGTAAAATAATAATTATGTTATTATATAAAAAAATTAATATCAAAATCTGAAATCAAATAATCATAGATAAAAATTATGATTATGTATATTTTGATATTATTCTAAATATATTTCTTCTTAAATAAGTAATACTATCCATTTGTAAGGAGAATTAGATTTATCTTCTTCTCTCTTCGTATCTTTCATAGCTTTTATAGGATCATTATAAACGATAGAGCAGGGACTAAGGGAGATGAGAGAAAATCTGTAATCTCATTTCTATATATTGAGTCTCTAGGATGTTCTATCTAATTATATGCTAGAGCAAAAGATCTAAAATAATAATTAGGAGAATATTTTCTGAGAAATCTATCATAATTGAACTTAAGCAATATCTTCGGCATTACGTGAGTGCCAACCAATGAGATTGGATAAAGTTGTTAGACTTAGCCAAATTCTCCTATAATAGAGTTCTATATAAAATAAGAATGCTTTCGAGATCATTATTGGATAACAGCCATCAACTCCTCACACTTAAGTGATTGATTATACTGGGAGTAGCATGTCAGTATATCACTTACAAAGGATTGACATGAAAACATAAATATTACTCGAGTTTACTTAAAGAAGGCAATCAAAAAGATAAAATAGGTAGGTAGATATGGAAAGACAACTATAGGAGTTCAAAGTTGGTGACTTAATACTGGTGAAGCTTCAACTAGCATTATTTTAATTCTTAAAAAATATACAAGGGATTGATGCACAAATATGAAGAATCATTTTCAATTATCAACAGGGTAGACAATGTCTCGTACAAGTTGCAATTGTCGGCATAGCTCAAAATTCATAATGTATTTCATGCGTGAGTAATTTAAAAGACTATTACTCAGATCCACAAGATGCTTTCCGAGGTATTTCAAATCGACTACCTCCCATTAGAGCCTTCTATGAAAAGTAAGTTGCAGTCATTTTAACGGATCACAAAATAAAGATACCCAACAAAATAGAGCAGATCGAGTATCTGGTGAAGTAGCGAAAGCTTCCCTAGACAAAAGTCATTTAAGAGCCTAAATATACCTTGTGATACAAAGAAGCAGTTATCAAAGTATACCAAGTATCGATGAGGACATCGATAATTAAGTGGGAGAGAATATCACAAACGATCATCATGCACCTACCACACCTTCATCAATGGACTGTTTATTGCTTTTATTTAGTTATACATATATTTAGCTACATATTTTAGCTTTATTTTTGTATATTTTTGCTTGAAAACTATGAGTATGAATAATTTGTATGACTATAGAGTGACCACTTACTAGAATGGGTAAAACTATCATAGAATAACCTAGTTTTTATATGTCATGGTTTATTTTCTACTAGCTATAATGTTGTGCGAAACGTCATCTATCTCTACCTCTAAAATCATCCAAGTGGCATAAGATTGACTAAGGGTTTGGGGTAGTGTGTGGTGTTGATTAGATTTCACAAGTTCGCATGTAAAGCTTACGGGGATTTGTCAATGTGCTTAATACTTGGTGAGCAATCTTTTGTGGACATACGATTGTTTATTTATCTTCTAAAGTTCTTATTTTTCTCTTTACTCTATTTTCTCTCTTGCATACCAAGTGCTTATTGAGTTACTTATAAAGTTACCTTTTTTACGAGGGTGTCGTCACTTATTTTTGAAACTAATTAATTTACTCTTTTACAAGTCCTTTGGGACCTCATCAAGGTTACAATTACGTTGACTCTTTGCATACCAAGTGTAATTCTAGCTTAGTCCATGATAATATGAACAACTCCCCGATACTATGTGAATGACATGTGGCTAACACCTTAGTATCGAATGACCAAATCGAATCAACTGGTATCATATCTTAGATTCGGTGCATCATAACCCTATGATTATAATTGAGCTCAAGAGTAGTGCGCAACTGCTATCCATAGTTATCATTTATCATGAGAGTAATAGTCCTTAAAGCTTACTATAAAAGGATTCCCCTTTTATATATATATATATATATATATATATATATATATATATATATATATATATATATATATATATATATATATATATATATATATATATATATATATATATATATATATATATATATATATATATATATATATATATAATGAGAGTAGTTTTTCAGATTCGACATCTTTAGATACAGACGAATTATGTCTCGACTGAAATTAAACTAAGTCTGACATAGAAGAAGGCCTCGGTTGGTTTTGAATTAGTATCCGGACAACTAAAATTTAAACTAACACCTACCAACTTAATACTATTCAAAATATTAATACAAGACATGGTTAAAGATTAAAAGAATAAGGTTAAACCCATATCAGAGCTAAAGTTTCAAGGTTGAATATGTGTCCAAACAAACTTTAGACTCATTGTTACTAAATTTCGAACCAAGATCATCAAATTTAAAATTTATAAATATATTAAACATGAATGACTCAAAATACATTTGATGTCGAACTATATTAAGCCTGCTGAGTTAAAACCATCATTAAGCACAAGCCAGTTGAGTTTTATTTTTATTTTTATTCTTTTTCTTTTACATAAACTTATTTTTATCTATTATGAGTTGATCCTAAATGCATGATGAACGAGATACTATTAAAATTCATAAATATATTAAAAATTTTCCAAATGGCGCAATATCTTAATAATACGTTTTCTAAATATAGTGGAATGGAGTCTGGACTACTAGTCCTTGCGGGCTCTCATAGAGCCCATCAACGTGTCACCATATCGGGCAAAACTCCGGCCCGAGGACTCCTCTTTCATTTCTATGTTATTATTATTATTTTTGTTATTGTCGGTATAATCTCAGTTTGTTTTTATTGCCGTTGTTTCTCCTGTCTCTGGAGGCGACCGCGATCGTTAGACGGGCAGCAGTAGGAAGAGGCAGAGATCGATCGGTCCATCCAGTACATCTCCTGCCACAGGTACGCACGCCTCTCTCTCTCTCCCGCTGCGGAGCCGCCCTCGGCTTCCGAACGGCTTCCGTTTCCGCCTGCCCTCGGACGGTTTGCTGACGATCGCGATCGCCCCCGTTCTCAGTGGGGGCTGTAAGGGGGCAGCAACCGTAGGCGGTCCCCCGCGTCCATGGCTACGGCCGCCGTAATGCCCCGATGATCGCACCGTGGTCCAAATACGCCTTTTGATCCCAGTGCTTCTCGTGATCGTCATTATGCCCCGGAATTCTGATTCTTAGTGCGTCGTAGTTCAGTCCAAAAAGAACGAATTGTACCCCGACAGAACTACCATGAACCAGTTTTTATGCATTTCTGTGGGAGTTTTCTATGCTTGTTCTTAGATCTAAATAGGTCGAAGAATTGTGGTGGATTTGGTGGGATAAAAGGGTATTATGAGTCGTTCTGCTGCATTTAATGTGGCCTTAGTTTTGTTTCGAATGTTTACCAAATGGCTTGTCCTTTGTATCATAAAATTGTCGTAAAAGAGTATTATGGTTGTGCATTTTCAGAGGAAACTATCAGTGCTGGACTCTGTTGCTCGTTCGATTATTTTGAAATGCTAAGTTGAGATATTGAGACTAAGATGTTAACATGATATGTTATATGTGCTCCTTGACATCTGCAAATGATGCTGGTTGACATATATAACTTTGTAAGTCTATATATAAATTGTGAATCTCTATTTTTGTTAAGGAAGTGTCTTGATTGTACTGTTAGAATGCTCTCACTCCACTGCAACTCTTTTATTTGTTTGTAGACACAAGCCCCTGTGGAGCTTCCTACTGATGGTGTTAGGTAATTTGATTCCGTGTGTTAAATTCCTGGATTTCGAGATAGTTCTTTTACTTTTCTAGAAGATTCAGAATTCTGAAATTTATTGCCTTGACTTGTTTATATCTGATTTGTTAACTGTCTGTGCTACACTGTCTTTTTTTTATTTACATCTTTGATCATTACTGATTGTTTTATAAAGTTCTATGTCTGATTTGTTAAAAAAGCTATTTCAAATGATAACAAATTTTATAGTGGCCTTTTGATTATAGGGACAATCTGTTACAAGCAAGCTTGGAATGCATCGTGTGACAAGTTCCAATAACACATCTGGTTCAACACGTCATCGGAAAGAGAAACGCTTAACATATGTGCTGAATGATGTAGATGACAAAAGGGTCTCTTTGTTTCTGTTCTTATATTCATTTAACTATTTATTGCTTTTATGATGATTGATGAATATGTTTTTTTTTTTTTTTTTTTTAATTTGAGATTTATTTTGGCATAGCACATGTTGTCTTGTTTAAATTATTCTATCTATTTTTTTAAAAAATTATCCTTGCTATTTGCAGCATTGTGCAGGCATTAATTGTCTGTCTGTTTTAAAGTCTGCACCACCCAATGGCTGTGATTATCTTTTCACTGGGAGCCGAGATGGGACAATAAAAAGATGGGCTTTAAACAATACTGAAGCTAGCTACTCAGCGACATTTGAATCTCATGTTGATTGGGTATTGTCATGAATACTTCAATACTTTCATTTCCCGCAAGTTGCATATATGGAAGTCACAAATTACTTAAAGTTTTCTACCAAGATCACTAACTTAAAATTTCTTGTTTCTCACAAATTGCTTATTTGGAAGTCAAGTTCTTTAAGTGTTGTCTTATAAAAACAAATGTTCCAAGTCAAATGGCACATCGTTTGCTGGTTAAGAAAGAGAAAGCATATTGCAGTTCACATTTCTGAAAAAAAAAATGTTGACATGCTGATCCATTAAATATTCCATGCATTCCGTGTTAATAGAACTATTATTCAACGCTTTTGGTTGGTAATAAATTTATTGCTACATTTATATGATGGAAGGGGATCTATGTCTGTAACATGTTACTGATTGCAGTCTTAGCCTCAAAAATTTGTGCCTTTAGTGTCTCCATTTACAATTATTTCCATGTCTTGGATTAATCAATTTATTTATCAGGAAAGTTCTTTTTATTGAATGGTAGTGGTAGCAGTCACTAATTTGCATATCTGAGGGGACGTTTCTTTTCAATTTTCTTCATGTATGTTCAAATTATAGTTGTGGAACCTAGAATCATATTTGTGTAATTTATATTCTACTTTTAAATTTATCTTTGGTTGGCTGCTGATATACTTTTTTAATTTGTTTGAATTTTGGCACTAAATTCTGACATCTTCATACAGCAAGAAATTGTGCCTTCATACATCTTTGTGTTACCTGAACTTCCTCCCTTGTTATGCAGGTCAATGATGCAGTTCTGGCTGGTAACACGCTTGTTTCCTGCTCTTCAGACGCCACCGTTAAGGTTCTTCACTTCTAGTAGATTCTTGCTTGCTTTATGACTAGTGGAGTTTATCATCTTTGCTTGGCTTTTTTTTTTCTCAGATGTGGAATTCCTTGTCTGATGGTGCTTGCACTAGAACACTCCGGCAACATTCTGATTATGTTACTTGTCTCGCTGCTGCTGAGAAAAATGTAATTAGTAATACATACTTTTTTGGGTTAATGAAACAAATGACTTCCTTTTTGAACATTGGCTTTATGCAGTATGCCTTCTTTTGTTATATATTTTTTGAATGCAAACATATTCTCGTTCTGATCTACCACTTATCTTAATGTTTATAATCTTTTTAACATCATGTATATTAGAGCAACATTGTTGCCTCGGGGGGACTAGGTGGTGAGGTTTTCATATGGGACGTTGATGCAGCTCTTTCACCGATTGCTAAGCCTGTTGACACAACTGAAGATAAGATTTCCAATGGAAATGATGGGCATCCATTGTCAAGTTTGTGCTGTAGCAATGCAGACAATAACATGTCAATTCACAACTCTCAATCCCATGGGTACAGTCCCATTCCTGCAAAGGGCCATAAAGAGTCAGTTTATGCTCTAGCAATGAATGATAGTGGGACCCTGCTTGTATCTGGTGGAACTGAAAAGGTGACCTTAAATTCCTATAATATTTTATCATCCTTCACCTGTTAATTACATAAAGTATGTCTTCTGTACCCAATTCTGTAACAAATACTGCCACTATGTTCCATATGTGATGTTTAAATTCGGTTTTAGCAAATTCAGCTGAATATTTTAGTTGGTTTTATTGTTTCAACATAGGTTGTACGTGTTTGGGATCCAAGAACTGGTTCAAAAAAGATGAAACTAAAAGGTCACACTGACAACATCAGGGCTTTGCTTCTTGATTCTACTGGCAGGTTAGTGTGTGAACTTCCTGTCTGCCTTGACTGCTTTTACTGGCTCTACAACAAAATAGTATGCATCATTTATTTCATTTTGTTCCTGAACATATAAGTTGATCAGATGTCTCATTCCATGTTAGCCATCAGAGAAATCCCTGCAGGTTGTCTGATGGTTCACCAGTAATCTTTCAGACATAGCCATAGTTGTTCTGTAATATCCATCTGTTGTCATGATATAAACATAGTTATTAAGAAATTTCTTGAAATTAAAAATATCTGATGCTTCAAGAAAGGCAACGATAGATTTGAATGGAGCAGGTTAGAGCAAAACAGTGTTGATGCAACTGTACAATTTCTTACAGTTTTTGTTAAATATACTTAGTATCTCTTTTACAATTAAAGGTTCTTTAATGCAACTGATAGTTATGAAGAATGATTGTTCTTGCACGAATCAGAATCTAGGATATGCTAGGCAGACTTGAGTTGTAAGCCTTGTTCCATGATAGAAAACATATGGAATATAAAGCAATAGTTAAAGGCAAACAAAATGAATTTGGAACTTAGAGATGATCTCAATGAATACATCCAACACGAAAAAGATGATCCATCTCTTTAAATGCTATTTCTTTGCATTCTTATATGTTTATAAATTTGGCAACAAATTAGATAGATAGGCATTCCCTGACTTCTCATTAGCATATACGCGGAGATATTGAGGAAATGGCCTTTGGGGATGTAATTGTCTGAAAAAATGACAATAGTTGAAGTTGTCTAGTAGGTGTTTCAGAATGTAGTAACATGGCGCATATGTTGAAGAGATCATCTGGAGTGTCCTTTGGTGGATAAATGCATTCTTTGCTGTACAAGTTACCCTCTGAATTGTGGAAGCAAATAAAAATGTAATAAATAGTAGCCACCAAGATCCTAGCAAGGACTTCAAGAAATGGCTATTACATCCATGTGGCACTTAGGACTGGACGAACTGTTTAGCTTGAAGAATGATCTCATGCTAAATAAATGAAATAAATCTTGTCAGCATTACATTTCACTGCTTCCATAAAGCTCTTGGTTCTGAGCTCGTCTATCTTCTTCTCTCCATAACTTGTGATTTTTCATCTTGTTTAATCCTGATTGAGAAAACAAATAATGGAGAATTCATTCCTAGAAAATTAATTTCAAGAGTTGGTATTCTGATAGGACTGGACCTACTTTGAAAGCCAAAATTCTTCAGCCATAACTGTCTATGGCCAGACTCTACTTGCAGCACCAAGAATGATGAAGAATCTTTTTGGTAAATTACACATTGGAACACCTTGCACAAAAATTGCTGTTCGTAGTGAAGATTCTTTGAAATAGATTAATTGATTGGAGCTCTCCTGGCCACCTGCACCTTTTGTTAATTTTTTGAAATCTGTTTGTATCTGTAAGATCTCAGTTTCATGTTTGCTAACACGGTATTTAATCATAACTTGCTAAAATTGTTTCGGCTAAATGAAATAAGCTTCTTTCTGCCCTTGGCCTATCTCTTTCTTGTAGACAACAATCATGTGTAAACTTAATTTCATTCTAGTCGCTTGTGATCTTATTCAAGGATTTTATAAATGCTGTTGCATCGACACAAGTATGCATTAAGTTGAAAGGGAAAAGAGGGGGAACATCGAGAAGAAAGAGAGAGACAAGAGAGATGGAAATTTACCTGTTCTGATTCTAATGAGGTTGTCCTTAGCTGTTATATTTTGGTTGAGTTGGAAGAAGATAGCACTTATAGGATATTGGCTATGCCATTGAATTGAAACCCAAAAAGAAAGGAAATTATGTTTACACTAGATTGGCTAAAGCTTACAGTAACTTGCACACAAAAGAAAGAGAAATTAAACCTTGTGATAAATGCTGCCCAAGATCAGACTTTTCATTCACACGATATTGGCTAAACCTTATAGTAACATGCACACAAAAGAGAAACAAAAATCCAACCTTGTGAACAAATGCTCCATGATATCATCATTTTCAGGCTTGGAACAGTACATGCTGTCCAATGCCGGTTAGGAACGGTTGAAGGGAAAATCTTTGCTCTTGTTACAAAATCCTATACCACAATGCATAACTAAGAAGCATTATGTGACTATGTTTGACTGGCTAGCTAATCTTTCTAACAATGGACTTGAAGGGGGTGCTCTTGCTGTGATGTTAATCTTTGTTGACATGTTACATGCATATCTTTGGTCATCCTAGCTTTGCCTTGTCATTCTTATTTTAGCTAGCCCTTCTCCACCCTAGCATTATTTTGTTTCAAAACATGGTTTATTTGATTTGGTAATTTTATCACTTCGTACTCCATAGTCTGCTGAATAGCCACCTTAGCATGTATCTTGATGCTCATTGTTTACTTATCAGCCTGGCACCTCCACTTTATAGTTAGTCAACGACTCAACATCATATCGAAATGCCTTGACTGCCTTAATGACACCTTTATGCCTACTTTTGAATTAACTTTCTAATCTGTAATATTTGTCATTATGTTGTTGGTATAGATACATGCTATTTACTACATTCAAATTGAAACTTGATTATCTTCTGCAGGCTTTGCTTATCAGGTTCATCTGATTCAATGATTCGGTATGAAATACTATAATCTTTTTATATCTCTTGTTAATAGGTAAAGTTTTTGTTGTCTCCTAAGGGAAATGAGCTGTTCTTTTTTTGTTTATTTTATTAAAAAGGATTGTCAGAGACTCAGATATCATTTGTTGTAGTAATTGTTTATGTGCCAAATTCCATGTACATCAAATAATTTAGGTAGAATTAAGTCTTATGGAAAAAATTATCATTTTCTTTTTCTATATGATACTGAAAGTTACTTGATTGACATAACTTTTTAGCTTAGCATAACATAACTGAATCTGGAACTTTATGGATTAATGTCATTTGTGAAACTTCTAAGCATGCTTAGTTGAGGTGCTCTGTCTTGTGTAGCCTGTGGGATCTTGGTCAACAGCGCTGTGTACACTGTTATGCTGTTCATACAGATTCAGTCTGGGCACTTGCCAGCACCCCAACATTCACACATGTTTATAGTGGTGGTAGAGACCTATCTGTAAGTATGACAGCTCCCTTATCTTCTTAAGGTTTAAAACTGATCACTGTCTGATGTGTACCATCTCTACATGAATATGGATATATTAGTTGTACCTGACAGACTTGTCAACAAGAGAGAGCATTTTGCTTTGCACAAAAGAGGATCCAATTTTACAAATGGCCTTACAAGACGATAGTATATGGATAGCAACAACAAATTCCTCTGTAGACAGGTTTCCAGCTGAAGTACATAATCCTCAGAAGATTTTTCAAAGAGGCGGTTCATTCATAGCAGGAAATTTGTCATTTACAAGGGCAAGAGCTTCTTTAGAAGGATCTGCTCCTGTAAGTCATAGCATGCAGTAGTGTGAGACATTATGTTAAATGAAAAATAAGTTACCTGTTTTTGGCTGCTTGCTTACTGTTGGATATCTTAGGTTGAACTTTATATTATTAGTTTACAAGTTCAAACTGTCAAGTTCAGCAGTTCCTCCTGCACCCTTTGTCTACACCTTAGAAGAGCTGCCTCTGCTTTCTTCATTTCCTCAGAAGAGTTGTGAACATGAGGGTTTGTTTCCTTTTTTGGTGAAGTAAACACAAAGATTTGCTTTTGAAATTCATGATTCATGCTAATAGACTGGGGCAGGGGTTTAAGAGAAACTGTTCTGGAGATTCAAAATGGCTTATTTACTGAAATGAGTGGTATACTATGCTTATTTGCTTAGTTCCCATTGTAATTGCTTTGGACCCTGGATTGTACCCAATCATGTTATGCTGACTGATAAATTGTAGTAAGTTGAGTTTGAGGTATACTGCCTAATGAACCTGGTAGAGGGAGCTCTACATCCTGGTTCTCACTCGGAACATTATGGGTGGTATACTGGAAATTAAAATTCCTTGTCTTGGACCTTTTCACTTAAAGAATGGATGCCCATTCTGTCTTCTTCTCTGAACTTCTAAAGCCATTTTGTGATCTTGGAATGAAGATTCAACTCCGGGGAATGATGCCAAAGGAGATTTGGAGACTAAATCTCTTGTTTCAGCTTTGTTTTTATTTTTCTAAAATTTTATTGAGCTATGTGGTTCATCATTTCAACTTGAGAAGACAATGCTAAAAAAGATAGAATTTGGAACTACATCACTTGTTTTAAGCTTCATTTCTTTTTTTTCAATTTCCTTTGGTTCATCTTTTTTAACTTGTTGTTTCCTTTTACTGATCCTGAAGTATCTGATGTTATATTTGGAGGCTCAAGATTTCATAAATTGAATAATTTTTTCGTATTCATATTTACCCATCTTATGGATTATTCCTTAAATAAATGTTCAAAAATTTATTTAGTTTTTTGATACTTCAATCTAGACCATGAAATTATGTGAAACTTGTGCCTGGATCTTGACATTGCTCTACTTTTTGATTAGATGTTATTCATTTTAGTGATTTAAAAAGGCGCTCGGGCGCTTGCCTAGGCACTCGGGCGAGGCGAGGCGAGGCTTGAGCGCTTCTCTAATCTCCCAGGCGACGCGCTTCAAACAGGCGCCGCTTGGGCGCTCGCCCGAGCCCAGGCGCTGGGCACTTTGGGCGAGCGCCTGGGTTAACCAAGGCGACCGAACCAGGATTTTAGGTCTGGTTCTGTCTATGATGGTTAGTTGGTTCAATCGAACCAACTAAAACTCATATAAGTGACAACCGAACCCTAACCCTCACCGCTGCCGATCCCGATCCCACAGCTCGTCGCTATCGCTGCTCGCAAACGCTGCCGTTGTTGCCGCTCGCGCCTCCCGCTGCTCGCTGCTCCTGCTCCCGCTCCTCGCCGCTGTCGCCGCTCCCTCTCCCGCTCTTGCTCCCGCTGTCGCTGCTCGCAAACGCTGCTCGCAAACGCTGCCGCTGTCGCTGCTCGCGCCTCCCGCTGCTCACCGCTCCAGCTCCCGCTGCTCGCCGCTGCCGCTTCCTCTTTTCTCAGTCAGCAAGCTCAACACTCCTTTACACTTCCTTTTAACAGTATACGTATACTGTATACTGTTAATATTATTAAGTTTATTTGAAATGATTAATTTTTAATACTGTTAATAGATTAATAATATATTATTTTGATTTTAATACTGTTAATTTTTATTTATTTGAAACTTTTTGTTAATGTGACATTGTGATTTTGTATCTTAGATTTTCTTAATTTAATAGCATATTTTTATTTAAAATTTTAAATAATTATATTTATTAATTATATTATATATTTTTATATTTTAGCGCCTCGCTTCGCTCGGGCAAGCACCTAGCACCTCGGGTGTTTTTGGACCTTGGCGCCTAGCGCTTTTTAAATCACTGATTCATTTTGATCTTAGTGCTTATATCTAAGCCACTGTTCTCATTTATGTAATCTCTAGTCATTGATTTTTGGGGTTTATCTCTAGGTTTTGAATTCATGGAACTGTAATGAAATCTGCTACAATTTAAAGTTCAAATGATTCTAAATTTCATCAATGAAGTCATTATATTTATTATGTCAGACTTTAGGTGAAATATGTTTTTTTCAGCTTAAGATGCATTGAAATATCGAGATATTTGTTTTGTAAAATGCATAGTTTATCCCAAAATGATTTGAAGTTTGTTTCTGATTTGCAGATCTGCAAGAATTTTTTTCCTGATTAACATATAGTTAATCACCAATGCTTTTGCAGGTTCCTGTATATAACAAACCATATTTCACTATTCCTGGAAATTTGGGAATTGTGCAGCATGAAATCTTAAATAATAGAAGATATGTCTTGACGAAGGTATTATTAGGTTCTATTCCACTTGTATCCTTTATGTTCTCTCTTTGAATGATTTTGGGTGGTTCCAATATCTAGCACTAATTGGTAGTTTCATGGTTTTTTTAGTTGTTAATGACTTTAACATCCCTTTTTAACAGGACACCGCAGGTTCTGTTAAGCTGTGGGAGATTACCAAGGGAGTTGTCATTGAGGATCATGGAAAGGTATCTTTGTAGCATTGAACAATGTCCCAATAAAAGCTGAAGTGTCATAACAGCTCATTCAACTTGATGACATTGGGTGCTAATGATATCTTATTCATACAATCATACACCTTACGATCATACAATTCCTTAACAGATTATCTCGATTAACTTAAGAAAATATGACCTCTCTTGTAGGTGTAACTTATGACTCCGTAATTCACTTGCAGGTTTCATTTGAGAAGAAGAAAGAAGAGCTGTTTGAAATGGTACATATCAAGCAGTGCCAATATTGCTAGTATTCCTTTTTAACAAAATTATCTATTTCTACTACATATTTGGAATTTTTTTTCATTTATCCAGGTGAGCATACCTGCATGGTTTACAGCAGATACTCGGCTTGGTTGTTTATCTATCCATTTGGATAGTCCTCAATGTTTCTCCGCTGAGATGTATGCTGTTGACATGAATATACCAGGAGCACAAGATGATGTCAAGGTAAATAATTTTTTTTAAAAACAAATCCTACTCGGTTGACTTCTATGACTTGAAATCTTAAAAGCAAACATGTCATCAATATTCAATATTTTTTATTTTTTATTAAAAATAGGATGACTGTTTGTCTGCCTGGAGAAAAACATATAATCTGGGTGGACTAACATAGGTGATTGTAAAGTATCTGTTACAAAACGATGCAGATTAATCTAGCTCAGGAGACACTTCGTGGCTTGTTGGCCCATTGGATGGCCAAAAGAAGCCAGAGGAAGGGATCACCAATTTCATCTAATGGTGATGTTGCAACTGAGAAGGATGTTTCCATTCGAAATCTTTCTCATTCAAAACTTGAGGTGGATGATGGAGCTGAAAACAGTAAATCTGGCATGCTTCCTTCGTTTGAGTTTTCCACAGTTTCGCCTCCATCAATAATTACAGAAGGTTCACATGGAGGTCCTTGGAGAAAAAAGATTACAGATTTAGATGGTACAGAAGATGAGAAAGATCTTCCTTGGTGGTGTATTAATTGTGTTCTAAATGGACAGTTACCTCAAAGAGAAAATACAAAGTAAAATGTTGCTTTCTTGCATATCTGTTCTTTTCCTTTAAGTTGCAAGCAATAAAAGTCTTTCGATGTATGTTTTGGAGCATTTAAGTTATTTATTTTTTATGCTTAATTTAGTTTCCAAGGAACCTGAACTTGTGAAACAAATTGTCATCTTTAGGAAACTTTATGGAATAGAAAGAAAAGACAAGATTGTTGTTTCAACCCATTCTTTTATTTTTTTTTTCTTATTTTATGATCCTTTTTGTCATGCAAGTAGGTATCACTTTATGGAATAAAAAAAGACAAGTTTGTTGTTTCAACTGATTCTTCTATTTTGTCTTATTTTATGATCTTTTTTCTCGTGCAAATAAGTACCAATTTTTTCTTCGAATTATGTGCATTCTGAGTTTACATTGATTAAACAAGAAAATAATGTGCCACAGTATTCAGTGCATACCTGCACCCATTATATGGTATTTTAAGATATATAATCTTGCACACTACTACTAAATAGATTGTTGATCCCATTGCAAGGGAAAGTTACATCACAGAATGAAAAAAGAGAATTTTTAAGCCTTAATGCTCTAGTTACATTTTCAACATCATGATTAATATAGTTAATAGGATTATGGACTTTAGGTGTTGCTCAACTTCATGATTTTTTAGACTTTAATGGACTTTAGGTGTTGCTCAATCCCTCGTTTCTTGTGATTACAATTTAAGGAAGTGTGTTAATAGGATCTATTTAGTTACATCCAAATGGGAATATTGGGTTAATTCTTCAATTAGAAATGCTCCTTCTTGATGTCCTAATATGTAGAATGAGATAGAAAAATTAATATGGACTCTAGTATGAAGTCAGGCCTGGAAGTATAACTACTATAACTAAGCTTAAAAGATGCAAATTTAAGGTATCACTCAATAATTAGTTAAGCCATAAGTTCATAATGCACGTCTTATTGTGGAGGAGGGGTAACAGCTGTGGAGGGTGATGTTAAGTTTGATAATTTGGTGACTAAGGTGTCCCTGATGTTTCAAAAGGTAGCAGTATGTCATTTTTCAAGGGAGATGGACTTGCTGGAAGAGGTCAGTCTAGAGCCGGTATATGTCTCCAAGAAGGAAGGATCCAAGATGAGGAGAGTGGTGTAGGGAAGTTTCACATCCAAAGCCTATTTCCTTAAGCCTAAAAAAATACAAAGAAATGGAATGATAATGGTGATCCATCGGTCATTAGAAGTACTGTGGCAGAGTGCCAGGAGGTTCTTAGCGAATGAATCACAACCAATTTATGAATATCCTCATTTGAAATTATTGAGGTGCCCATTAAAAAGGGGACAAAAAGAAACACTCTACGATTGTTCATTCATGATTGGTTGTCCATTTGTCATTTTTATTAACCTCTGTTAGTTGTAAGGAAAATTTTGGAGTTATTTATGTCAAGGTTTAACTTACCGATCCAAGCCGGTATGCCAGTCGATTGGCGACATGACACGTGGTGCTCCATACCAGTGTACCAACTACCAACACATGGTATGTTGGTGTGTACCGATGTTTGGATAAGGAAGAAAAATAGATCGAAAAGGAAGGTCCGGTGGAGGAACAAAGGAGGAAAAAGGAGAAAGAAGGAAAAAGAGAAAGAACAAAGAAAAGGAGGAGAAGTGCAACGATACTTGGGAAGCAGCAGCAGCGTCGAAGGGAAGCAGTAGCATCACAGCGGCGAAGAGGTGGTGCTGCTGCAGCATCGCAACAGCAAAGCGGTGAAGTGGTATTGCAGTAGCGAAGCAGTGAAGAGGCAGTGCTGCTGCAACATCGCAGCGGCGAAGCGATGAAGACGCAGCGTCGCTGCAGCATCGCAGTGGCAAATCAGTGAAGAGGTAGCGTCGCTGCAGCAGCAAAGTGGCAAAAAGAGGCAGCACCGCTGCAGCATCACAGCAGCGAAGAGGCGGTGCCACGGCTTCGTACGCAAGAAGAGCCCTAATATGCTTTTTTTTTAATGCTAAAATGGACTGGGGTCCATCATTTTTTATTTTTTTTATTATTTTAATGTAGATTGCCCGAAACGGGGTGGTCTGTATATCGGTCCATGCCCGGACCAGTAATAAAATTTTATGTGCATATTTTCATGATTGACTACATTGCTTCTATAGTGATTAGCTTCATCTCTTTAATTCATAAATTTCTCAAATTCTTGATTTTTTTTGCTTTGTTTTAAATAGTTTTTATTTTACATTTAATTTGCAACAGATTCTACCTGTGACAGATCTCCCTAACAATAAGTCATGTCTTGATCTTTTCCATATATCCACCACCTCCTTGATAATTGGACACATTAGGAATATCTATTTGCTTGTTTTTCTTTATAATAAATTCTTCCATACATTAGGAATGCTAATCTTCTGCTCCATATAAATCTTACAGTTACTCCCGATACATCCTAGGTTTGGGGTGGAAGCATAGTATGCATATTATGAACAATACAACATTTGTTGACACATTGGCAGTTAATGTGGTTTATTTATTATTGATGATACCTATGTGACAAATGTTAGAAGTTTTTGCTGCTACTCTTATATTGTTAAACCTAAATATGTTGTTGCAACTTTGATCTTCTTAGGAGCTGACAAGATTATTCTAAGTTGTAGAAATTTCTTGTGATTGTTTCTCTCTGGAAGCAGTTTAAAGCTAAGTCACTTTTCAAAAATTGCTTATCCAACTTGGGCTTTTGCTTAATATTACTGGAGTTTATTTTACTAATTAATGTTAGTGGTGTTACTATGTACCTAATAGTTGAGATTGTATTCATATCTTTGTTGCTGTGATGTGGAATTTCTTTGGTTATGTTGATAAGTTGTGACATCAATATTACTTTGTTCTTTACTGTAGATGTAGCTTCTTTTTGCTACCTTGTGAAGGTTCAACTGTGCCAGTCATCACACAGGGGAAATTGAGTGCACCAAGGATATTGAGGATGAACAAAGTAAGAATCAGTTATTTTTTCTTGATAGGTGACCATCATATTTTGTTCTAGCTTTTCATATGTTAGGTTATTGTAATAAAAATGTGGATTAATAGACATAACAAGACAAATAGTCACTAGTTTATTGATCTTTTTTTCTTATTTTTTATCAAGCAAACAATTGATCTAATGGGAATAGATTGGAGAAGTGTTAATTGTACCATATTAAATGTAGGGTCTTGGTTCTTCACAAAATTAATGTTACTGTTTAGTGCGTATAGAAGTTAACCTGTGTTGCATTATGATCGCTTCTTTTTAACATTTATTTATAACATCAAGGTAAATAAAAACAGTAATATTTGTTTATCATCTAATCAAGTTACAATTTTTGATGAGTCAGTGCCAGATGAATAACTTGTGATGTAGCTGTTTTACCTGAAGTCATAATGTTTTAGTGGAAAACTAACTTCAAATATAAAGAAGCATGACTTGGTCTATGTCAAGCTATAATCTTCTCACTTTCTATCTCTTCTTGGCTAGTTTGCCAAGATACAATCAATTAGTTAACATATCCAAAATTTCTTATTTTGGTCTTCATATGTTTGTTTCATCCTCTTGTATTGCAGGTGATTAATTATGTTATGGAGAAGATGGTTCTTGACAAACCATTGGATGGTGGAAGCTCTGATGCCACAATTGTTTTAGGAGTCAGCATGACAAAGACACAAGTTCCATCAAGTGGAGTAAAACAGAGCATGAAGTCATGGCCAAAGCTAATGCCATCTATTGACATCTTGTGTAATAACCAGGCAAGTGCAGCAAAGCTTTCTATGATGAAATTTTTGGTTTTCATTAATTTTTGTACTAGGAGTGAGGCTTATTGGACCTGCAACATGACATGTTGACTTTTACTAATGCTTTTTTCTACATAAAATTGAGTCTCACAGATGCTGTCAACAAAAACATGCATTTACTTTCTTCTTAATATATTTCCATGATCTCTAATATCCTCAGTTTATTCAATTTTTATTATGCAAGTCTGCTACATATGTTTTGACTAAATTTTTGTTCTTGTTTACTTTGTTTAAAATTCTGCTGAGTCGCTGACTCACAAATTGACAGTGCAAAGGCAATCATGTATCTCTAATATCCTCAGTTTACACACCACGGTCATTCATGGAACCTTCAGTTTAGATTTAGCATCTGTAGCTTTGTACTGCTATGGTGATATGTCAACGTACCCATTAAGGACCTTGGAAGTGTAGGACAAACTATATCTGAAAGTGGTTTGCTGGAATGTTATTACAATTGGTAGAATTAGTGGGTTGTGTGTGAAAACCACATACACTGTCGGTTTGGCGAAAGGAGTTGTAGTAGCTAATATCTTAGATGAGTTTAAAATGTTAAAACATGTTGAACCTTCAGACTCAGCCAACAGAGTTGAACAAAAACAAGAATAGCATGCCAACCTAGTGCAAATAATTAAATTTATGCATGTAAAATGTTGTCAAGTTAAAACAAAACTAAGATAGGAAAGAGGGCACATAAAACCATTTGTTTCCTGGGATTCATGTCTATTTGGCACTGTCAGATGCATTAATTTACAATTTCCTGGATTCACATTTGGTTGGTACTTTCACACAAGGTTATAAGCATCGGTTTAGTATCGATATTGGTCCTTAGGCGGACCAGTTCCAGTGCCACATAATAATTCCCCTTTCTTCTTTGTTTTCCATGTGCAGGTCGTATCTCCGGAAATGAGTTTGGCTACTGTTCGAACATACATATGGAAGAAGCCAGAAGACTTGATCCTCAATTACAAAGTGGTGCAGACTGGATGATGACACAACTCATTATGACAATGGTGAATTCAATTAACATTATTCTACATAGCATAATTGTCACATGATAGCATTTCTTTCTTCACCTTAGACACCATGAGCGGCAGTGTGATATTTTTCTTTGTAGTCAATTCAATTGTGCATGTAGAAATCAGACTAGTCTCTGATTTTGCAGAATGTATAGAATCTGGTAGATTTATTCCTAGGTTACACTTGCTTTTTCTAATTAAGTTGGTTGTCTTTGCCCTGTAAATTTTGTGAGTCAGCTAATTCTTTACTGATTAATATGTGATTTGGCATGGAAGCTTCCTAAGCCACACTAGATGTATGATTTATGAGGGTGAGTCAGTTTAATTATGTGCCATAATAGTTGTGATTTTAGGACTACTTGTTATTATCATCATGTAATTCAATATCTCATGCATTTGGGATTGACATATTATCTTGACAGACCATTAGGCTGGAACTAACATAATTGATTCATCAACCTTTATATATTATCATTTGGAATGTCATATGTTTGCAATCGGTGGTTTCATGTCATGATTAATTCTTTTCTATTTCCATTATATATTAATTCTTTTATATTATAGATCACCTTTAGTCGAAATTACTTATGGTAGACCAATCAAGTTTATATATCATTCTTCCAAGTGTCACAATTTATACAGAATAATGTATGAGCTTCCCTCTCGGAATGGAACAATGCATCTCATTGATCTTGTACAATCAAGAAATAAAAAGCCACATCAGGAAAACACAAAGCCTCCTCGAGATGTTTGCTTGGAACTCCTCCGGATGATAAATAGATCCTTGGAACTTCCAGTAGAGCTTTCACCCGAGCGGCTTCTTGTCAGCGTAAACACCCTATTGGCAACACAAGTCATTGGGGTTCACCCATTGTCGCAAACACCGAGTGTGCATGAAGTCTACAAGCTCTATCTCCCTTGAACCATTGTAATTGTGACGTCGTAGGTGGAGAATGACTCGTACTTGTTGGCAATCTTCGTCTCCGTAACATCTGGGCTTCCCACTGCCACAAACATGGGTTGTCTAGGCATGGGAAGAGGGCCGCTCCCACTCCCCATCATGCGGATGACGGCGTCGATGTCAGGTCGATCGCTCGCTCGATCCTGCACGCACAACAGGGCTATATGCACGCATCTCAGCGCTTGAGACATCATGGAGGCCGACCGTATCGTCGGATCTATCAGCTCCACTGCTCTGTCCTCGTTCCACAGCTGCCACGCCTGCAACAACAAGAAGACCCAGGAAACACCTGCGGGTAAGTGAACACGCAAGACGGCGCGAAATCCAAATGCAGCATCGAGATGTGGGTGGGTGTTCAACGTACGTATCCCACGATGTTGACGGCGTTCTCCATCCGATGGAAGCTGCTGTTCCTCCTTGCTGTCAGGATCTCCAACACTAAGATCCCGAAGCTGTAGACGTCGGACCTCACCGAGAAGAGACCTTCCATGGCGTACTCAGGCGACATGTATCCACTGCATCAGTGTCAATACAAGCTGCACTTAGTCCCAACATCCTCTCAGTGCAGCAGTAGATATGCTCGATACTTACAACGTCCCGACGACACGATTCGTGTTGCCTTGGTTTTCGTCGGCTCCGAAGATCCTTGCCATGCCAAAGTCCGATATCTTAGGGTTCATGTTCTCGTCCAACAAGACGTTGCTGGCTTTTAGGTCACGGTGAACGATGCGCAACCTGGAATCCCTGTGAAGATAGAGAAGGCCACGAGCAATCCCTTCGATGATGTTGAAGCGTTTCTTCCAGTCCAGTAGCTCTTTCTTCGATGTATCTGTTGGAATCATCCATCCAAGTCAAACTTCATTTCTTCTTCTCCCTTGGGAAGAGCAAAAAGAGACGGTGCAATCCACAAGTGTCATACCGAAGATGATGGCATCCAAGCTTTTGTTGGGCAGGTACTCGTAGATGAGGATCTTCTCTTCTCCTTGAATGCAGCAGCCGAGCAACTTGACCAGGTTCCTGTGCTGCAGCTTGGCGATCAGTATGACCTCGTTCTTGAACTCCTCCAACCCCTGCCCTGAACTCCTGGAGAGCCTTTTGACAGCCACTTCTTGTCCACCAGGCAGCGTTCCCTTCACAAGCATCAATAATACCATCATCCATGTTTAGATGCCATGCTGCAGCGTGACTCATTCTCCGTGCATGCCAACTCTTACCTTGTAAACATGGCCAAAACCTCCTTCGCCGAGCTTATTTGAGTCGCTGAAGTAACCGGTGGCAGTCGCTATGCAGTCAAACGTGAACAATGGCTCAGAAGCTTTTCCTTCTTGCGTTTCTTCTCCGTAGATGCTCGAGAATTCCGATACTACTTCTCCACTTGGATGCAATACTGTGTTCTCTTGCTGCCTTTTCTTCTTCCAGGAAACTACATAGCACATATTACACATCAGTAAGCAAGTGAAAATACGATGATCTCTTCATAAATCAAAGCATCATAAGAACCATATAAATATATCCTTCACCTCACCTTTTGCTCTTGAACCGTACTTCCACCACAAGAAGAAACATATGATGATGGCAAGCAGTAACCCCAGTGCACATCCTACCGCCACTATTACCCTCAACTTGGTCTTGTCGCTTGCAGCATCTGTTGCCCAAAAGACAAAAGACAAGACAAGAAGAAGAATATGATTACCATTGGAATCATGTGCAATAGGAAAAGGTCTTCAGCTAAGACAGCATTGTCCAACCAGCTTTCTTCGACTTCAAGCGAGCCGAGTAGGTCGAACTATGACAACTTGGTGAAGGTATGTCCTATCTTATCCAAATCAGGGATTAGTCCAAAGAACATGACAAAACCCTTTGGTGTTTCCCTGAATCATGTCTGCTAAACGAGCTTTGAATCGACCACAATAGATTACAGATAAACATGAATGAAGTATAAGAATCCAAAATATTCGAGCCTTCAACCTTGAATTCATTCGAGAAAAGTTTGGGGAAAAGGACCATGAAGAGTAAAGAAACAAGGATGTATTGCCATCCACTGCTGGTGGGGGACAACATCGAAAAAAGCAGTCACACCTTCTTTATTGTAGATGGGATAGGCTTTAGCTTCAAGTGCACCAAGCTTGTGCAAGTGGGTGGGCTTGATGATGTGGAAGGCATGAATGAATGGTGTGCAGGTCATCCAGCACGGCTAACAACAGGCATGGAAAGGGCACACAATAATTGTATTAGCCTTTCCTTTCGACTGGCATGTTTGGCTTTAATGGAGTGATAGTGATGTATGGCATTTCTTATTCCTTGTAGTAGTTAAATGGTTGGTGTACCTGCTACATGTAATCTATCACCTTAATTCAAGATAAGAATAAACAATTATTACAATATTATCTTCATTGATATTATATATACTTTTCTTGATGTCCTATCACATCGAGAATCGTCAGCTTAAATAAATTTATAAGGTTACATGAGTCTATTATAATTGATATTTTTTTTGTATTTTAATGGAGGTTATTAGATGGATCATATCTGATCTATGCGAAAACCATGAAATAAATCTACAGAAAAATATGATCCAATTAATCGTCCTCAGACTCGAAAATACTTACCAAGATCAGACGCCGCGAGCTTGACATGGAGATCATAGCCGTCCTGAGGAAACTCGAACTGGTAGATGTCGATGAGATCATGCCCCCATAACAAGCATCCTATGTCGGAAGCAGCGTAAGCGTAGGCCCTGCAAGAACAGTTGCTCGAGCAAGCTTCTTGGCACCCCGATTCGCTTCCGATCGTGGAAGCCCAGTCTGAATGGTCCGGCAGCTTCGCCCCCGGCAGCGTGAAGAATCCATCTTCATTGCTGCTGCTGTTTAGCTGGCAAAGTAATGGAGTCTTTCTCGCGCACCCACTGGTCCAGTTACCGTCGCTCCACTCCGTGCTCGACCGCGGCTCGAACCCTCGCAGGCAGCTACACGTCGTCGTCGTCCCGTCGTCGCTGCACGTCCCGTAAACCCCGCACATGCCGTAGACCTCGCACTGGTTGATGGGCTGCCCCCACACGATCTCCCACTGCCTCGTCTCCTGCACCTGCATGAACGTCCTTTCCATGCCGTCCCACTCCATGACGAACCTCACCAGGGAAGCGTTGTGCGGAGTGTACGTGTAGTAGGCGATCCCTTGGCTCTCATCGGTCTCGTAGTCGAAGCCGTAGATGTAGAGCGACCTCATCACCGTGCCTATGAACCTGTGCCCGTTCCATTGCCCCGATCTCCACCGTGGCACCCCTCGGTCCCATATGAAGATCTGCGCCGATCCATTGGGGTCGAGGCCCAACGTGTAGTTCCCTGCCGATGGATCGTCGGGGCTCTTCCACGACGTGAAGAGCAGCGCCTTGCCCGTCGTCGTGTTGAGACTCAACTTCATGCCAGGGAGGAACGTGTGGGTCGGGTGATCGAAGCTCTGCCACAGCGTTCCTCCTCCGCCGTCTTGGAGAACAAGGTTGCCGGTGTCCAAGAGCTGTAGGGTGGTGGAGCTGTTGCTGGGCGCCGCCGACGAGTTGGTAGACCAAACAGAGCCTCCTGCTCCATCGAGCACCACCAGATCTCCGTCGCTCGTGACCATCAGACGGCCGCCGGAGCCCGTGATGGGAGCTTCCCGGTTGGCCACCCAGACCACGGTTTGGGTGGCCGAGATGCTCGAGTGGTACAAGATGCCGACGTAGCGGCCATGGCTGGAGTTCCCGGGGCTGAAGAATCGCAGCTCGAAGATGTTCCCGGCTGACACCAAGGTCTGCCCATCTGTGATGGATTGGCCCTGGGTCAAGGTGTCCGTGGCATGAGCGAAGAAACAGAAGGAAGAGATGCGGAAGAAGAAGAAGAAGAAGACGAAACAAGAGAGGAAGGTAAGTCTTCCGGATACGTAGCAAGCCGCAGCCATTTTTTGTTGAGCTTGCTTGCTCGAAGAAAGCCTTAAGCCTTTGCCTCGGATCTAAAAGATTATATTAGGCTCAACACTATACTAATCAAACGTAAACGAGGAAGCGTTGACCACATTAAATCCGTGTCGAGCTGCTGTGAAGCAGCATGTGTCGTTGTTTGACCGCGGGATCTGCTATAGGCAACCCACGTTTGGTTGACCGGTCAAAGTCCAAAAGCAATGGCGAAGACGCATTGGCTCTTGTTCGGCTGCTGGCGGCGGCCTCTCCGACCAATCCCTTACGACCTATCGATGTCTGAAGACATCATTCAAGACGAGGCAACGAGAAAATTAATCGCCTCCCACTGAAAATTCATGCTTCATAAAAGAAAGATGTAGTAGTTGTAGACTCCAATCCCGAGGAGAATTAAATATATTTAATTAGAGTAGATGAATTTGTTACGTACATATAATATTAAAAATATTAATTAGAAAGCCTTTGTCTAACAAGACAAAATACATGAGGACAGACTCCTTCATTTAAATGAATATACTGTTTACACCTCAGGATCACTATCTTACAGTCATATTGTATTTGGATGTTGTTGGTGGTGGCCATAAGGTATTGTAATATATATTTTAATCCTTATGGTCTTAAGATCAAAGGCCATATGA
This sequence comes from Musa acuminata AAA Group, assembly GCF_036884655.1. Lineage (NCBI taxonomy): Eukaryota > Viridiplantae > Streptophyta > Magnoliopsida > Zingiberales > Musaceae > Musa > Musa acuminata. Next base: position 38,922,291 of record NC_088330.1, read on the forward strand.
CCACTCGAGGCAATATTTTTCTACTCTAATTCCTTGGTTTTCTTTTTCTAGATGAATTCTTCTTGATAGAATTAGACAGGGAAAGGGCATAGATTGATCAAATCTAGGAGGGAAAAGTTGACGAAAAATATGAGAACAGTGATGCTTACGATCACCTGACGGGCTAATTTATTTGCAACATGGAAACTTGTGCTCACAGGCAGCTAATAT